>NW_003852436.1:11202637-11280667 GCF_000181295.1 Otolemur garnettii | reverse complement strand
CAATTCCTCTACTAGGTGTATATCCAAAAGACCAAAAATCACTTTACAACAAACATATTTGCACCAGATTGTTCATTGCAGCTCAATTCATAATAGCCAAGTCATGGAAGAAGCCCAAGTGCCCACTGACCCATGAATGGATTAATAAATTGTGGTAGACCATGGAGTATTATGCAGCCTTAAAAAAGATGGAGACTTTACCTCTTTTACATTTACATGGATGGAGCTGGAACATACCCTACTTAGTAAAGTATCCCAGGAATGAAAGAAAAAATATCCAATGTACTCAGTATTATTATGAAACCAATTTACAATCACTCACACTTTCACATGAAGAATATATCACAACTAAGGCCCAGGATGAAGGAAGAAGGCAGGGAGGATGGAGAAGGGGAGCAAATCGAGGGAGGGTGAATGGTGGGATCACACCTATAGTGCATAATGCAAGGGTACATGTTGGATCTATTAAGTATAGACTATAAATGACTTAACACAATAATTAAGTAAACAAGATGAAGCATATATTAACCAGTATGATGTAAGCACTCCTAATTCTATATGAAATCAGCACGCTGTAACCCATAAGTGCATTAATGTATACATGATCTATGGGTTTATGATTTAATGAAATAAAAACCCTTATCCACTAAGTGACTAACATAAAACTTAAACATAGGCTCTATGCATAGTTACAATTATTAAATCTCAGTCTAAGCCAAGTGTCAAATTTATGCAATACTCTTTTTGTTTCTGAAATACCTTAATTAGAAACGGGACTTTATGGCAACCTCTACATAGTTATAAGTTATTTATTATTGTCTACTTCTCTTTTCCTTATTCTAAACTCTTTAAAAATATAAACTTCTCTTTAGCAGTATTGCAAAAGAATTAAGATGAACCCTTACTTTATATATAAAAATTAACTGAAAATGGATCAAAGTTCTAATAACCATAAAAACTAAAACTGCAAAAGTCTTAGAAGAAAAAAGCTTCATGATACTGGATTTGGCAATGATTTCTTGAGTATGATGCCAAAAGTGCAGACAACAAAAGTAAAAATAAATAAACTGGAATAGATCAAAATTTAAAACTTCTGGGCGTCACTGGACACAATCAATAAATAGATTGAAAAGGCAACCCAAAAACGGGAGAAGATATTTGCAAACCCTACATCTGAACAACATCCAGATAAACAGAGAACTCAACGATAAAAAGACAATCCATTTTAAATAATTTTAAAACAGCAAAGGACCTGAACAGACACCTCTCCAAAGAAGACAGACAAATGGCCAAAAAGAATATGAAAAGAGGCTCAACATCATTAATCATTAGGGAAATGCAAATCAAAACCACAAGATATCACTTTATACCATCAGGATGGCTACACATAAAATAGCAAGTGCTGGCAAAGATGTGGAGAAACTGGAACTCTTGTGCAATGCTGGTGGGAATGTAAAATGGTACAGCCATTATGGAAAACATTATGATTCCTAAAAAAATTACACACAGAATTATCCTATGATCTAACAATTCTACTTGTAGATACATACCCAAAAGAAGAGAAAGTAGAGGCTCAAAGAAATACGTGTACACCCATCTACACAGCCACATTATTTCCAACAGTCAAGCAACCCATGAATGAATGAATGGACAAACAAAATGACATTTACTTACAATCAAATATTATTCAGCCTTTAAAAGGAAGGAAATTCTGACACATGATGTAATACTATGGATGAGCCTTAAGAACATATGCTAAGGAAAATAAGTCAGTCAAAAAGACAAATAGTATACAAGGCAATCTAGAGTAGTGAAATTCATAGGACAGAAAGTAGAATGATGTGGTTACCAAGGACCAGGAGGAGGGGAAAATGGGGAGTTTTTGTTCAATAGGTATAAAGTTTCAGTTTTGCAAGAAGAAACAAGTTCTGGAGATAGATGGTGGTAGATACTTGCACAATAATGTGAATTTACATAATCCCACTGAACTGTACATACACTTGAAAATGGTCAAGATGGTAAATTCTCTGTTACATGTATTTTACCACAATTTCTGAAATATAAACTTAATGGAATATTTCATACATGTAAATTATATATTTTAATAAAGAAACAAGCATTTGATATTAATAGCTTTAACTAACAAACCCATAGTCACATTTTTTCTCACTAAAAATATATTATCTTTCAATACTAATACACACAAACTTTTATTTTATATATGTATATTATTTAAAATAAAGGCATAATTATTTGTAGAAATGAAAATATCTTAAAGAAAATTCCATATACAAAAAGCTTATATTCTATAAAATTAATAAATTTATAGGAATAATTACTATATGTACATGGAATTACAAGAATGTGATGAAAATAACTTTTTATCAAAAGCTACTGCTTCATTTCATGTTAATATTCCCTTTCATTTACAGGATTCAAAGACTTTCACACAATCTCAGGTTTCTAGAAAGAAAGCATTTTGTCTGTTTGAACCAGAAATTGTACAAAAAATTTCAGCATGTATTTACTGGAAAATGCTGGGCTGGATGCTACGTGCAGCTCAGCATAGACCCCAGGGGTCTCTAGTGCCTACCCATTTCTCTTTAGCCTTGACTTGATTAACATACCTGAGGTTCAACTTATTAGGATATTTAGAAAGCAAATATTTAACAAAATTTAGTACTTGGCATCTAGGTGTCAAAAGTAGATTTATCCATTTGTATCCAAGGAAAAATACATCCATTTCAAATTTAGACATAAAATTTAAAGCACAGTTTTATTCAATTATTCAATTACATTCTCAATTTGAGCTAATAACAAGCTACTTGAGAACAAAACCCTGTGTCAAAATGGTATCCCTAAAACATTGGCATTGTTTTATTCAAAGCCAAAATCAAGTCAATAACTCTACAGCAACTGGAACTAAAATATGTGTGTGTATATGTATACAGAGAGTGCCAAAAAAAGTATACAAATTTTAAGGAAAAGACTGCATAAAAATTGTAATACTCAATATATGCCATTAACAAAAGATAAATACAAGTCACATTTGACTTCTGCAATTACAAGAGGTGCTCAAAGTACATACGTAATATAATATATAGTACATAGATAACATCTCTTATAATGTGTATGCATTTTTTTGGCACCCCCAGTACACACACACACACACACACACACACACACACACATATAAAAATTAAGTGATAAAGGAGAGGTCTGATTTTACTGCAACGGCATGTCAATCTTTGGTGACACTTGTAAAATGCAGACTCTCAAGCCTTGCCCAAGCCATTCTGATTCTGATACACTAGTTTGGGGCCTAGGCATATGATGTATTTTTAACAAGGACTCTCATAACATTGTGAGAAACACTGCAAAACACATCCCCAGAGGATCATTTATAAGAAACAAATAGAGGTATATATCTTATAACAGTGGTTCTCAACCTTCCTAAATGCTGGGGCCCTTTAATCCAGTTCCTAGGGGTTGCAACTCACAGGTTGAGAACCGCTTCTTTATAAGCGGTTTATATATTTTCTTTAATCTGATTAATATAGGAACCTTTCTATAATAACTGAGAGATTGACTGATTGTTGACTGATTTTAATAAGAATACCAACGTTTATATAGCAAATAAATAATGTATGTTCCTCTGTAAACTATGAAGCCTGACCAATTATTTTAACAATACTACCATTGTTTGAAACTCAGAGTAATTTCTTCTTAGAATTAATTTTCTATACAGTGTATAAGCCTTCAAACACACACAAATTACAAAAGAAAAACTGGTTTCCTTATTATTGTTCTTTCAGTTCGTTTCTTTTTAGATAGGATCCCACTCTGTTGCCCAGGCTACAGCATAACAGCATCATGATAGCTCACTGCAGCCTCACCTTTCCTGGGCTCAAGTGATCCTCCTGTCTCAGCCTCCCAAGTAGCTGTTGACTATCATCATGCACCACTGTACCCAGTTTATTTGTTCTATTTTTTGTATAGACAGGGTCTTATTCTTGCTCAGGCTAGTGTCTTGAGTTCAAACAATCCTCTGCCTTACCTCCTAGAGTGCTAGGATTACAGACCTCAGCTAACTGTGCCCCACCTTCTTGTTTTTAATCAAAATTAAATACCCCAGATTCATCATCCAAGCTGTAAATGAAGTCAGTCTATTTCCCAAATACAGAGAGGAGGATGCTTAAGAGAATGTTATCAAGATGCAGTTTCTAACAGATGACTTTTTAAATGCTTTGAGTAGAGGATAGAGTAGTGTAGCGTCTCAAAAAGATCATTTTAAACAAGATAATGTTCACTTGGATGTGTAAGCTGAAGTGCACTTGTTTTAAAAAAATATATTATTGAACATTACTGAACAGATATCAATAGTAATAAGAAAAGAAGACATTACCTGTGATTGCTCTCTTCAATAGCCTACTGCTGGGCTGGTATTTGCTCACTTCACACTTCGGAGAAGCAGAAAAGATTTCTCCAACATTTGGCTCTGCTGGAAACCTCCAGAAGACTTTCAAAATCTACAGAAAGGAATAAAATATGTCCCACAGTCATTAATAAACTGCAAAATTCAATCTAAGTTTCTCAATGTTTTCCCTCCCCTCCAATTTACCACTATTTGTTGTACACTGAGTAGGTTCTCCTCAGGCTGCTTTTGTCTTTACCTCAGAATAAGTAAATAAATAAGCAAACAGCAAATCTTTATTTGGAAATCTGAACACTAGCCAAAATTGAGAAATTCCTGCTGAGTAACAGAGAACAGAGAGGGATTCTTCCATCTTCTAAGAGATGTCAAATAATTGTATATTTCCTGGGGAGAAGAAAAATATGTGAAACTAAATAAATCCACATCCTTAGACCAACAGCATTATATTAAGATAATAACAGACAATATAATACGAAATAACAAAGACTCACAAATAATTTTTATAAACAACTTTCAAAAATGTACAATACTCTCAAATATTCCTGGTACCTAGTGATACCTGAAAGTTCAGGTTTTTTCCATCCCATAAGCAAAGCCCACTTTGGTTTTAGACATGTATATGCCATCATCAGGCCAAATTGGCAAGCTTAATTTCATAACACAAAGGTATGGGTTAATCTCTATGATACAACCAGAAAAACATGAGTTTGCAGAGAAGCAGACTGGGGAATTATTCTACCTGGAAGAAATATATAAGATCTGACAATTAAGTTCACGAACTCATCCTAGAAAAAGTGCTATATACCTCATTGCTAAATATCAGTACAGTCACCTCAAAGTAATCCCCTTGGGAAACTATTCACTGGCACTAATGCCTAGTCCACCTGTCATAGCAATTCTGGAACTCTTTTTCTGGAATGACTATCCCATCAGAGCTGTCATCATATGGCACACAAAATATGCAACAACAATAATGAAGACCACTCAACAAGACACTGCCACACAGTCAACAAGAACACAGCTGTGAGACACTGATATACAAAGGTTATGAAACCTTACCGAGTTGTTTGCATAGTGCTGCCAACGTAAGTTCATGAACCTAATTGTCACACTTCATATGATGACCGCTCTGATGGTTATTCCAGAAAAAGCATTCTAAAATTGCTTTGAGGCTTGGTGCCTGTGGCTCAAATGGCTAAGGCGCCAGCCACATACACCTGAGCTGGCGGGTTCAAATCCAGCCTGGGCCTGCCAAACAACAATGATGGCTGTAACCAAAACATAGCCAGGCGTGTGGTGGGCGCCTATAGTCCCAGCTACTTGGGAGGTGGAGGCAAGAGAATCACTTGAGCCCAGGAGTTAGAGGTTGCTGTGAGCTGTGATGACACAGCACTCTACCCAGGGCGACAGTTTGAGGCTCTATCTCAAAAATAAATAAATAAATAAATAAAAATAAAATTGCTCTGAAAGGCAGACTAGGTACTTAGCTTCCCAAGGGGAGTACTTCAAGGTGACTGTAATTTTATTTAGCAGTGAGGTATGTAGTACTTTTTCTAGAATGAGTCTGCAAACCTGTCAGCCCTCTTACAGAACAAAAGCTAGAGATGTCCAAGACAGCAATAACACATCTAAAAAGACTAACACTTAGCAGTACAAAAGGCAGAAGCTAAAATAAAACTGGAAGAAGAAATAAAATAATCAAAAATTATATAAGTTTATAATAAAATAGAAAAACATAAATGTAATTTACAATATAAAGAAAGAAAAATAAGATTACAATGCTGTAATTACAACTACTTGTGCAAAAAGCAAAAACAAGATGCACAGAGTTATAAATATCAGGTAAAATATTTCCCAATCATTAGATGGACGAAGGTTGAGCAATTTAAGTCAGAATCTTGCACAACAAACATGCCTTTTCAAGTTCTCTATATAGCAAGGATCTCTCAAGCCCCAAAGGATGAGCTACGCATTGATGTACTAATTTTTCTGCAATACTCCAACATAATAAAAGCTATTTCCCCAGAAGCCTCTACAAGAGGGTACGTGTGTGTGTGTGTGTGTGTGTTTAACCTATAGGTGGTTTCAAAAGCTTAGAATATAATACCTTTTCTTATAACAAATATTTTCATTAAAGGAAAAAAAGCTGGGGGGCAGGGGATACGCAATGTGACCTGACTTCAAAATTGGCACAGTAGTGGTAGTGACCAGGCATGAGAAGAATAGGAAAAGTTAAGGATAACATTTTACGTTCAAATAAATTGTTCGTATTCAAATTTCCTCAATACCCTGAAATCAGCCTTCTTCACTGTAATCAATTAATCATTAAGTATCTGGAACCAGTAGTATCACCTCATAATCAAAATCTCTGGGCATTTAATTACAAGAGGTTTTTCAAGTACCAGAATTCTATTTCTTCCATAATCCCACATGAACAGTTTTATCATCATGTACTGGCGAGATACAAGCTCTACTGTTGCCTCTTAAGAATTATAGATTGCTTCCATATGCTTTTCAGGAGATTTCAAGCCTTCCCTGATTTTGCAGATCGTGAATTATGAAAGGGCATCCCTAATTCATGAGAAATACTTCTCCTATCTCCGTGTCCATTATCATATATCCTCCCTTAGACTCTCCAATTTTAGGCGCTCACACACATATGCCTTTACTTAGGTAAGGCGGCACTGCTGTGTATCAGTTAAGGGCTTTTTGCTCAGACCCAGTCTTATATTTTACCATTATGATTCCGCCAGCAGCAATGCTTGGTGACTTCAAAGGAAGCCGAGTCCTTTGACAGTAATGCACAGAACGACATCCAAAGCAAGGTTAAATGGAATTCAAGTAAATTGAAAGAGCTCTCTTAAAATTCACTGAGTGTTGATCATTCTCTTGGTTGTCATCTCATTTAAAAACAAAATATGTCTCCTGCCCAAAGGGGTAGGGGAGTTGGCAGTTAACAATTCAGTCATACTCAAATCTCTCCCCGAGCAAGTACTTTCCTTCTAACAAAACATTTTACCTCCACATAATAAAATCAAATTCAGGCTCACAGTCCTTCTGTGTAATAGCTATGTCACATCCCTAATTTCAACAGAGGAACAAAATTTAAAAGCTCATTTCCAGGTGGCATAAATTCAGTATATTCAACCCTCTACTGTGCCAAGTTCAGAAACACGCTAATAGGCAGAGTGCACAAAGCCACCAAATGAACACTTTGAGGGGGGTGGATAATTAATAACTACTTCATGATTTTTCTGTGCATCAGAGAAACAAATGCAAGGGCATTTATATAAGAGGTCTTCATTATCCACAGCATTGTACTAACTGATCTGCGATAGAATCAAGCACTTTCCAGGAGGGTAATTAAATCAACCAATAAAGAAAGAAGTCTCAAACAATTCAACAGTTTTCAAATATATGAAGCTATGAGCTAATTATTGAATAATTTAATTCTCCAAAAAGACTGAACTGAGACAGGTAACACATTATATTGACATGTGGACACCTGCATAGAATAAAATACTCTACACAGGCCCACAATCTTCACTGATTCCATTCAGCACACTAATAATAACTTAGAGTTTTGCAATGAGTGGACCCATACGATCACCTAAATCCAATCCTTGAAATTTTACAGATGATAAACCGAAGTACAGGAAGGATGAGTGACCTGTTCAAAATTAAGTAGTTGGTACAATATTAAGACAGAGGTAGAAGCCCTATCTTCTAACTCACACAGTAATGCTGTCTTCCTCTACTTCGAGCTCACAATTCCTCAAAAATCAGTCCACTGAGTTGATTTCATTCCTCTCCCTAAACAGCAACCATTTAAAGCTTTGGAGAAAGTTGAATCAAATAAAGCTTCAATCTTCAATGTCCATTTAATCATTCCCTGAGATTTCACATTAATTATATAGAATTCTCTTTGTTAACAATGAAATACAGTGTAATCTGGGTGACTTTTAAAGTGTCCCAACTACAGAACGAATTACTGGACAGGAGTACATCAAAGGGAGAGAACGTCACCAGAGAACACATGCATTTTAGAAATACGCCAAGAATACCTATTTATTAAAATGTATAAGGAAGGCAAACAAAACCAGATTCAAGCATTAAAGTGACAACTACTACAAAAGTAGTCATGGGTTTAGGTTCTGTAAGCAAATAAATTTGAGTCATACAACATTCTAAATGTCCCTCACAAGCATATTTCGTGTATTGAGGCTCTAAGAAGACCTCGACTGAGAAGGAAACCTGCTTTGTTTTGTTTAGCACAACGTTTCCCTGTATTATTTGTCACCTTTGGTTTGCAGAGCTTGCACTGACATCCTCCAAAAACATATTTCAGGAAGCATATACATGTGTAGCGTTCTGAAAGAAAAATCCTGAGTATAACACCCTAAGCACTATTTACAGTGAGATGGACTTCCTCCTCTAGACCCAACTGTTAAAAATAAACTCATGAGGCAAAGGAACCCTGGTTCTACGATGAAAATAACACACACCACTAACGTGTGATAACTGCCAAGGGCAAGGCAGGCACAACGTGCAGATGTTTTCTGGGAAGAGCCTGTGCGTGTCTTCAGCCACCACACTATCTCCCCAGAAGCCGTATCAATTCACACATAAACAGAGCAATTTCGTTATGTATCCTTTTACTCAAATAAATGTCTTATACATGCTGTTCTTCCCCTTGCATTTTTCACCAAACTACATATATTGGCACTTTTTCCAAATTGGTACATAAAGAGATCTGTTAGTATTTTTTATGAATGCACAGTTTCTAACATACAGCTGTAACGTAATGAATATATTCAGTGTCCCATTATGAACAATTAGGTTGTTCCCAATCTTTAATCATTATAAACGCTACTACAATGAGTATCTTCAGACATAAATCATTTTCTTATGCACATTATATGTACAGTATATGCAGAACATATTCATAGTATGTATGAATGTATGTATATCCAGGACTGTGTATTTGTATCTAGAATAAATTTCGGAAACTGAAATCCCTAGTCGAAGGAATATGAGAGTTTTCATATTATAGATTGTTGCCCAACTACCCAGTCTACTGAATAGACTATTACAGTTTGGCACTCATGGTCTCTACAGAGCAGATTATAAAACTTTTTACTCTTTGTCCATCTAACCATGATAAATGATACATCAGTGTAGTTGTAATGTGCATATCCTTCATAAAGACTGGAGTTAAGCATCTTTCCAAGTGTTTAAAAGCCACTGTCATTTCCCTGCCTGTACGTTATTTGTAGCCCTTGTCCATTTTTCTGTTAGGTTGTTGGAACTTTTCTTAGGGACCTGTGCAAGCTCTGTATTAGGAAAATTATTCTCTTTGTGATTTAAGAAGCAAATATTTCTCCCAATATTCTTATTCCTAATCTTATCAAAGATTTTCTGAGGCTTCTTTGAAAAATGTAATCAAATTTATTGATCTCTTCCATTATGGTTTCTCAGTTCTCTGTATTACTTAGAAAGGCCACATGAACTCCCAACATTATAAAATAATTTTCCCATGTTCTTCCAGAAGGTTGCTTTTTAAAAAATTTCTGTTTACTATAGATTGATTTTGGTTTAACATTTGAGGTATTACTGCAAATGGCACTTTTTCTCTAGATAGCTATGTGGTTATCCCACTGCTATTTACTGAACAGAGTATCCTTTTCCAACTAATTTGAAGTACTATCTTTATTGTATGCTAAATGTGGTATTTGATAATACCAACGTTTCAATTATTGTAGCCTTTCTCTTTTTCAGAATTATTCTAGCTATGTATCCTTTCGTGCTTTTCCAAATGACCACAGAATCAACTTGTTTACTCCCCCCCTCAAAATCCTGTTATTTTACTAGAATTACATAAAACATACAGACAAATTTACGAAGAACTGGCATCTTTATATCCAAGAATATGACAGGCCTTCCTATCTTTTGTGTCCCTTGGGAGCATTTGTAAATACTTTCATATTTAGCCTACATACTACTTCTCAAGTTTATTCTTACGTACTTTAACTTTTTTATGCTAATGATCTTATTTCCATTATATCCTCTAGTTGGTTATTGTTTCTATATATGAAAGCTATGACACTGACATTATTTGATACACAGGCATCAAATTTATAAATTATCTTGTTCGTTCTTTTTTCTTTTGGAGATAGAGCCTTATTCTGTCACCTCAGGTAGAGTGCAGTGGTGTCATCATAGGTCACTGCAACCTCAAATTTCTGGGCTCAAGCAATTCTCCTGCCTCACCCTCCTGAATAGCTGGGAAGACAGGCTGCACCACAGTGCTCAGCTAATTTTTCTATTTTTAGTAGAGACAAGGTCTTGCTCTTGCTCAGGCTGTTCTCGAACTCTTTAACTCAAGCAATCCTTTGGTTTTGGTCTGCCAGTGTGCTATTATAGGCGCAAGCCACCCTGCCCAGCCAATTATCTCATTCTTTACAATTAGTTTTTCATTTGATTCTCTTGGATAGTCCCATAATATAGTCCTTTTATTTGCAAATAACATTCATTTGCCTCTTTTCTCATTTTATATCTTTGTAACTTTATTTTTTTCCTCTCTCACCCAGTTGCATAGGCTTGTGATTCCAAACACCATTAATAAACAGTGAAAATAATGAACATACTTATTTCAGCCATAATGTTTACGGGAATGTTCTGAAATTTCCTTTTAAGCCCAAGATGGTTTGGGGGTTAAGATGGACATACTGTACCTTGCTAAAGATATTTGCCTATTATATTTTGAGGTATTTTTTAACAAATCAATAATAGATACTGAATTTTCTCCAATGCCTTTTCTATAAGATTGTTTTCAAATGATTGTTTTCTACTTATATTCAATAAGATGATGAATGTCATTAATAAATTTCATACTTTCAAACTCTTCTTGCATCTCCCAAATAAACCTCACTTGTTATAGTGTTTTATACTTTTAATGTTTGTGAAGTTCATATTAAATATGTTACTTCCTAAATCACCCCACAAGCCAGGCACTACCATCATAACTGCTCTACCCACCCCTCACTCTATTCCAGCCACACTGGCCTCCTCAAACACACCAACCTCAGAGATTATGCAATGCCTGCTAGACTTGTCATTCCCTGAATCGTCTGCCCCCAGCTATTCCTCTCTTCATTTATTCTGCTTATACATGACATAATTACAGAGGCCTTAACCTGTCTACCCCCACAAGAAACAGAAATCACCTTCCAATCTTTAACCCCTGACCTTTTTTCATGTTCGTTTATGGCAACTGTCACCATCTAACATATATTCACATGTGAAATATTTGATTTCTATTTACATTACATTTCCCCCAGTAGAATGTAGCTCATGAAAGCAGAGACGTCCTCCACCTTTGCTCATTGCTTGTTTCCCAACATCAAGAGCAGGCCCGGCACATGGAAAAAACTTAGTATTTATTGAATGAATGAACAAATGAATGAATGGATACCCATTTTATACATAAGAAAACTAAAGCTTACAGAAATTAAGTAACTAAAGTCACGTACTGGTAGAGCTAAGAATGAAACCCCAGTCAAACTTTCAAATCCCTATCCTTAACCATTAAAACAAATGACAGGTGACTTTGAACCACAGAACATGCTCTTATAAACTCTAAAGAACAAGTCAATAACACCGTTGATTGAAAACCAGAAGAAAACAGTATAGATCCACACACAAAAGAATCAGAGGACAGCCTCCAAAGAATTCCCGAGAAATTATGAGAATTATATTAAGTTAGCTTTCCTCTCTCAGCACATGAACTTTACAGCAAACATCACGAAGCTCTGCCCTTTATCCACATGTGTCCTTGGATAACTGAAAGATAAAACTAGATGCTTCAAGGATGAGTGGCCATAAACATGTGTTTACTGCTGGCACAGGCCAATACACATACTAGAAATACCACTTGGCAGGGGACTAGCCATGTTATGACCAGTTCAAACACTAGAATCTAGCTTTGAAAAAAATATTTGCTGTTTCAAAACCAAAGAATCTTTTGTGGCTTCAATAAGCAAGTTAAAATCAGGTATTCTTTGTTTTCTTTTTCTCCCCTATCACTGCAATATTTTCTTCCATGGAACCAACTTTGGGCTCACAAATTGATACAAAAAAGGTATCACAAATTTCCATTTCTGACATTAAACAGTATAGTATCTTTAATATTTTTCAGAACTTAATCAAGCCCTGTATTTTAGAACTGTCAGCCTGATCCAACATTGCAGTGTGTCGCATTTAATTCCATCCATGTAAAGCATAATGAGTAAAGATTGAGCTAGTGAGGCATAACTAAATGTTTTTGAACTTGTGAATTCAAAAAGCAAAGCCCATTTGTGTTACTTCTAAATAGTAAATAAAATCATTTCCAACCTTTCACTATCAAATTACAGTAATTTTTCTACCAGCACACACTTGAGGAAAGCCACAAAAAGACTTTTCTAACAGTTCATTCTATTATTCTCCTAACCTTCTAAACACTTCTCCTCATTGGCTTCTATTCAAGGGTAAATGGAAAGCAGTAAAAATTATGGAAAATATATTCAACTGCTTAAAATACATCAACCAAAAAGATTTTAGAGCTGTATTATGAGTTGAGAAACTGCATCGCCTTCACTTAGCTTTCAGTTTCAATGATAGTAACAAAACTGACAGAATGGTCAAGTTCTAAAACACCTCCCATACAGAGCCTGACTCTTCCATCTCAAATTCTCACCTTGGTCAAGGCCAGAGTAAACACCTGTCCTTCACATTTTTACACAACATCACTTTGTGTGCTATAAATATAATCTTTCACACAGGGAGGAAGCAAATTCCAGTGTACTGGACAAATTTCTGCTCTCTTAGACCAGTCTGTCGATTGTTCCCTTGACTTTCTTGGCTGTCTAGATAGTGAAAGGAAGAAAAGGATCTTTCTGTAAAACTGAAGTGTAACCAGATAAGTTTGCCCTTTAAGCTGTTCTCACAGAGAGGTAAGATAAAAACTCAAGTCTAAGGTTTTAAATTTAGCTATGAAAATTATATGCTAGCAATTGAGTAAAATGCTGTAAGATTTTAATAAAAGAAGATTAAAGTCAATTGAAGTCAATTTTTACATTTTATGGGCCAAGGAAGCGACATTAAAAAAGAATTTTTTAAAAAATGACAATTATACCAGTTCAGAAATGCCTTAGAGTAGGAAAGTGAAGGAGTCTAAAGAGTATTAACTATTTAAAAAGGAGGCTAGACTCTTAAAATTAAAAAAAAAAAAAAAAGATTAGCATTGAGAACTTACCTTAAAAAATCTCAGCTTATACAAGAAAGTAATTTATTCATCTTGGATAACACTATTTCATTTTATTTAGTCCCTTCTCTAAGAATTCTAGAGAACTTTATAATTATGAAGTTAATCCTTCATTTACCAGTATAAAAGGAAAAGGCAGCCTAGTGCAGTGGGGCTCACGCCTATAATCCTAGGTCTCTGGAAGGGTGAGGCAAGTGGGTTGCCTGAGCTCAGGAGTTGGAGACCAGTAAAACCCCATCTCCACTAAAAACAGAAAAAATTAGCATGGTGTTATGGTGGTGCCTATAATCCCAGCCATTGGGGAGGCTGAGGCAAGAAGATTGCTTAAGCCCAGCAGTTTGAGCTGCTATGAGCTGTGACACCACAGCACTCTATCCAGTCTCAATAGCTTGAGACTCTGTCTCAAAATAAATAAATAAATAAAATAAAAAGGCACTATTATTATCATTTACAAACATATAAGAGATTTTAATAACCAAAAAAAAAAATTTTTTTTTCAAGAAACCCCAAAGAAAAGAAGACAAGAATTACATCCATTTTGGCTTTTTTGGTTTGGGTTTTTTGCAGGGGAGAAGGTGAAATGACAATAAAAACAGAACTATGTCCAATACAAGTAAGCAAGTAGATTTGGAGTTTATTGTGCAACGATCTTGCCACAGACCTACAGGGCCAAGAAAGAGCTTGCTATAATCCCTGTGTACTCGCTAACATTCGAAAATACCTTTTTAATATCAAGTCCTAATGTGCTGCACATTATATCATCCCAACAAACAGACTAGCATCAGGCATCACCACTTATATTCCTGCCTTTGAATACTGAAAGTAAGAGATGCCCAGCAGCAGACAAAATCTAACTTTCATATGAAATTTCTAACAGAGAAAAACATTAAGATGAAGTAAAACGAGGGCTACAAAAAAGAAGAAGAAAGCCTAAGAGGAAAAGAGTCCACTATTCTCAGAGGCAGGCTGGAAAGAGCAAGTGTGGTAAACATCCTTGGCAGTCACTGGGCACCTTGTATGTGTCTCCATTAGTATTTGTTTACATGTTTTTATCCTCCCAGGAGGCTGTGATCTACTTGATAGCAAAGACTTGGTTCCATATCATCCCGGCCTATAAGCCACAGAATTCAAAGAAATGAACCAAGTGTTGAGTCAATTAAATGTTCTTAAATTCTCTTGATAAAAAATATTCATGGTGTTTGTATAATGTGAATTTCATCTCAATTTTTTAAAGACCAAAAAAGAAAAGGCATGGCCTAGATTAACATTTAAAACTAACTGACAAGGAAAGAATCTTTAAAATTATCAAAGTAAAGCTATTAATATTTTGAAGTAAGTCCATAAGTCATGGGACTCTAACTTAATTATAATGTTTTACAATAACCAGTAAGTCTTATAATCTTATATATATTTCCTAACCTTAGATACTTCTAGTGTCTGTTCAGAGAGGTGAGTACACACCCTCAAAATACTCACCAAGTTATATAAGGTTTCTAGGTCTGAAACTATGATTTACTTTATTTAGATATAAATAGATTCCATAATATAGGTTCTCCCATAGAAGCACAGATTCGAGCACTATTTTGGTTTTCTTTTCCTCTTGATTAGGAAAAAAAACTACACCAAAGTTGAAGAAAAAAAAAAATAAAAAGAACAATGCCAGGACAGATCCAAAGTTAAAAGGAATTTTGGGGAAATCTAGGGACCTGCCTCCCCTGAGGTTCCCCCTTGCCCTTGACTTTTTTTTTTTTAAATTACCATTTCAGGTTACTTTGAGGGTACAAAGAATTAGGCTAGCATTTGTTAGGTAGAGTTCCTATTATATTTGTGTTCTGCCTCCAAGAGGTGTGCCATATACCCTAACATTGTGCCCATTAAGTGGGAGTATACCAATCCTCCTCCCTCCTCACCTCTCCCCACTTCCTCATTCCCCTCAAAATATGGACCGCTTCGTGGATTTGCATGTTGTCCTTGCATCGCCCTGACACAGGGGCCATGCTAATCTTCCCTGTATCGTGCCAATTTTAGTATATGTGCTGCCAAAGCAAGCATTGGCTTTGACTCTTTGAATTTGTTGCACTGCCAAGAAATATAAAGACCACCACCACAGGTTGGGACTGACTGGAATGGCTCTGGAGCTCCTGAAACAAGCACCTTTCCCTGACCCCCCTTAATCTCCTCTGCATATGCACTCCGTGATCCCAGATAGTAAGATTCCCCTGAAACGGAAACAACTAAAAACCTTGTTGAAGTAAAAATGTGATCTTTGGCATGATGCTCTCATTTTGAAAGGTTAAGTCTACATCAGCCAACACATGAAGCAATTAACATCATCATGCCCACTGTGTCTGCCTCACAAATTAAAATCCTGGAAGAAAAATGCAATGCAGCCACAGGCCAAAGAAGGGAAAATGAAAACTTCAGTAGAAGGATGCAGAGAGCAAAGATATTAATTACTCAGTCTAAACTCATAATATTGGCATCAGTGACTAGAAGAACACAGGGGTTTCACACGATGTGTCAGCTTTCACTAGATAGACTGTAAGAAAGCAGAGCAGGAATCCTCTTTCTTGTCATTACTGTTCACAAATCACAGATGTATAAACCCTAAAATTAATAAAGATGTTTTATACTCCACCCAGAAAGAATGCCCAAATGACATTAATATACATATTCACTTACTTGCTCGGAGTTCATTGACATAATCAAACCTCTGATTTCCTGGCAGAAAGAAATACCACCCACACTCACTAATACCTTTTCTACCCACAAGGTGGATGGGAACTGAAATAAATGACTGACATCTCTTCAGTGACCCCACTGAAGTGAGAGAATAATTCCCGTCAGAACAAGAATCTTCGTAAGAATTTTTCTAAGCACAAATACTCCTTTTGGAAAATGCTCTGGCCCCAAGCCTCAGCACAAACACCTTTCATATTCCAGCCTGCCTTAACATATAGCTTCTCTTTACTGACTGAATCATAGACATAGCCTGCTTGCAAAGTAAAACTAAATTAAACATCCACATCTACAGCTTTCTTTTCTACACTACTGGGCAAAAAGCCTGAGTGGAATAAACTGAAGTGCTGACCTCTAGCTTAAACACAAATGGAATTACTCTACCACACATTATTTATAAATGCAAAGCACAGTTCTCAAGTTAATTTGTCACTTGGAGAAATCACTATGCTTTTATGACAAAATTCATTTATGAGAAGCTATTAGCACAGTTTTCCCCTTAACCTTCTCAATTTATCTTACATTTGCTACTCTTCCACAGCAAACTTTTATGTGCAATTTTAAGGCTATGTAATGTAAGTCACAAGGGCACTAGTCTTTGAAACCCAAAGAATAATCTAATGAAAATGAGGTGATGCTACCAGCTGCCAATGATTTGCCATCTTCTGACCCAATATGCTAAAAAAATATGATTGGGCAGGATTTTGCAAGATCTCTGTGGAGGACAAGCTTTTATTTGACTGTGAAAATTGGAAATTATATCTATAAAGTTTTTTTTTTCTTTTATAAAGTTTTATTTTTTTAAAGACCACTAAAATAGGCCAGGCACGATGGCTCACGCCTGTAACCCTAGTACTCTGGGAGGCTGAGGGGGGAGGAGTTCAAGACCAGCCTAAGCAACAGTGAGACCTCTGCCTTTACTAAAAAAAAAAAAAAAATTAGCTGGGCATCACATTGGGTGCCTGTAGTCCCAGCTACTTGGGAGGTGAGGCAGGAGAATCACTTTGCGTCCAGGAATTTGAGGTTGCTGTGAGCTAGGATGATACCACAGCACTCTAGTCTGTGAATGGACTCTGCCGACCCCCTCCCAAAAAGCAACTAAAGTAAGGAACAGCAAAAAAGAAATCCATAATTTTAATATGATCTGTTTCTTTTAGAGACAATAATGATCTACATGCCAGTAAAAATATTGGTCTTTTAGACTTTTGAGACTTCTTTAGGCCATCAAATGTATTTTAAAAGAACTAGAACATGAGCCCACTCTGAGTGTCCAAAGCAATATGATGGGTGAACCTAGTAATATCATTTCACTCCTTTCCCTAAGTCTTGTCAGTGGCATCACCTATAAAAAAAATAGGGATACTATCCCTCCTGCTCTACATACCTCACCACATCACATTTTAAAAAGGAACCATATCTGAAATTACTGGGTAAGCTGGAAAGCACCATCCAAATGCATTACTATTATTGACAGCCACACACGGGCACCACTCCCAAACACCAAAAACAGAAAAGCACAAGTATAGACCCAGTCTTGCTCCACTTAATGTATACAGTAACACCTGAGTAGATAAGACAGGCTGAAATAGGATTACAAAATCTGAACTGAAAGCTCTTCCAGTTCAATGGCTACAAATCTTGTAGAACTATTATCCAAAAGCTAAAGCAATGGTAAGTCAGATTTTTGTTATGAAGGAGTGGGGCACAGGGCTGGGGGAGCCTTTCCAGAATCTGATGAAAACCGTAGGCCCTTCACCCACAAAAAGTATATACATATATTCAAGCAAAGTTATTTTTCTGATAGCCGTGGGGGTTCTTTAGACTCCAGGGCAGGATCACTACTATAGGCTATTGGAAAACTGCCTAGTTAATCATAAAAACACAAGAAGAAAAGAAAGGAGATGTAATAATAATAAAGTACCCCAGATAAGATAATGACAGATACATAGGTGCTGCCCTTAGGCAATCTTCCCTGGACCTTCACCAGAGACATGCAGCTGAAAAGTCTGTAATTCCAGAGTCACCTCTGCAGTATTCAGACAAGGAGGCCCTGAGAGGTCAAGCAGAAAATCACCTCCTTTGAGAAACAACCTGGCTTCCAACTTCAAGGTAACAGCTGAAATGATCTAAAGGACAGTATTCATACACGTCTAGTAGCTATTTTAGAATTTCCGTATAAAGGGCCCTAGTAGCGATCTAATTGGAAGCCCCAGCTAGGGTGTTACTTTTGAAGCTAAAATTGCCTGAGACTTCCACATCACACTGAAAAAATATCCAATATCCAAAGCAAAGCAAGAAGAGTGCTATGGAGAGGAGAGGAGACAGGGTTACAGCACCACAGGCCAACTCTGGGCACTATCATAGGTTCACTGATACCAGTGGTTCTCCAACTTTACCATACAAGAGAATCACCTAGAATGTTTATCAAATACAAATTGTTGGGCTTAAGCTCCAATCCCAAAATTTCTGATTCAGCAGTTCTGGGGAGTGGGAGGCCAACAATCTGTATTCCACCAAGTATTAGGGCTAGTGATACAGCCGATCAGGAGGACATATTGTGAGAATCATTCATCTATATAAGAAGAACCTATCTCATCTAGGACATCCCTCTCTGCACTTACATAGTGCCATCCAGATGCCATACTCATCATCAAATAAAAAAATGTATCACCCTGCCACCAGATCACCCTGTCACCTGTGGCACATCAGTACATACTGGTTGGGCTGAACATTCAAGATACACAGTACGCTTCTCGATGACCTGATCAGTGTGTATAGATAATTTATACTATATTCGAATGCAGAGGAAGAACCTAGTTCTTTGTTTTAAAATTTTACCTTCAGGAAGAAATAAACAGCAAATTGCTGCCCAGTGTTTTCACCTAACACTTAGTAAGCCATCCATTACTACAGAACTACGGTTTTCAAATTGAGCTGCACAGAGCTCCAGATACTAGAGCAGGGGTAGAGAAAGGATGGAGGCTTTCGGCCTTTCCGCCCTGTTTCTGTATGAGCCAGAAGTTCACCTTGTCTCAGACTGGGATGAATATTATATATTTTATATATATATAAATATACATATATATTATATAATATTACATAATATATATATATAATATATAATATTCTATTATATTTTTAACGTTTTTACTGTCCCAAGGGGGGAAGGGGTTAAAAAGCACTGGATTTGATTACCTCTAGGAGTCCTACCATTTCTGTGATTCTACCACACGTATTGTCCCAAATCTCCAGAAGCTTACCGGGCCTCAGATGACCTACCCTCATCCAACCAACACAGTGAAGTCTCACCTAAGGGTGCAGGGTACCAGTTAGAGTTCAAAGTAAAACCAAGGCACCAATTACAAACAGTCAAACCCTTGAAAATTCCCAGAAATTCCTCAGAAAATACAATACTATGCTATTTCTTAGTAACCCTGAAATAAGCTGTTTTTCCTGATCCTTGGAAAAAACTATTGTCTGTTCAGGCAAACAGCAACTTGGCTTGTGTTTTACTGTGAAAACCAAAATGCTCACACCCTGAGAGGAAATTCAATCTCCCCATAAACATCAGGCTCACGTCTCCCATCTCATGTTCACTCCAGGACTTTGCTCATCATATTTCAACTGTTAACTTCTTGCCCTTTTTTTTCTTTTGGCTGAGTACATTAGTTGAATTCCCATGAGTAAAATATGAATATAGTATGTCTCCACTATAATACCATCATCTTAATATGTACCCAAAAGCATTGGAAAAACTGCCATTTCCTTAACATACTGCAGACTCCTTCTTTTGAATGCAAATCTGTAACAGTGACAGGGTTACAAATTAACCGTGCACAAGAGAAGGATAGATTTTACCAAATTAGCTCCAGTTATCTGGAGAGACTACAGACCAGACAGTGAACAGGGAAGTTTTAGTAGGGGGAAAGAAAATCAAGAAAGATATAGCAGGTTAAGTATATCCCCAGTGACTTGGGCTCTTTCAGGAAACAACTCTAATCCAGGGTGCATCTCAAGACAAGGCCTGGAGGGGGCAAAGGAGGATTCCAAAGACACAAGTCGCAAAGCTCTTCATGGGCAGTCTTACCTTCTATATATTACAAAGAGGGTCCCTTGCCCAAAGACTTTCAGGTCAGGGGTGATTCAAGAAAAAGAGATGGGTCTGTGAGGTTACTATGATCTGACTCAACTAGATTACCCATCAGTTACAGTCCCAATGGCTACCGTCTTTCATTACCTTCAAAGTCAAACACACTGTTGTGGCTCCAGACTTCCCTAAACTAGGATCATACAGCCCCCTACATCCGTTTCCATGTTTTAAATTTTAATGTTAATTGCCATGTAATTATTGTACATATTCATAGAATATATCGTGATGTTTCAACACATGTAATGTATAGTGACCAGAATAAACAGCATATCCATCATCTCAAACTTTACCATTTCTCTGTGTTGGCAACATTCAATATCCTCCTTCTAGCCACCTGAAACTGTATGTTCTTGTTAACTACAGTCATGCTACAGTGGCAGGGCCACAAGAATCAGTGCCATACCTACCATACCTCAGACTCAGTTAAGCAGCAACAATAAAATAAATTGGACCATTTGCTGAGAAACCCGGCCCTCTCCTACTCCCAGAGACACATTTATGCATTACTCTACTCAACAACAAATGGTTTCCAAAAATACTCCCTGCCTCTTCCTAAACATCTCTTCACCTCCTTTTTTAGCCTTTTTCTCACATGTCAGAGCACAGGTTCTGGAGCACAGCCTCTGAGGAGGCTGCATACCTGACGACGGTCTGTCCTTATCACCCTGTCATTATTTTCAGCTAGCTGGGAACCCCGCCCTCTTCTTTCCTCTTAGGACTCCAGCTCCTGTTCAGCTGGTTTCCTTCAACCTTCCAATTATCCAGTACGTAGCCTCTAGTCCCCTGGAAGAATAGATGGCATTTTTAAAGGCAAAAAAGCACAAAAGAAAACTTTATAGTCAAATAAACTTCACACACATTTTTCATACAACTTCATGACTTAAGCTATGTTGCATTTTCCTAGATGCAAATGCTTCAGAAATTCTCTACTCCTCTACGACAGCCTTAAAATCATTCATTTCTTCACCTCCTTCAGGGAATTCCTAATCTGCTCAGAACCTTTACTTGAGCTCAATCCACACTCACCACATCTTCAGTTCTTCAGCTGATTTTGGAAATGAACATTTCTAAGCAAGCAATTAAAAATGACTAGGAAATCTGTTCTTGATAGGACCAGACCTAACTCTAACGAGACAAAATGACAACTACATGGCTTGCTGCCAAAGTATCACGAGCAGTCTAGGAATTAAGACTCAAAATAGAGGATAGACTCTGAAAGACAGACTGACCTTCTTTATACATTTTATCTTCTGCGTGTTTTGAACTATGTGCAAGAATTGAAACTTAAATACTAAGTTAGCCGTTTAAAAAGAGACCTTCAAGTCAAGAGTTAAGAAGAAGTGCTGGAGGCAGGTACTCCAGCAGAGTCTTACCAACTAGATGTGAGTAGCTATTTTTACTCTGCAGAGAATATGAAATACACAATATACAGTTTTCCTAAATGTTATGCTCTAAAATATTTCATTAACTTTTTTTAACCTTGGAGAATAAAATAACCCTGTCTTTCCTAAAGTTGTTTTCTTCTTTTACACAAATTTAAACCTAATAATAGGAAGACCCTTAACATAGGACCTCTAAAAAATTATTTAAATGTAGAACATATTAAAAGTTACCCACATTTTGATAAACAATGTATCAGCATTCACATTATCATAATAATGTATCCTCGAATATCAAAAAGAAATACTATTTTCACTAGATATGTACAATTTCAAAAATAAGTGTTTTCCTATATTGGTATAATAAACTCTTAAAACATGAAAAGTCGTAAGTATTCAAAATAGTGATCTTGAGATTACCTTTATTTCATTTGCAATAAAATTGCAAGCATCTGCCATGTGAGACAAAACTGTAAGTAGCTAAATTTCAAGTGTATACAAAGGTGTATACAAAATTACTCCCTCTCTCTCCCCACCAACCTTAAGAAACAGTTGTTGGTTTTTGGTAGCTCTACAGCGATATTAATACCTTAAGCCATTCTAGCTTCAACCACTGTTCTGATTTCTTGCTTCAGAAACCACTGCCACAAACGCTAGAGATAAATAAAAGAGATTAATGTAGTATTACCTTGAAGAAGCAATTAAAAGTTTAAAAGCACCAACTAAACCCCAAACCATTTGCTCTTTCACGATGGGAAGTTGAAGATAATCTTGTTTACTAAACATAAATCACTTGAGATATGGCCAAATTCTTAAATGATATTCCATCCAGATGGAAACTTTCCAAAGCTAGGAGCTGCTTACATAAGTATTTACTTCCAACTCTAAAAACAAACCGGACCAGTTTTTCTTGTTGCTTCTAGGAAAATGATCATTTTAAACCAATGAAACAATTCACCAGAAGGGCTTTCCTCAAATCCTCTCACGCTCCCTTTCTGGACCCACCCCGCCCCCTTCCTCCAGAGGTATCAGGTTTCTTACAACTAAGTTTGCTTCCTGCTTTAGTATCTATTTTAAAGTCTTTAGGTGGCAGAAAGCAAACTTACCTCTTACCTTCTCATACGTTCTTGTAGCAAATTCACATTTTTCAGGAAATAAAAATCAAGACATAGTCCTTTAATTTTTTTCATGTGTGTATATGTGTACATATACATACTTCTTAAAAAATTCTCTTTGCAGCTCTGTGAGGTTTATGCAGGCGGGCCCCTCACAGAGGCTGCTGTGTTTCCTGGGGTTCACGTCCATGTGCAGCCAGTTAGAAACAATTTGGCTTTACTTTGCTCTTCCTTGTGTTAAACTCAGCTAGACAGAGAGGCTTTGAGAGCTATAAAGTACAAGTCAGCCGCTTGTTTCTTTAAAGGTGCTATGTTAACAGCCAAGTATTTTGGTGATGCCAGTTACTTAACCACCAAAGGTTTGTGAGGATACCTTCTTTACGACCCTATTTCTACCAAGTATAACAGGAAATGCCAGTGATCCTGATAAAGATCCACTACACCCAAGAAAAGAGACTCTGTGGCATGTGAGTAGGAGCCAAGTGAGATAAGCCAAACAAGAGACAGTCCCCCTGCACCCAGACTAAAACCTCATTTAGTTTTAAAGTGTACTGTAACAGGAAGCCCTGTATTAAGTCTTGATTCTACTGCTCTAGATATTCTCTCATACAAAGTTAAGGAGCCAAGGATACAAAATATCCTGGTAGACCTTACTCACGTCTGCCAAAACCTACATTAGGAGCTCCTACTAAACTTCCATTTACTGTTTCTCCACTCCCAGACCTGTACGCACTCCCACACAAGTCACCTGTACCTCACAAGAACTATTACTTTCTCTACCTTCTACCAAGGCAATTGCTTCCTGAATTCTTTTCTGGAGCCTGTTCACGGCAGAGCAGACCCCTCTTCCTACAGGACCAAGAACACTGCCCTTTCTTCCAGCCCTGCCTGCTTCTGCCAGGATACAAAACTGACAAATGCCAACACCGCAGTGGCCTAACCACTATTTTCTTCCTATTCAATGCAATCCCAAATTCTGTGGCCTAAAATCAAAATACAAGTCTCAAGATCTCGAGTAGACAAACATGGCTTTGACTCTGCTACCTAATTAACTCAGTGACAGGGGCAAATAACCTCCCTAGGCCTTCTTTATCTCTAGGATAAGAGAAAAAAATATTTACATGCCCTGTAAAGACAATGAGACAATGCATGTGCCTGGCACATACTAAGCTCTCAATAAATGTTGGCTCTTTCTATTACTATCATTATGTGACTTACTGTTATTACTAAGGTGGTCATAGGAACCGGCAGGCTTCAAGCCAAATGTGGACTTTCTGTTTGGCCATCAAAATACATTTTTTGTTTTTCTATTACCTTCAGAGAGATAAGCGAACTCCAGTCTGTCACAGTCCTTACCGCGCCTTTCTAGAATGTTATATTCTTATTATAGTACCTTCCTGGCTTCTGAGTTTGGGACCCTCGTTCCTCAAAAAAAGGTCTCAGACATAACAAGGAAATCTTTTTAAACAAAGACATTATATAATAGAAGTAGGGCAGCTAAGCATTATACTCAAAATGCCTTTTTTAAAACCACAGCAAAGAACCACTAATTTCCAAGCCTCTCAATCAGTGAAAAGGCAGAATATGTGGAAGGTGAGAGGAAAGGAATAAACTCTGCTTTGCAGTTTATAGTCAGTAATAACTTCCAGAATATGAAGAATTTGTGGCTCGGCACCTGTGGCTCAAGCGGCTAAGGCGCCAGCCACATACACCTAAGGTGGCGGGTTCAAATCCAGCCCAGACCCGCCACACAACGATGGCTGCAACCAAAAAATAGCCTGGCATTATGGCGGGCGCCTGTGGTCCCAGCTACTTGGGAGGCGGAGGCAGGAGACTCGCTTGAGCCCAGGAGTTGGAGGTTGCTGTGAGCTGTGATGCCAGGGCACTCTACCCAGGGGGACAGCTTGAGGCTCTGTCTCAAAAAAAAAAAAAAAAAGAATTTGTGAGGTTCTTCTAAAACGCAAAATCCCACTGCTCCCTTTCCTGGTCTGGCACAAAATAGAGTAAATATAATACTGTCAAATTCAAAAAATACACTTCAAAAGCTAGGGTTCATCCCTCATGCAGAAGGCCAATGGCAAGGCAATTTCTTATTCCAAATGCACCTGCCAGTGGTCAAGGTCTTAAATTCACTTAGCAGCTTTGCACATATCAAAATATTTAGATTGCTTGACATTTAATATTTTTTCTATTCTTACTAACTTAACATAAAGATTTTCCACTAATGAAAAAAAAATAACTATAATTAAGGAACACATACCATCTTAACAAACATCACTTCTGGGGGGAATTATAGAAGATACAGAAAAATTAAACACTGTAAAACTGTAAAGATATTTACCTACTACAGAGATTTACTGATATCATAAAATTAACAATAATCCCCCCCTTTATTATAAAATCTCTATAACCTTCTATCATTCCCAAAAGTGTATCCACTGAAAACATTCTCTTTAAAATAAGGTTATTAGCTTTTAAATAATAAAAACAAATAGGCTGAGGGACTTTACCTAACAAACACAATCAATGTAACCTGGTTCTTGGTACCCTCAATGAATCCCCCAACAATTAAAAAAAAAAAAAAACCAAATAGGCTTTGCTCAAGGTGTATAAAATTTTTCAAAATAACTGCAAAGTAAAAGGGAGACAGTGCCAAAGTTATCACAATAACCACATGTATAATGATCTTGTATAAGTCCAACTCACTTATTTTTTTATGGAATCCATACACCCTCTGGTCTGATAATTCAAAGGAATATTATCAAAGTCATTTTCATAAGAAAAAACTGAGGGCATAAGAGTAGTTAATTCTAGGTGGCCAGATTAGAGATGATTTATTTTTCTTTTGTGTGTTATGTATATTTTTCCAAGTCTTCTGCTCTATAAAAGTTATTACTTTCAGGGTGGCACATGTGGCTCAAAGGAGTAGGGCACTGGCCCCATATGCCAGAGGTGGCAGGTTAAAACCCAGCCCCGGCCAGAAACTGCACCAAAAAAAAAAAAAAAAAGTTATTACTTTCATTATCAGGTTAAAAATGTTTATTTATACATTTTAACACTACTGTATACAACCACGATTGGAAGATCAGGGTACATTTTCCAAAGGTCCTTGTATGGAGTTGGAAGTAAATGCCCAGAAAGCAGCTCTCTGCCGGCTGTTCCTCCATTTGCTGTCCTCTTCATTTCATCTTCTAAGAGGTTTGATGACCAACTCTCCTCCCTAGAGTTAGTTCCATAGCACTTAAGCTCTGTACTACACAGTGTAGTTCTTTCTGCCGCCAGTGGGGTGTTCTCTAGGGCTCTCTGCTTCTATTTTATACTCCAGACTGCTTTCAGCAGAACTGTGTTTTATATTTGTTTTATAGACCTCTACAGAGTTTAGCACAGCTCTCAACACACAGCAGACTTCTAATATCTATTTGTGAAACATAAATGAAACAACACATCAATCAATTAATTAACAGTAAAAAATAAACCCATCTTCTGCTTCTTTGCCTTTGAAAACAGTGCTGCACTCTGTAATAATAAAGACCGAGGTGTGGTCCCCACTGACCCAGGTCAGGATCAGTGTGGGAAGGTTTTCAGAAAACATCCACAGCACTGAAGGAAGGAATGACTTCTCCCTGAACCAGCTCGAAACTTCCAAAGAAAGAGGAACAGATCTGGGGGTGCCACATCTCAAGAAAGCAATGAAATCAACTCCTATTCCTTACATCATTCCTTTGGAAAGGTGTGCAATGTTAGCTCTAGATTCGTAATCCAGCTTTACTATTCCAAAGAGAATTCAATCAGCAATCAGTATGAGGCAGGAGTAGCTAATCCCTGCTGGGAGACGACCTGCCTGTCTTTCATGACAGCAGTAGTTATCTCAGTTTCCAAAGTCTGTAAAGCACTGGCAGGGGTTTCAGGGTTCTGAACACCAGGTGCTATTATTACAGTGACGCTGAAAACCAGCTAATAATGGAGGAAACATCCAGTCTTTGGCTTCAATAGCTTTAATTATATTTTCTGTGAATTTTCAAACTAATGGGTGTACAAGTTGCATGGAAAAAATAAGAGTTGTGTGTGTAAAAATTAATTTTCCTATAATGCTACTGCTGGTCCTAAGTTGTAATTGTTAAACTGAGCAGCTTTAGAGTCAAATTATCTGCTATACAAACTGGAGTTTAGAATGGTAAAATGGGGGCAGGTGGGGAGTGCCTGGGATTTGACCTCCCAGTGGGACCGGCTAGCTCTGACTGTCCCAAACCATAGCACAAAACTATTTTTGTTTTGTCGATATAAGCCACCAACAATTGCTGCTTGGGTGAGGGGAAACCCACATAAGTAGGCAAAGGAAAAAGCATAATAAACCACACAATCTTTCTGTTTTCCCGTACAAGCTTATTCCAATATTTCTAACTCCTCTGACTCTAATCTTTCAGGCAGTTGTAACAGTCAAACATACAACTCTTATGATTTCAAAAATGCCTTTTAGGGAAACACCTAAGCATCTCCCAGACTTTTTCTGTTTTACTACAACCTCTACTTCAGATTCCCGAGCCCTAATTAGCCTCAGTTTTTCTCTGTTTTCTTCCCTGGGCTAGAATTTTTGGGTACATAAGTGTTTCAGACAAACACTTGAATGCAGCTACAAGCACTTGGGAACATAAAATTTTGCACTAAGAGAAAAAGGCAACAAATTTACTAGCCTCTTTAGTGTACGAAAAGAGCTTTTCACACACTTTTTTTTTTTTTTGAGAGACAGAGTCTCACACTGTGGCCCTGGGTAGAGTGCTGTGACATCACAACTCACAGCAACCTCAAACTCTTGGGCTTAAGCAATTCTCTTGCCTCAGCCTCCTGAGTAGCTGAGATTACAGGAGCCTACCACAACGCCTGGCTATTTTTTTGTTTTTAGCAGGCTGGAGCTGGGTTCAAACCTGCCAGCCCTGGTGCACAGGGCCAGCGCCCTACCCACTGAGTGATGGGGCACCGCCATTTTCACACTCTTTATGGGGGGAAATGCCTGCAGTGCAGCACACAAGCAGACCCAAACTTAACCTATAGGAAAAAGTTCTTTACCCAAAAAAGGAGAAAAGAAATTTCTGCCAGTCTTTCACATTAATAACGCCAATGGTCCCTGATGTGCCAACAAGGTGATATGCCTACATCAACAGGCATATGAATACCATATCACAACCCTTTAATAATCAACTCTCTTTGACATAACACAGTGACAATTTAAAAAACTATATTTTATAATAACACCGCTTTTCCACAACAAAATTTAAAGGACACGGCAGCTTACACTTGTAACCCTAACGCTCTGTGATGACACAGTGGGACAATCGCTTGGGCTCAGGAGTTTGAGACCAGCCTGAGTAAGAGCGAGACCCTGACTCTATTAAAAATAGAGAAACTGGCTCGGCGCCTGTGGCTCAAGCGGCTAAGGCGCCAGCCACATACACCTAAGGTGGCGGGTTCAAATCCAGCCCGGACCCGCCAAACAACAATAATGGCTGCAACCAAAAAATGGCTGGGCGTTGTGGCGGGCGCCTGTGGTCCCAGCTACTTGGGAGGCAGAGGCAGGAGACTCGCTTGAGCCCAGGAGTTCGAGGTTGCTGTGAGCAGTGAAGCCACAGCACTCTACCCAGGGGGACAGCTTGAGGCTCTGTCTCAAAAAAAAAAAAAAAAGAGAGAAACTAGTGGAGCGTGGTGGTGTATGTCTGTAGTCCCTGCTACTCAGGAGGCTGGGGCAGAAGGATGGCTTAAGCCCAGGAGTCTGAGGTTGCTGTGAGCTATGATATCACCACTAGAGTATAACCAGGGAGAAAGAGAAAGACCCTGTCTCAAAAAAGAAAAAGGACACTGCATGATACTTGAATCGATACCCAGTAATACCATGTTCTAGGAAATGTATATTATGTACATTCTTAGGAAAAAAACAATGTATAAAAATGTTTATTCATCACAGCACTGCATGTAATAATGAACATGTTGGTTTTTAAAAATGTGTCCAGTAAGGAAGGGGCAAAATATGTTACACACTCACATGATGAAAACTATGAAGCTATAATAAATTGTGGTTTTAAATAAGAATTAATTAACACTAAGTGGGCATTTTATAACATCTCAAGCTTGTGCTGAATATTTTATATTACTATTCCCCAATCTTTCTGACACCAGTGACTGGTTTCATAAAAGACAATTTTTCAACAGACCACGGCATAGGTGTAGGTGTAGGGAGAAGGGAAGGCCTGGGCATGATTCAAGTGCATTACTTTTACTGTACACTTTGTTATTTCTATTATTATTATATTGCAATATATAATGGAATAATTACACAACTCACCATAATGCAGAAACAGTGGGAGCCCTGAGCTTGTCTCCCTACCACTAGATGGTCCCATCCTGTATTTGCCACAGCTCCCCAGCTCTAGGATCACGGCCTCAGCTCCACCTCAGATCACCAGGCACCAGATTCTCACAAGGAACGCATAGCCTAGATCCCTCGGTGCATGGATTATAGCAGGGTTCACACTCCTATGAGAATTTAATGCCACTGCTGATCAGATAGGAGACAGAGTTCAGGTGATGATGCCAGCAATGGGAGCAGCTGTAAATACAGAGGAAGCTTCACCCACTCACTTCCTGCTGTGCAACCTGGTTCCAAACCTAAAATGCCACAGACCAGTATGGGTCCAGGTACCAGCACTCATGAATAGGGCACCACAGCTTTACATAAATTAATAAGCTTGTTGTAAGCACTACATGAATTTCATACTTAAAACAAACTTGTATGGTAGGCATTATCACTATCTCTATTACTATCCCTGTTATAGATGAGAAAATAAGGTATAGAGAGGTTGAGTAATTTGCCCAAGGTTCCACAGCTAAGTGGCATACGTGTGTAGAATAATTAATGGCATGGAAAAATGCTTATGCCATAATAACAATTAAAAAATTAAGGCTCGGCGCCTGGGGCTCAAGCAGCTAAGGCGCCAGCCACATACACCTAAGGTGGCGGGTTCGAATCCAGCCCAGCTCGTCAAACAACAATGATGGCTGCAACCAAAAAACAGCCAGGCGTTGTGACGGGCACCTGTGGTCCCAGCTACTTGGGAGGCTGAGGCAGGAGACTCGCTTGAGCCCAGGAGTTGGAGGTTGCTGTGAGCAGTGAAGCCATGGCACTCTACCCAGGGGGACAGCTTGAGGCTCTGTCTCAAAAAAAAAAAAGAAAAGAAAAATTAAAACTAGGCGGTACCTGCAGCTCAATGGATAGGGTGCCAGCCACATGCACCGGGGCTGGTGGGTTTGAACCCAGCCCCGGCCTGCTGAAAACAAAAAAATAGCCAAGCGTTGTGGTAGGTGCCTGTAGTCCCAGCTACTCAGGAGGCTGAGGCAAAAGAATTGCTTAAGCCCAAAGAGTTTGAGGTTGCTATCAGCTGTGACACCACAGTACTCTACCAAGGGTGACATAGTAAGACTCTGTCTCAAAAAAAAAAAAGAAAGAAAGAAAGAAAGGACAAATTAAAACTATATTTAGTATAATTTTATAAAATATGACAATGTTTGTATGTATGTATATGTATCAGTGCCTGCAGACATTGGAAAAACTAAATATTAAAAATAAATACAACAAAATTTAATAGTGGTTATCTACTGGATGGACTTATAGTTTTTTAAATATCTTCTACATATCTCCAAGATGTTCTAAAATATATGTATATCACTTTTTTTGAGGCAGAGTCTCACTTTGTCACCCTTGGTAGCTCACAGCAACCTCAAACTCCTGGGCTCAAGCGATTCTCTTGCCTCAGCGCCCACCACCATGCTCACCTATTTTTAGAGATGAGGTCTCGCTCTGACTCAGTCTGGTCTTGAACCTGTGAGCTCAGGCAATCCACCCACCTCAGCCTCCCAGTGTGTATCACTTTTATAACCAGAAAAATTATATTTAAAAAACTAAACTTTTAGTTAAATCTTGGAGGTAAAGTGTCCTTATTTCCTTTAACTGATACATCTTCCACAGACATTTTTGTCTGCCATAAAACACAAGATTGAAAACCAAAGCATTTTTCAAATGAGCACTAACAGGCTACAACATCTTCAAGTTTTATAATTAATAAAATATCCTTTAGAAAAACACAATTAAACTCAAGTGGAGAGGGAGGGGACTGAGAGGAGGGAGGAGGACTGGTGTGCTCTCACCTAACAGACACAATGTAAGGGTATATAGCACACCTCCCGGGTGCAAGACACAACTACAACTTGGACTTCACCTAACAAAGGCAAACAATGTAACCTATTCATCTGTACCATTATATTAATCTGAAATTCTAAAAAATCTTTTCACCAATTATCCTGTTAACCAGTCTAATCTACTGATTTTCAGAAGCCTCACAAATAACAGAGTACCTATTGCAGTGTGACTTGAAAAATACATCTAACCAAAAAACCACCTTGTTACAAAAATCTTGTCAAATGCTATTTGAAAAAACTGCATTGGAATTAAGAGTTTTAACTATATGTGTCCCTTGCTAATGTCAGAAAATAGTCAAACATGGGTTGGTCAGAGTATCAGCAGGAAGAAACTGGCCTCTCAGCTACTTTGGTAGTTTTTGGCTGTGCTTTCATAGTTCGAAATGCAAAGATATGGGGGATCCTGGGTGCAGGACACAACTATAACAGGACCTTACCTAACAAATGCAAACAATGTAACCTAATTGTTGGTACCCTCATATTAATCTGAAGGATTTAAAAAAAAAAAGAACAAATATAGAGGGAAATAGTACATTTTAAAAAGAGAGACTACCATAGCAAAGACCCAATGGCCAGGAAACAGAGAATTTATTAGACTCAATCTTTCATTTAGAACTATATTTAAAATTTCTCACTCTTTGAAATTCTTGCTTCCAAAACAAAGAAAAGAAGGAACAAGGGTTACACCAAAAAGCAGCCATGTGCAGCTTATTCACTGCATGAACTGCACCAAATGCATGCCCAAAAGCAAAGCCATAAAGAAGTTAGTCATTTGGAACACAGCAGAGGCTGCAGCCATTGGCGACATTCCTGGAGCCCATGTCTTCAATGCCTACGTGTTTCTCCATGTGAAGCTACCTGTGTGAATTGTGCCTTTCACAGCAAGGTAATCAGGAAGCATTCTCAGAAAGTCCACAAGGACCGAACACCCTCAAACCGATTTAGACCTGCAGGTGCTGCCCACGACCTCCACCAAAGCCCATGTAAGGAGTTGAGTCCTTGAGAACTGAAGAAAAACTACCCTTTGGAAAAAAATAAAATGAAATTATACATAGATAGATAAAATTTCTCAGCATTCCTTATACCAAAATAAATTCCTAATTGCTCAAGATTCAAGTGTTTAAAATTTTAAAAAAGATTAAGGCCCAATGCAGTGGCTCATGCCTGTAATCCTAGCATTCCGGGAGGCAGAGTGAGGCTAGAGGATCCCTTGAGCTCAGGAGTTCAAGACTAGCCTGAACAAGAGCGAGATCCTATCTCTACCAAAAACAGAAAAATTACCAGGGTGTTGTGCCTAGCACCTATAGTCCCAGCTATTGGGGAGGCTGAGGCAGGAGGACTGCTTGAGCCTAAGAATTTGAGGTTACTGTGAACTATGATGCCACGGTGCTCTACCCAGGATGAGAGAGTAAGATTCTATCTCCAAACAAAAAGAAAAACAAAAAAACAAACCTTTCAACCACACCTGAGTTTATGCTAGTGAGGTGATTCTTGGGAGTTGGAAGCTGTTTGCAGGAGGGACTCATCATGTAATTAAAGAGTTGAAATCTTCATCCCCACTTCTCCATTCTCCCACCCCACCTCCAACCTCTAAGGAAGGGGGAGGGGCTATAGATTGAATCTAGACACCAATGGCCAAGGATTTAAACAATGGAACCTCCATAAAAGTCCCAGAACAATGGGGTCTGGACCTGGTAATCAACAAGAAAACATCCACATACTGAGAGGCAGAGGTTCTCAAATTCCACCAAGGCAGAAGCTCCTATTCTCAGACTCATCCAGACCTCACCCTATATATTTATTCATTTGGCTGTCCATTTGTATGCTTTAATACAGCCTTTGTTTAAAAAAAAACAAAAACTGGTAAATTTTCTCTGGGCTCTATATGGTGTAAATCACTCTAGCAATTTACCAAACCTGGGGGGGGGGAGTGGTCATTGGAACCTACAATTTGTAGCCAAGTAAGACCAAACTTGTAGGTAATATAGGGACCCACTGCTCGTGATTGGCATCTGAGGTGGGGGATAGTCTCACGGGACTCAGCCCTTAACCCGTGGATCTTTGCTAACTCCAGCCAGTTAATGTCGGAACTGAGTTAAACTATTGGGCACCAAGTCAGTGTCTATTAAGAACTCAAGAATTGACTAGTGTCGGAAATATACACATGTGGTGTCATAAGTATTCTGTGTGAGTACAGGAAGAAAAAACTTCTTCCTGTTTTAAAAAGATAATTAAATTATGGGGGCTTTTTGATTTTTATTTTTCTGATTATTATTGAGATTAAGGATATATATTATATAGCTATTAACTTATAATGCTTTCTATTCTATGGAATTTTGCAATGTTTTTCCAATTAATTTCCTTTTATTACAATACAATGCTATACTGTTACTGGATGAAGAGGGTCCAGCTACCTGTCACTATCCAGCCGATATGCAGAGACAAGGGATTAGGTACAAGTAGCTTTATTATCAGAAGGCCAGAAATTCTGAAGAACAGTGAGAGCAGCCTCTCCAAGACTATTCTGCCCTGCCATCTCCAAAACCACAGTTTTATACATAAAAGTTCAAAGCAGAACATGTTAACCTTTATGAAACCATAATGAAGCCTTATCTTAATCAACAGTTAGCATAACCCATGACCCATATAAACAATAATTGATATAACCTATAATCCAAAATAACATTTAAAATTCAAAAATTAATCTCCTAAATCAATTGCCCTAAACTACTCAAGCTATACACTTTTAGGTTAAAGCTAAATTTACAAAACAATAAGGAAGGAAGACATGAAGTGAAGGTCACATAGGACCTAAACTGACTAGACCAGCTGTGTCTTGTCGGCCCTACCCTGACTCCATCTTATTTTCACTACATGTGCTCTCAGTACAGTAGCAAAAATAAATAAAATATAACTTCATGAATAAATATTAATGAATCTCTAAAACAATCTGAATAAAATAGCAACGTACAGAAGTGATTTACAGAAAGATCAAAAATATCTAAAATTAATATACCATCTAGAGATGAAAACACAAAAGGAAAATCTATTTTTTTAAGAGGTCTTGCTATATTGCCCAGTGTAGGAGAAGCCAAGAGTCAGATGACCTCTGAGCAAGATGATCTGCAGCTGAGGGGTGGACCCTTGGGCCATTTGTCCACAGGTGCTCCTCGTGGAGAAAGAGCCCGAGCCTTCAGCACGTAGTCATTGTTAATTACTCCCCTCACCTGTGTTGTACAGTCTCAATAAAAGGCTAGTGCGGAGATTGCTCGGGGCAACCCTGCTAAGAAGGGCTAGCCTGCCTCCTATAAGCTTGTACTTCTAATCCTTGTTATGCTGGTTCCTTCCTGCTATGATCGAGACCAGGGCCCAGGGGCCCAAGGGGTTGCGACAGCCCAGTCTGGCCAAATCTTGGGCTCAGGCTATCCTCCTGCCCCAGCCTCCAAGTCACTGGGAAAGACTACAAGTTAGCACCTTCTGCCTGACTTCCATTTTTTTTTTTTAAGCAAGGGAATAACTAAAATATAAACGATAATGTTTAACACAAGAGGAAGGGGACATAGGGGAACTAGTCAAGGGAGGATATACAGGGTTATCTAAGGTATTGATAATGTGATAATATTCCATTTCTTTGTTTTTTGTTTTTTTACAATTTTTGGCCAGGGCTGGGTTTGAACCCGCCACCTCTGGCATATGGGGTCAGCGCCCTACTCCTTTGAGCCACAGGCGCCGCCCAATATTCCATTTCTTAAGCTATGTAATAGGTATCCAGGTTCACTGTATTTTCTTTAAATTATACGTGTACTCATATATGTCTTTTATACGCATTATCTCTCATTTTAAAAGGTAAAATGAAAACCAAACACCAAATGCTATTTTTTAAAAGAGCAACCTGCTGCGGCTTTGATTTCAAGATGGTTGACAGCCTGGTCGTCCATCCTGAGTCCCTAATGAAGTAAAAGCATCAAACAACAAAATGAAAGGATTCCATTAGATTGAAAAGAGCTTGCTGGAAGAGAACTTCAAATGGACAAGAGACTTCAGCAAATTACTAGAAAATAGAACAGGGAACAGGAATGTGCTGACAGATGAAAGAGAAAGGGGAAAGCCACTACCAAGAGCCACCAAGAAGGCAATCTGCTCAGCAGAATCCCAGAGAGGCTCTGTGCTCAGTGTCAGCAGGTGCCAGGGAGCAGGGGAGGACAACGTGGAGCAGGAAATGGGATGAAGGGATGGCAGTTAGCACTCTCATCCCACCTGTTTCCTCCAGCACAGCCTCCTGGCAGCCCAGCCAAGTGTAATGCCAGACAAAACATCTCAGGGTTCATTTCCAAAGGAACTGAACCAATTATGACAACTGGGTGTGAGAGATGCCTTGTAAAGCCTTGTAATGTGAATTTTGGTACCTCAGAGTAAATTCTCCCTCGGGGCATCTTTAGGGTAAAGCAAAGCTGGCCAGTAGACAGCCCAGTACTAAACATATACACCCCTTCAGAGAGATACAGCTAGGGGTAAAATGGGGGGGGCATAAAACTCTACAATGAATCTTTTCAAAAGAATAGAAGAAACTCTCCCTAGTCTTTTATTCTTAAGTATAAATAGGCAACCAACCCTACAAAGAAAACCAGTAACATGGAGGGAAAAAACTGACCCAGAGAGGAAAGAGTTAATTCAGGAAACAAAAAGAGTATTGTACTTTAAAAAAAAAAAACAACTGTAATAGGACTCAAAGAGATTCAAGAAGATATTACAACCTTCAAATAGGAATTACACATAATGAAAATAAAGTGATTACAGAGAACAGTACAGAATTTCTTAAATATTTTTGAAAATACAATTGTAAAAATAAAAATTAAGCGCAAGTACTATAAGATAATAGTAAGGAAATCTCTCAAAATATGTAACAAAAAGATAAAAGTCCAGAAAATAAATAGGTTAGAAACAATGAACGCTGGGAGTGTGACATCCAACTAAATGCTCCTGGATTTGTACCATGTAGATCCTGCCCTTCCCGGCCCAGCAAAGAACCCTAAACCAAGGGTAGCTACCTGGTCCACTGGAAATGAATCCACGTGGGCAAATTAAGCCAATCAACTTATCTCTTTTTAGAAGCTGACTTAGGAAAAATACAGACTCTAATATGAGCCTAAAACCAAAAGGTCATGTCAATGCTGACAAGTATAAACATGTTGACCATGTGAGAGAGAAGGGAACAGAGAAGCCAGGAAGAGCAAGAGAGGAGGCGGTGACCATGATTCTTGACTTTCTATTTCTAGCCATGTTACTAATGGGTCTCCCAGTGTTAGTGAAATTGGGTGTTATTACTGTACTTTTCAGGTTTGGGGCTTTTTCTTTAGTTAACTTGAGAGGGCTTCTGTTTTTTGCAACCAACAAACTGACTATAGCAGCAGGCCTCTATTGTCTGGAACTGCACAGTACCCAGAGATACCACGTTATGCCTGCTGTAACATGAGAACACCCAGCCTTCTCCATTCAGCTGTGCAGCCCACAATGCAGGCTCCCACTGCCTGTCATTCTGTCAGCATTCTGCACAAATGCAAGCCGTGTAATACTGTTGAACATTATAAAGATTATATGTGATCAAATGCTCCTAATAATTAAAACGTCAAAATCCAAGAACCTATAGTAAATTCAATGGAACAGTGAATACAAATTAGAAACTGTGGAACAATTAGAAAAAGGAGGAGAATGTTAACTTGCCTTACAATATGAAACAGGAGAAAAAATGGTCCAAGATTTAGAAAGAAAATGAACAAATTAACATCTTTTGTATCCTCACTGAGTTCTTTTTGTCAGCCTGAAAAACAAGAAAGCCAAGCAAAGTTTCTCTTTCAATGCCCCTAATAAAGCAGATTTATTTAGAAAAGGAATGGAATCCCTAGATTAATCTGCATGAAACAAAAAATATATAGATATAGATATACATATACATATTTATGTATATTCTTTGAAGTCCAAGGAAACTCTTCTATATATGTGGAAAGTAACTTTCACGTATCTCCTGGCTAGCTAACCAGAATCAAGTCACAGCATGAGACTCTGAAGCCAACGTCTGAGACCCTGAACAGTGAACACTTGAGATTGAGCAAGAGAGAGAGAACTGCTACCAGGGTAAAGAGATAGAGTACATATTTTCCTGTGATTAGTAACCACTAAGACTTGTCCTTCCCAGGCTCTCTGATCTCAGAGATCAGTAAAATTACCTTTAAAAATACATAATATGTATGTATTTATGCATACACACACAGAACCAATTCAACTGCCAACTTTCTCTTACTAGGGCAAAGTTGGGAGATGCCAGGCTCCCTACTTCAATACCGTAGTACATTTAGACATTATACAGAGGAGAACTGCCCATGTTAATTCTCCATTCAACATTTTTTTCTCATCCTAAGAAACATTCCATTTCGTTGTGCCATTATTTTTACATACACAACCCCTCAGATCCTCAGCATATTCCAAAACATTCACTGGCATGCTATACATATACATCTTTCCCCTTATCATTATCACCATGGAGGGTACGATATGGAACTGTTTTTAAGATGGCCTAAAAATACTCCATTCATTATTTGAGTGCCACACATATGACAGCACTATAAAGAGCTATCGGCCTTCCCTAACTGTGGGCTCCACATGCACAGATTCAACCAAACAAGGATAGAAAATATTTGAAAAAAATTATACCTACTGAACATGTATAGACCTTTTTCTTGTCACTTTTCCCTAAACCAGAGAATATATCAATGATTTACATAGTGTTTACATTATATTAGGTATACGTAATCTAGAGATGATGTCGAGTATATGAGAGATGTGCACAGGTTACATGCAATCACCACACCATTTTGTATGAGGACTTGAGCATCCACAGGCTTGGCAAATTCAAAGAAGGTCCTAGAATCAATTCCCCACAGACACTGAGGGATGAAGCAGCTTAGCTGAGTAAGCTAAGACATGTGTACCAATAACTGTAGCCACAAGGTAGAATGAAAACTAGAAGAGAAATGTGGAGACATTTAAGGGGAGAAATAGGGAACTCTAACCTTTGTTGTAGAGAGCCTGCAAAAAGAAACACGATATGTTGTAAGATTCACAGCGTCCACAGGGTAAAAATAACCAGATGTTCAGAGAAAGAACAACTATTTTTGATACTCAGTCAGAAATTTATCCTGTGGTTCCTGATAGAAGAATCTATTTAATGTAACAAAAACCTTAAAAATATTTTATTACAATAAACAGTGATCAGTTTGAGCAGGGATGAGAAACTAAAGAAAATTAACATGGACATGAGGTATAAGAACAGGGTTTGGCTCTACCATGAAGGTCAACTCCACACTTGACAGCTTTGACAGAGAAGATACTGAAGAATTACAGTCCCACAGTTAAAGGACTGCATTTCTTTTTGTGGAATAAAATTTAGATAGGGCCTAAATAAGTAAATACCACTGTGTTATTTAACAGAACTCACGTTTTTCTCATACAAATTGAATCAAAAAAACATTCTGATACTGTCCTTTTGATACTCCATAAAAATAGAAAATAGGCCATCAGTCTGAAGCAAACATAAATAACTTATATCTAGAAATTACCACTTGTAAAACAAACTTCAAAAAAAATCACTTTACATTTATATAATTATTAAAGTCTTTTATACCATTTAGATTTATACTAGCACAGGTTTACATTCTTCCACTTTATGAGAACGGACAGGTGGTTTGAGGTAAGAATGACACTCTGTCAGACTGAAAACTGGGGGAAATTTTTAACTGGAGGCTAAACAGGATAAAGCCAGTCATCATACATATCCCTTTAATTATTTGGCAATTTTGAATTAAAAGATTTTTGTCATAGACTACATGTTCTACTCATATGAGGGAGCTTAAAAAACAGATCTTATGGAGACAAGAGAGTTGATTAGTGGTTGCCAGAGGCTGGGAAGGGGCAGGGTGGGGATGAAGGTCAGTTAATGGGTACAAAAATCAAAAATAAAGTTAGAAGAAATAAGTTCTAGTGTTTGATAGCTCAATAGGGTGAATATAGTAAACAATAATGTATTGTATAGTTTAAAATAAGTTGAAGAGAACTGGAACGTTCCCAACATAAAGAATAAAAATATTTAAAGGTGATATGCCACTTTTCCTGATTTAATCACTACACATAGCAAGCATGTATCAAAATATCACAAGTGCCTCAAAATATGTGCAATTATTATGTAGTAATAAAAAAACTATTTGCATCATAGAGGAGCCCAGTTCCTTATTTGGACACTGAAAACAAAGGTCTCCTCATATAGAGTGAAAAGATCTTTCTCAGGCAACTGAATCTAGGAATGATTGGCAGTGAGAGGTCCACTCTCTTTACCTAACCAGTGACCTACTCATTACTCAATAGTAAACAACCCAATACAAGAATACTACAGTCTTTCTAAGACAGGGTCTGCATAAATTGATTTGAAATAAAAGCATTACAAGATCAGACTAGTCATTCCAATGATTAGTCTTATGCTGTTAATAACATCAACTCCAAGTTGCCAAATGGTCCAACTAGTAACACTCATGAATGACAGGCCAAAAAAAAAAAAACTCTAATTCTTATTGCAATGAATCATATACCTAGGAATAAATAACTGACCAATAGGCAGACAGACTAGGTCGATGTGCAAATATTTGCTCATGAACTTGGCTCTCACTGTTGCATCATTTTTCATTTAGTTTTACAGTTTGTTATTATGTGTACCACTTGCCTAAAAGCTATTGATGAAGACAAAGTCCATAAGAGAAGAAAAAACATAAACTTAAAATATGGTGAGTCCTTTTATTCATGGATCTGTACTGATCTGTAACATTCTAAAAATCTCATTCATAGATAATGATAAGCAGCATACCGGCATTATTTATTTAGCCCCCACTTAATTTTACAAAGAATTTGAGGTGATTTATGAGAAATGCATGTGTTAAAAAAGAAAATTAAAATTCATGATCAATAAAAACATAATAGAGGGTATGGCCAGAATAAAAGAAATCGGAATCTACTGAATGGAGACCACAAGGTCTTACACAGTTACTACAGTTGAACAGAGAATTTGATTCTCTGCTTCCTAGCAGTCAGGGTGAAAAGATAAACATGGTTAGTTAACATTCTTTTTCATCAGGAACAAACATTTGTGCTCCTACAGGGAAGCAAAGCTATTTCCTGTCACTTACTATAAAAGAACTGCTCTTGATGCCACTGAAAGAAAGATGTGATGGAAATTCTTCCCAACAGCATTTCAACAACAAATGAGGTCAAAGGGCTATTTTATATACTATCTCTGATTAAAACATAACTCTGGATTAGAGTCAAGATGATATGGCCCAGGTGTATAATTTCTCAAGTGACATAGTAGATGATGCTTTTAAAGTGGTAGAAGTTCAACAAATATTGATAAATAGCCCAAACTGTGATATTTCTAAGCTTCCATCCTCATGGCCCCTCTCTTTTTGAACAAGACCTTGGCCACTGTCATCTGTCTCACAACTTCCTCTCCTAATCTACATCTTCTAACCCAGAACTAACATTCCATTCTCACTTACTCATCTGACACTTTCACTTCAATGTCCCACACAGCACCTCTAACTCCACAGGTTCCAAAATAAACTAAGTAATCTGTCCTCCCAAACCCATTTTTCCTTCTGCCATCCCAGTTTGTCATGAAAATCCTATCTTCCCAGTCATCTTGGCTTACATTCTTAAATATTTTCCTCCTCTTCTTCCTAACTTCCCAAATATGATCAACAGACTGCCTCACTGTTTTTATTTTTAATTACTACGGAAAACTAATAGTTATTCATGTTTATGGGGTACATGTGATACTTTGATACAATGTATAATGATCAAATCAGCATATATATATATATTTTCTTATTAAAGTTAGTCCTTTTCTCTACATATATATATTTTTTTTTTAAGTATTTTTTTCCTTTTTCTTCTGGTGTTGCTGCTCTCTTTAGCTATTTGAGCTTTTTTTTGTTTTGTTGTGTTGTGGTTTTTGTTTTTTTGCTAATTTATTTAAGTTGGTTCCTTTTTTTTTTTTTGAGACAGAGTCTCACTACATTACCCTCGGTAGAATGCTGTGGCATCACAGCTTACAGCAACCTCAAACTTTTGGGCTTAAGTGATTCTCTTGCCTCAGCCTCCCACATAGCTGGGACTACAGGCGCCTGCCACAAGGCCCAGCTATTTTTTTGTTATAGTTGTCATTGCTGTTTAGGAGGCCCAGGCTGGGGTCAAAACCACCAGTCCTGGTGTATGTGGCCAGTGCCCTAACCACTGAGCTACCAGCACCAAGCCTGGTTGCTTCTATTCTTAACTTACATTTTTACTATCATTAAAAGCTAGGGCTCCTGTATTTTTGGTTGTGGTATTTCAGTGTCATTTATTCTCTCTATTTCATTCCTCTCTTTCTTTCCCTCTTTTGATAAAGACTTTTCTACTTTTCTCATCTTTCCCATGTTAACTGTTCGTACAACAGCTAAGATAGCCCCTCCTTTTTCCAGTCTTTCTTTTTTCCTCTTCCCTCTCTCTCCTTTATTTGATACAACTGTATTTTTAATTTGCTTTATCTATTCTTATTTTTTTTCTCTTTTCTCTGAGTGCTGGGGAAGCACAGTATTAGTCTGGCTGGGAGGTCACAGCAATAGTCTGGCTCAAGGAGGCCAAGAGATCATGGTCTAGGGAGCCCTTCTACATTTGGCCCTGGGAAGACGGTACTGGCAAGTCCACACTGCAGAATTTTTCTTTTTCTTATTTATTTTTTCTTTCTTATTTTTTGTTTTTGCTCTTTTCTTTCTCTTCCTATTTTTAACAGAGGTAGGGTCTGGCTTTGCTCAGGCTGGTAAGGAGCTCCTGATTTCAAAGAACACACCCAGCCCAGCCCCACCAAAATCCTTGAATATAGGTGTGGCCTTAGCACCAAGTCACTCAATACCATTTCTCCTATCATTCTCATTCTCTCTTCCTGTCCTCCTTCCTTCCTGTTCTTCAATTCTTTTATTTCATCCCTCTTCCTTTTTTATTTTTTCTTTTCTTTTTCTCTTTATTTTTTCTTCTTTCTTTCTTTTCCACTTGTTTCTCCCTGCTCACTCTTTATCCTTCTCTTCCTTTTGACCTTACACCAAGAAGCCACTTCAACCCCTAAGGGTCGTCTAACCCCTCTGAGACAAGGTAATTTAAAGCAAAGGAAGAAGTGAGAAGGAAAAAGGAGGACAAGGAGGTGAACATGAGGAGGAACCAACATAAAAAACTGGGGAACATGAAAAACCAAAACAGACCAACTCCACCAAGGGACCATGAGGCAGCTACTACAGAGGACTTCATCTATAATGAATTAATGGATTTGACAGAAAGGGAATTTAAAATATGGATGATAAAGACAATAAATGGAATAGATGAGTAAATGGAAAGACTGAACCAAAAGTTGGACAGGAGATATGTAGAATATAGAAAGGATATGGAGGAGCTTAAGGAAATGAAGGAGACAATGAGGGAATATAAAGATGCAGTAGAAAGTATCCAAAAATAGATCCAGGGGTCCTCAAACTTTTTAAACAGGGGGCCAGTTCACTGTCCTTCAGACCGTTGGAGGGCCGGACTGCGGGCCCTGGGATGAGTCAGCTGTTAAGCAGGACAGGCAGCGGTGGTAAAAACGCCCAGTGTGGCTGGTCTTGAACTCATAAGCTCAGGCTATACACCTGCCTCAGCATCCCAGAATGCTGGGATTACAGGCATAAGCCACCGCGCCCTGCCTTTTATTGCCTATCTTTTTAATAAAGCCATTTTTAACTGTGGTGAGATAATCTCTCATTGTGGTTTTGATTTGCATTTCTCTGATGATAGTGATGCTGAGCATTTTTTCATAAACCTGTTGGCCATTTGTATGTCTTCTTTTGAGAAATATCCATTCAGATCTTTTGCCCCACCCCCCTAGCGTCAGCCTACCTCACAGCAACCTCTAATTCCTGGGTTCAAGTAATCCTCCTGCTCAGCCTCCCAAGTAGCTGGAACCATAGGCACCCACCACAATGCTTGGCTAATTTTTCTATTTTTAGTATAGATGGGGTTTTGTTCTTGCTTAGGCTGATCTTGAACTCCTGAGCTCAGGTGATCCTCCTACCTCAGCCTCCTAAGTGCTAGATGACAAGCATCAGCCACCATATCCAGCCTCTTCTGTCCACTTTTAATAGAATTATTTGTTTTTTCCTATTAGGTTGTTAGAGCTCTTTATATATTCTGATTATTAATCCCTTCTCAGATACATAGTTCGCAAATATTTTCTACCATTCGCTATGGACTGTGGTTGTCTCTACCTTTTGTTGATTGTTTCCTTTGCTGCACTCCATCCCCAAGGTCACACTCCTAGATCAGAATTCTATTATGTCAGGGCCATCACAAGAGCCTCCTCAATTATCTTTCAGCCACCTCTTTCTCCCCACTCCAATCACTACTGCAAGAACACTGTTCTAAGGCTGTACATCAGACTACTCAAAAACCTACGTCAAATTCCCTTTGCTCACCTGAAGCAACCTGGTATTTCAGGCCTAACCCCTACTGCCTCCTACCTCACACACTTCCAAAATAGTATGCATCTTTCCACTTTTGCTTACAGTAATACAACCTGGGTAACCTGAGTTACCCTTCCCTTCATCTCTGCATGTTAAAAGACTGAGTTTAAATGCTGCCTCACCCAGGAAGCCTTCCCTAGTTCGCTCACTGAGAAGTCACCACTTCCTCCTCTCTTCTTTCCCTCATTGGACTAGGGCTGTCTCAGAGAGTAATTATCACATCTCCTCAGTCTCTTCTCCAGTCTAGCCTATACTTCAAACTGCTCCACAATTACCATCCTCAACACACATCCAGTACTGCTTGAGTGATCCCTTAGTTTCCTCATGAAGATATACAAGGCTTTCCACAATCACCTTTACCACCAGCACCTTGCTCATACATTGATTACTGCACAAATGGAATTATACTGTAGTTATCGGTTTACATGTCCATCTCCTACAGGGCAAGGAGCAAGTCTTACTTCACTTTGCAATCTAACACAGCCACCCAGTCATTCACTGTACCTCATCCTACTTTAATTCTCTACATAATAGGACTTTTCTTGCTTATTTATTTACTGTCTCCTTCTCACTAGGCCATAAACTCAATAAAACTATGGACCTTTGTGCTCGACTATATTCCCAGCATCTACCTCAGTCCTGGTCCATCATACGTGCCAAACAAATATGAGTGAATGAATCCTATCCTGTATAAAAAATATTTTTGTACAAATTTTACAAGCTCTGAGAGTCAATAATCTTGATATCATATCTAGCATAGTGCTTTATACATACTAGGCCCTTGATAAATTTCTATTAAAAAATAGAAATGGCTCAATAAAGCCTCAATTTACTAACTTACCTTTTAAATCTGAATTTGTCTGATATTTGCAATAAAAAAAATTGTATTATTTCTTATGGAGCTTCATGCTTGTCACCCAAAGAAAAAGCAGTACTTCAGAATAGTTAAGGTCACCAGCATCACTGTCAGAGGTCTGGGTCCAGAACCCAGCTCTGTCATTGATTACCTGTATGACTTTGGACAACTATTTAACTTCCTTTCATTTCAGCTTCCTCCATAAAAGATTAGTAAACCTGTCATGTAAAGCAGCCTATTTCCTTCACAGCTGTGAAAGTCCGTCCTTAATCCCTTATTATCCTTTACAAGTTTTATACTGTTCGACTCCTATCAGAGTATTTTAATATATGTTGCCTGAACTTCAAGTAGATCATTACTTAAAATGGTAAGAGACTATGCTTACAAGGTATTAATTCTCAGTTAACTTTTCATGACCTTACAGCATTTTAGTGTTCATCCAGTGAGCACAAGTGACTCTGGCATGTCACTGCCACAGCTAGAGCCACAGCAAAATAATGTCCCAAGATGGCACTACCTCACACAGAAAAGTAATTCTCTTTTCCTTAACACCTCGCCCAGGAAATAGCACAACAATCAGGGAAGTGATAAGCATATGAACTATACCTATTAACTACATTATGTAGTAACATCACCCCAGCTTAAGAATGGATGATTGTTTTTTTTGAGACAGAGTCTTACCGTGTCACCCTTGGTAGAGTGCAGTGGCATCGTAGCTCACAGCAACCTCTAACTCTTGGGCTTAAGTTATTCTCCTGCCTCAGCCTCCCAGATAGCTGGGACTCCAGGTGCACACCACAACGCCCAGCTATTTTTTTGTTGTAGTTGTCATTGTTGTTTGGCAAGCCCAGGCCATGTTCAAACCCTCCAGCCCCGGTATATGTGGCCAGTACCCTAGCTGCTAAGCTACAGGTGCCAAGCCAAGAATGGATGATTTTTTTTAAATGGCAATAATAAAGAGCTTAATGCAAATATGAGTGCATCTCAGTCAATATTCATTTGACATTATTCAAATCCCTTCTGAGGACAATGTGGAGGTAGGGAGTGGTTGGCCATGGCTCACACAGATGAATGTCACTGGTTCAGGTGGGAGGCTGTGACTTAACCATAGGCAGGATTCACTGAGATTCACATAGATAGGCAAAGAACATAGTGAGTCTTCTGCAAAAATACTGAAAGGTCCTTTTCCACCAGCCTTATTTAAAAAATAAGCAAAATGCCAAAGAAGATATTTAGCATTAAACTATTCTTTAAAAGATCAAATTGAAAAAATCATTCTCAGCTGGCACAGTTGCCCATGCCTGTAATCTTAGTACTCTGAGAGGCCAAGGAGGCAGGATCTCTTGAGGTCAGGAGTTCAAGACCAGCCTGAGCAAAAATGAGACCCCCCCCATCTCTATTAAAAACAGAAAAATTAGCTGGGTGTGGTGGTGTGCACTGTAGTCACAGCTACTTAGGAAGCTAACCCAGGCGCTGAGGCTGTAGTGAGCTATGATGACACCACCACTCTAGCTACAGTGACAGAGTAAGACTCTACCTCAAAAAAAAAAAAATCATTCTCTCACAAATCTTAATATTATTGCAAGGCACAGAAAACATATTTGCATAAGTAATTACTGTCAGCACTGAACCAGTATGAAAATGTAAGCTTTTCCTGGCAAGTAGGAAACAAAACAAACAGCAAGGGAAAGGTAAACCTCTGTCGCACAAATGTAAAAAAAAAAGAACACTAGAATAAAAGGTCAAAAGAACTTTTGTTACTGGCCACAGAACTAAAGCTTTCCACCAAAATGTCAGGTTTACAGAGCTGTCTACTATTCTGAAAGCATCTACATCATGTTGATTTGAGTGTTTTCTCAAAGGTGAACAAGTGAGAAGAATAGTGCTAATAATGAACTGAATGCGGCTGTGACAAATATCCTGCTTGAAAATAATCTTCAAGAGCTACTGTTATTAGTTCAGTGTATTAAAAAGTGTTCCCATAGATTAAAAGGCAAAGACATATATAAGTTATCTTAAACTCAGTACTCCTGCTTAAAATCAATATTGATTTAAGCTATTAGAAAAAGGTAGTACACGCAGTAACCTTCTTTCAAAATAGGAAGATAAAATGAGAGTAAGTAGCACAAAAGAGGACAGGAGCTAGTGGTAAGTCAACAAAAATACTGAATAAATAATCTTGAATAGCAGAACTTGGCAAGAATCCCTGATACTTTTCAATGGAAGAATGTGGTCCTAGTTCTGTGATCTTTCACAGTAATAAGGACATTTCCTAAGCTTCGAATTCAACAGCTGAGGAATTTTAAGCACTTTATAATTATTAAATCAATTTCCTAATACATTCCTTTTGGATTAAAAAAAAAAAATTCTGCAAATATTCAATTTGCCCATGGAAGAGAAAAAGCACAAAGATGAAGTGAATGACTTAAAAAAGTAAAGTACATCCTTCCACCCCATGACCAGAAGCAAAACTGAATCATCTTACTGCATGAAGAGTGGCTCTGTGAAAGATTTTAACAGAAACAGTAAAACCCACACCTATGGATATTGTAATATTAGCCTCTTCAAAGACTACACCCTTGATACAGAAATGTCTACCAATGCTCTAAACACTCTACAAACAACTCTTTTAGGTCTACCTTCATGCATATAGCATTATTTTGAAATTTTCAGTGGCAGCAAATTTGGTTCTTTGAAAGTGGAACTTGATATCGGTAACTTGGAAGTACATTTAGAAAACAGAATCATCAAGCTGGATAGTATTTTTAACCAAATGTGGCTTATAAATTACTTCTACAGAAAATTCCTTTCTAGAAGCAGCAGTATAGAATACACAGGCAACCTCCCCAGAAGGCTTATTTGAATTCTTCAGATACAAACTTCACTTCTTTACAAAGTGTTGGTCTTAGCATTGTATGTACACTTAACCATATAATAGCCATATCTGATTCCATTCTTTCATGTCATTCATTCATTCAACAAATATTTATGGTTCATTTAGTATGTGCTAGGTACGATGCTAAGTGCTGGAAATAAAATGGTGGGCAGAAACAGACATACTACTACCTGCCCTCATGAAGTTCACAGTCAGGTGAGAAACAATCTACATAAGCCTTATAAGTAAATATAATGGGAAAAAAAAGATACAAAGTGGTATAAATGACTATAAGAGTAAGACTCAAAAAGCTCCCTTAAGGAAATTAAGTCTGAGCTGAAGATAAATAGGAGTTAACTGAGCCCAAGGTACTGAAATGATGGAGAAGTGTGGAAAAGATGTGGGTGGTGGAAGAATGGTGCTCCAAGTAGAGTAAACAGCATGTGCAAAGGCTCTGTGGCTTTTCAAAAGAGCACAACACATTAAAAGAACTGAAAGACTGCTGGTGGTCCTTAAGTATAGAGTTAGTAACAGAGTGGTATGAGATGACGCTGGAAAGATAGTCAGAGAGCCTTGTACGTATATTAAGAATCTCTATTCACTCTTAGAGTGATTTTAAAAAAAGCCCCAAATGAATTTTAAAATAGGAAAGAGAGTAGTGGAGAGAGAATGACATGATGAAATCTACACTGTTTAAATACTACTAAGGGTGTGGTAGGGAACGAATGGGGAGTGGCCAGGCAGGAGCCGGAAGACCAGGTAAGAGACTACCATAAAAATGCAGATGGGAGATGGAGTTAGTAAAAATGGAGCGAGATTAATGGATTTGAGAAATACTAAAGACACAAAATCAGTAAAGACTTAAGACTCTATATTCATTCTTTACTCAAAGATAATCCTTTGGTTTTGCCTAAGAGTTCCTTAATTATTTGAAAACTGAACCATCATACAAATGCCAAGATTCTTTTTCAATTAGATTTCTGCACATTTATTGTATTTCTGCAGCATGTTTTAGATAAAGAAGAAAAAGTAGCAAAGAGAAAAACAAAATTTAAGAGGTATCTCATTTTAGGTAAAAATGTGTGCCCCTGAAAGATTGTTCTACACATACCTTCAGAAATATCACTTAGTATATGATAATAATACTTCTTCCTAGCACAAAAGCACATACAAAAAAGTGCAGAACACATTATCATGATATTTTATCAAGTGAAATGTAAACCAGTATCTCGATTATTTCTATATATCATTTCTCCTTTATTACAAGGTACATTAACTGGGTGATTTTACAACTATAAGAGGGTGGGATGACTGACAAATTTAATGATCACCATCAAGTTTCATAATAAAGCATTTAGTAAGCAACTAAAATGCCCAAGAAGCTTGCCAGGATTTAGATCTATCCCCTCACCAATTATTTTACCCACATGGAAAAGCCAATTATACACACACACATACATATATATGTAACTAAGATATGTAATCTCTGGTTTGCACCCTCCAGCTCTCCTATAAGTCTGGGTTACAATGTTGTAGCAATGTAACAAGAAGCTCAAAATATAGTCAGTCTTACGGACTATATGAACACATACTGAATACCACAAAAGTCTAATTTTATACGGAGTTGGCCATATGTTTCTGTGCCTGACTTACACATAACAATTTGTACCATAGCTCAGGACAAACATAAAAGGAGCTGGATTTTACTAGTCTCATATATCAACAACAAATGTACCATCTAAATTCTAATTCCATGAGCTAAAAAAAAAAAGGTCTTATTTTGCAACTAGTTTATACCACCCCTACAAAATGAAGCTTTTGATTTAGAAAGAAACAAATTCAATCTAAAAATCACTTAAGCAAGAATATAAAACCATAATAAGTCAATAAACTGACTACTAAAGACTATGCGCAAAACTTTTAAATATGATTGTTTTGGTGATCTAAGTCACAATCTAGGCATTATTTAAACAGAGATTCCGCATATGAATTTCAGTTTTCCTTCCTTAACAAATAATTACAATATTAAAGTATATATGAAGTAACTTGAATATAACAGGATCTTGACAGTCATCATCATTTATAACTGAAGCCTGAACTGGGCACATATATTTTAGGAAATATTACACTCCGGTATGCCACAATAGCTCTTTGAGAAATTGTATGCTCTGCTTTGGTAGTTACACTTAAATTGTACTTTGAAATCTTTCCAGCACAGGGGTAAAGAGAGGAAACTGTAGGGCGGTGCCTGTGGTTCAGTGAGCAGGGCGCTGGCCCCATATACGGAGGGTAGTGGGTTCAAACTCAGCTTCGTCCAAACTGCAACAAGAAAACAGCTGGGTGCTGCGGCGGATGCCTGTAGTCCCAGCTATTTGGGAGGCTGAGGCTAGAGAATCACCTAAGCCCAAGAGCTGGAGGTTGCTGTGAGCTGTGATGCTACAGCACTCTACCAAGGGTGACAAAGTGAGACTCTGTCTCTTAAAAAAAAAAGAAAGAGAGAGAGAGGAAACTGTAAAAACTCTAACTATTTTTGTTTTATAAGGAAAAATAATACAATAGATCGGGTTTAGGAATTAAGATCTCAAACCTATAACACTTCAGAGCTACCTAAAAATAATTTGCAGAAAAATATTAATTACCACGAAGCTATGCCAGGGAATGCTTTCTATGTGACAAGGTGCAGCTCACTTGAACATTTTATGATCACATTAAAACAGCTGAAAAATGAGGCCCTCCCTGTAATAAAAATGTTGACTCTTTGACAGTTTCCGCTGCTTTACAAAGATGTCTTAAGCTTCAATGAGTCTTCAAATACAACGTCACCATTTCATGCATTCACCAAAATTTTAATTTAAAAAATGGATTATTTTAGGTAAGCCTCAGTTCACTTATAATTTCTGAATTCTAAGTGAAGGGATTTTCTTTTACCCTTTACTTGTCTTAAGCAGTGCAAAGAAATAAGCCTGAAAGGGTACTAACAACTTGAAGGATTGACTAGGATACTAGAAATCTCTCACCTAATTTTTATAAACACATAAAAAATTAATTGGCCACATGTGGTGTCTCACGCCTGTAATCTCAGCACTGTGGGAGGCTGAGGTGGGCAGATCATCTGAGCTCACGAGTTCAAGACCAACCTAATCTACAGTGAGACCCCCATCTCTAAAAATAGCCAGGCATTGTGGTAGGGCACCTATAGTCCCAGCTTCCCAGGAGGCTAAAGCAAGAGAATTGCTTGAGTCCAAGAGTCTGAGGTTGCTGTGAGCTCTGATGCCAAAGCACAGAAAAAATTTTTTTGATTGAGGTTTGCATTTATCAGGGTTAATATCATATCTTCCAGATTCTGAGACGACTTTATTACCAAAGAATCTTGGCATGAGAGTTTACCTTTTTTGTTTGCTTGCTTCTACTTTTAACCATGGAAATTTTCAAACACATGTAAAGTAGAGAGAATAATACAATGAATGCCAACACCCAGCTTAAAAATTAACAATGGATGGCCATCCTGATTCTGCCAACTGTAATCTTCTATTTTACTCCTGCCACTGCTGGATTGTTTTAAAGCCATCCTCAAATATGATATCTGAGCTAGGCAGAAAAAAGTGGCCCCAAAAGATATATTCACTTCCTAATTTCCAAAACCTGTAACTATCACATGGTAAAAGATGTGACTAAAATTAAGGATCTTGAGTTTATCTTGGATTAACCAGGTAGGCCCTAAATATAATCACGCAAATCCATCCAATTTTAGCATATGTGCTGCCAAAGCAAGCACATATCTACCCTTATAAGAGAAAGGTAGAGAAAGATTAGACACAGACACACATAGAAAGAAAAACGCAATGTAAAGACCGAGCAGAGAAACGCAGCCATATGCCAAAGACAGCCACCAGAAGCTGGAAAAGGCGAGGATTCTCCCCCAGAGTCTCTAAAAGGAGAGCAGCCCTGCCTATATCTTGATTTTAAACTTTTGGACTCCAGAACTATGAAAGAATACATTTGGGGGCTTTTTTGTTTGTTTTGGTTTTAGTTTTTGGAGACAGGGTCTCGCTCCATCATCTGAGCTAGAGCACAGTGGCTTCACCATAGTTCACTGTAGCCTCAAACTCCTGGGCTCAAGGAATCCTTCCACTCTGTCTCCTGAGTAGCTGAGACTACAGGCATGCACTACGACACTCTGCTCATTTTAAAAATTTTTCTGTAGAGGACGATGGAGAGGAAGGGGTTAGGTAAGCTCCCACCCAACAGGTACATTGCACAGGTATATGGCACACTTCCTGGGTGAAGGACACAACTACAACTCAAACTTTAAATTTACAAAAACAAATTATATAACCTAACTGTATGTATCTTCGTATTAACCTGAAATTTTTTTAAAATAATTTTTCTTTGGAGAGAACAGGGTCTCACTATGTTATTCAAGCTGGTCCTGAACTCCTAGCCTCAGACTTCCCAATCCTCCTGCCTCAGTCTCCCAAAGTGCTAGCATTACAGGCATGAGGCACTATGCCCAGGCTAAATTTCTCTTTTCCAATCTATGTAGTTTGTGGTAATTTGTTATAACAGTCATAAGAAACCGACACAGTATCATATAATCTGAAAAACTTTAAAATGTATCTTTAAGAAACAAGAACTGTTTTTTAAAATAATATCACTATTTTTCCTCTAACAAAAAATAGCTCTTATCTAATAATCAGAGTTTAAATTTCCCAAATCATTTAGTATTTTATATAGCTAATACATACTCATAACTTCCTAGTTGATTTATCCAAATCAAGATCCAAACATTGATATGTCCCCCTAAGTCTCTTAACAATAGTTCTTCTTCCCTCTTTGTTTTTCTTTCTATTTCTGTACTGAACAAACTGAGTAATCTATCCCTTAGAAATTTCTACATTCTGGATTTGGCTGATGATAGCCCTAAGGTATTGTTTAATGTGGTCTTCTTTTCCTGTGCTTCTTATAAACTTGTGGTTAGATCCAAAGGCTTAATCAGAATATTGTTCATTTTTTTGGCAAGTAACTTCATAAATGGTTCTGTTTACTTCATATTGCAACAAATTAGGAGGGACACAACATCTAGTTCTTTCTCTTTTTGTAGTGATAAGATTCCAGTGGATTCAGTGGTTATTAGCCCAATCTATCAGTTACAGAGTTCGTTCCCCCATTAACCTCTAACAGTTTTAGTACTTGCTGATGATTATTCCCTAGATGTGTCATTTTTATTAGAGTCAACAAAACAATAATATTTTATTTGTATCATTCATTCTTCATTTGTTAGCTGGAATTCTTCTAAAACCAAGATTTTATCCGAAGCATCTGCTTGGTTACTCTGAAATACAGGTTTGTAAGGTTCTTTTTACAGGAAAGGTAAGAAAATTCTTCATAGCATCTGGTTTTTAAGGTAGTGCCAGGATAGATACTTGCCTCTCTAATACAAAAGCCACCTTATCCACCATCAATGGATATAACTAAGTTGAGCTACTCTCAACTTAGTCCTCAAGTTACCAATCCAAATACTCAGCATTCAATATAAAACCTATTTTTAAAGACTACAATCTGGTATACAATATGACTATGTCAATCTGATATGAGTTCTTGGGGTTTATGTCCTATCAGATCAGTTTAAACTCTTCAACCAACCACTTCATATCATCCACACTGAGTCCATTTTATCCTCTTTCACTAACACAAACCATCTTCTCAATTCTGGACTCTGCGCCTGTGGTTCAGTGCTCTATAAACCTGACTCTCTTTGTGCAACCAACTCAAACGCTCCTCCTCCCTTTCAGGAGGAAACATACTTCCTTTCTTCCAAGAATGCTACAGTTCGTTTTTTTTTTTGTTTTGTTTTGTTTTTTAAGAAACTGTTACTAATCTTCCCCCATCCGACTTTGTATTTCTAGAAGGGGCTGCCTCTAGAAATCATCCAGTAATTTGTGACCCTAACCACAAGGATGGAGGTATCAGTGAAGTTAGGCCAACCAGAACCAGGCCATGATTTTGAGAATTTACACTAGGAAGAACATCAGGTTTTTGTTCTTTCTTTTCTTTCTTTTTTTTTAGACAGAGCCTCAAGCTATCCCCCTGAGTAGAATGCTGTGGCATCACAGCTCACAGCAACCTCCAACTCCTGGGCTCAAGCAAGTCTCCTGCCTCAGCCTCCCAAGTAGCTGGGACCACAGGCGCGCACCACAACGTCCAGCTATTTTTTGGTTGCAGCCCTCATTGTTGTTTTGGCGGGCCAGGCTGGATTTGAACCCGCTACCTTAGGTGTATGTGGCTGGCACCTTAGCCACTTGAGCCACAGGCGCCGAGCCTTTCCTTTCTTTCTTTCTTTGTTCTCTTTCTTTTCTCTCCACCTCCCCCACCCACCCACCCCCCCCCCCTGCCGGCTTGCTGCAGTCACATCCTAAACCATGTGAAGAAAAATGACTCAAAAAGATATAAGACAGAGAGTCAAGAGTTCTCAGTTTGGGATTCCATGAGACCCACCTCATCTCTCCCATACTTTAGCCATGTAAGCTAACAAATCCCCCTTCTATAAAGTTTATGTTTCTGCAATTTGTGACCAAAGGAATCACAGAAACCCCATCTCCAGCTATGATTCTTGAAGACTATGACCACAGTGACCTGTACTTTCCAGTTTCTTATACTTCCTTTCTGTACAAATAACACTTCACTATACACTGTCTTGATTTTCTGTATGTCAGATGGACTTTTGTCAGCATCTTTTGGAACTCTGTAGACATAGATCTTGCACACTTTTTGAACCTCCCCCACAGTCCCTAAAAGAGGCTCAGCACATAAGTAACAATACCATGTACTGACATATCTTCCATGGTAAGCATTTCACATGTGGTATCTTACTTAACCCTCACAGAAACTTCCTGTGATAGACATTATAATCTCCATTTTATAAATGAGGATTTATTTACAAGGTTCATCAAAGAAAACTAATTTGCCCAAGGTCACTAATTTACTAATTTGTAGATCAGAGATTTGAATCATATTTGTATCCAAATTGCATCCTCTTTCCACTATGCTCATACAGCCTCACACAATATTGCACACTTGCTAACGAACTTATCAGAGAACATAACTGATCAAAGACTACATGTTAACCCTCAATTTCCACTAGCCTCAAAGTGTTATATTCCTTCATCATTAAAAATAGTGACACTAATATATTAATGTATAAATAAATAGGCTGTGTGAAAATCAGCATCTTGACAAAGTTATAATTTCTCCAAAATTACTACTGGCACTACTAAAGACTAAGTGCTGGCATTTCTCTTAAAGTAATGGGTAGAAGGAATGAATATTTAAGACTACTCTGTCAGAACAAGTTGTATACAACTCCCCTGGCAGTGATATTTCAAAACAGCAAAAAGAGATTTGTGAACACCTGTCGATGTGTGACATGCCTACAGTTCTCCAATTGCTCAAGAACTATACCTGTGTCATCATTAGACACTAATAGTTATTGAGAACTCCCATGACTTGAAGCAAGAACCAAAAGCCTTTACAAAGAAAATGATTCCATCTTCATAGCTGAACAAGGAGAGGGGCCAGAAAGACAGTGATAGCAATTTACTACCAGAGAATCTAAACATCATCAGCTCTCATCTCTACAGGATCTGCATCTTCAGGCTTTCTTAATTCCATGCTCTGCCTCCGATTCCTGCTAGACAGCTCTACATAGAGCACTGGCTATCAAATAAACTTCAGGGCAACACTGGGTACAAAGCATCTAGCCAAGTATCTCCATCGAAAGGTGCCCCATAAATATCTGGTGGGGATGGTCTGCTCCTTTCTTTTTGCTTTCCCATTTTCATCACTTTACTTGAGGACCTTATTACATATAGGTGCTCTTCTGGTGAATATAATGGTTGTTCCTAGAGGGCCAGAAGATGTTATCAAATAGGCACACTCCTCATATACAGTATAATTTGGCACCAGCACAGCCCAGAGAAGGATATGTCCAGCATGTACTAAAAAAAATGGTTGCATTTCCTAATGGGAGAATATTTTTGCTAATTTGTGTAGTTTGGTGAAAGGCAGGCCCTAAAGACTACCATCACTGTCACAGACTCGGGCATAACTCACAGGAGATCATACATGTGAAAGTGGTTTGTAAACCATAAATTGTCAGGGAATGTAAATTACTTCTGCTATTGATGTGGCTATTACAAAGGCACACACATCTAGGAAGCAGGTAGTTGCACAGTTTGAAGGAACTAATCGGTTCTATAACAAGGGGTCTTCGGTAACAAGAAGAAAAAAAAAGAAAGAGAAGTCCCAGAGGATGCAAAGGAAAGGCTAGGTAGCAAACGGGATGTTGGGAGGGAAGGGACCCAGGTTAGCAAACTCCCACTCAATACAGCAAACACACATTGAATGTCAGGCATTGGTCTATGTCTTGAGATAAACAGGCAAGACTGCCAGAGCTAATATAGCCAAAGATCCCTCCCCTTCATAAAGCTTTATATTGGTACTCAGGGAGATAGTCAATAAACAAAAGACTTAACAAAAAGGTAAAAGTAATACAGTAAACTATGTTAAAAGACAGGAATAGAAAAGCAGAGGAAGGGGAGTGGAAAGTTCAGAGGGTCTGCAAGACTTTGAACTTAAAAGAACAGCCAAGAGGAGAATAAGGTCAGATTTCTAATGATCTTACTCAAAAACTACATTCAAGCATAGGAAAAATAAGGAAAGCCACATACTGTGCTTGAATGCAATCTACGTAAAATTTGACAAATTCAAATTTCCTGGAAAGATATTGTTCATTTTCCATATTTCTTCTCCTTCACCGTTATTCAGAATTGCTAACCCAAATGTGCTACACAGGATATATTAATATAAGGAGGAAGATATGAAAAGGCTTAGCCAGAGGCAGAGCAAGGGGAATTACAAGAGACAAAGCAAAGCAAATGACAGCGAAAATACCTACAAATCAATACCTCATCCCTAAACTTTGAACACTGTTCATCACTGAAATAGCTGGAAAGAAGGACTGTTCTCAGCAGAGATACAGAAAAAGAAAGAGGCAGGGTGCATTCGGGAATGAGGAAGAGACCAGCCAGGCAGCCAGAGCAAAGGATTTGCATAGGGCACCAGATCACAGACGCCTTGAGGATTCATCAGGGTTCTCCAGAGAAACAGAACCAGTAATAGATATATGTGTGTGTGTATGTTTATAAAGAAATTTATTATAAGGAAGTGTCTCATGTGATTATGAAGGCTGAAAAGTACCTAGATCTGTTGTTGGCAAGCTGGAGAACCAATGGTTTAAGTTCCAGTTTGAGTCTGAAGACAGGAGAAGACCAATGTCTCAGCTCTAGACAGTCAGGCAGAGAGAGCAAATTCTCCCTACCAGCCTTTTTATTCCATTGAGGCCTTCGGTAAACTGAATAAGGCCCACCCACACTGGGGAGGGCAATCTGCTTTACTGAATCTACCACTTCCAATGTCAATCTCATCCAGAAACATTCTCACAGACACACCCAGAATGTTCAGGCACCTGGGCACCCTGTGGCCTAGGTAAGTTGACACATAAAATTAACCATTGCGTCTTGAGTCATTACCTAGTAGGCAACAGGGACTGTGATCAGTGACATAAGCAAGACTACAATTTATAAGCTCAAACTGATTATGGCATGAAAATAAACTAAAGGAATTAAAACTGAAAACAGAAACAAGATGAAAAATTATAATTGCCCATATCATAAGAGGCAGATCATCCATAACATTTATAGGATTCTATTCAATATAAGGTACAGCTGATTAAGATACAGAATTACTATTGTCTCCCTATAGTTTAATCTGGTATCAGGATATAAATGTAGATCTATCCAGAAGGAGTTGAAGAAGCAGGCCTAAAACCCAAAGGTCAGCAATGAGAATACGAATTTAGGAATTATCCACACAGCGAAGAGGGCCAAACTGAGAGTCTGCTCTGGCATGCCTATGCTGACAGAAGATCAGAGAATAGCAAGTTGAGTCAGCCAAGCTGAGTCAGGAAACACTGTCAAACCTACTCACTTTGTGATTCACTGTGAAGGAATGACCACTCCTCAGTGATGTACCAATCCTAAGACATGACAAATAGGTAGCATTACTTTAAGAAAAAAAAAGAAAGGTGTAACACAACCAGTCTCCAACTGTTGCATGCTGGTTCTTACTATCTATAGCAGCACCAAAGTGTACTTTTCAAATAGGACATGCAAGGTCCTAAATAGTCACAAAGAAGAAATTCAGAGGTCAAACTTAATCATGCTGATAAGAAATTAACATTAACCTGTAAGTTTTTAATATAACAAGTTAATAACCATCAGGTAGTTTGGTGTTTCCCAAAGCAAATCAAGGTCATTGAAATTCCTATTGTAAGATTTTTCATAAACATTTAAACTACATCTTAAAATAAGCCAAAAGTGTAAAGATTTTGTCATATACACACATTATAGAGATGTTTTTTAAAGTGACTTAGTGTTACAGAGTAGACAATAATCAAGAAAAACATGTTACGAACGTTGCATTTTCCTACAAAAAAAAGATCAAAATATGAGTATGTACAAACTATAAAGACTGCCCACTGTCTTAAGAAATTCTTATTTTTATTAAGAAAATTTTTCATAACACAAAATCAAGAAACAGCTTTCCTAATATATGTGCAGACATCATCCTTATTCCTTTTTATTCTTTTTTTTTTTTTTTTTGAGACAGAGCCTCAAGCTATCCCCCTGGGTAGAGTGCCATAGCATCACAGCTCACAGCAACCTCCAGCTCCTGGGCTCAAGCGAATCTCCTGCCTCTGCCTCCCAAGCAGCTGGGACCACAGGCACCCACCACAACGCCTGGCTATTTTTTGGTTGCAGTCATCATTGTTGTTTGGTGGGCCTGGGCTGGATTCGAACCCACCACCTTAGGTGTATGTGGCCGGCGCCTTAGCCACTTGAGCCACAGGTGCCGAGCCTATTCCTTTTTTTTTTTTTATAATAGAGTTTTACTCTGTCACCCTGGGTAGAGTGCCATGGTATCATTACAGATCACAGCAACCTCAAACTCTTGGTCTCAAGCAATCCTACTGCTACAGCTTCCCAAGTAGCTAGGGCTGTAAGTGCCCACCACAACACCTAGCTAAATTTTCTATTTTAGTATAGATGAAGTCTCACTGTTGCTCAGACTGGTCTCAAACTCCTGAGCTCAAGCAATCTGCCCACCTCGGCCTCCCAGAGTGCTAGGATAACAGCCACCCATCATCATTATTTCAAGGATGCACAAGATATTCTGTTAAGTTGACTTGCTGAAGATCATATATGTATTTTTTTTTGAGACAGGGTCTCCTCTGTTACTCAGACTAGTGAGCCATGGCATCTGACGATCATATTTTAAAACATACCTTGTATCACTATATACTTATGCATGAATATATAAATGTGTACAGTGTGTGGGTATGTGTGTACACATGTATAGTGATAGAGTGTATATGTATGGATCTATAGAGATTTATACAAGGTGTACCAAAAGTCACCATAAATAGGAAAAATCAACTCATATTTTATATTTATATTTTATATTTTTAATATTTTACGTATATATCAACAGTTAAAGAAATTTTTTTAACTTTATAATGAATATTTTGTAAGTAAAGGTACACTTAGGTATTTTCCCTGTGGATGTGTGGTAACCTTTAGAACACCCCTTAATCCTAAAGGGTTGATTTTCTTTGTAATGAAAATCAACCTAAAATGAATGAACTCCAAATAAAAGTTTCAAGAAAACAAAGCAGGAGATATTTATTTTAAGGAACAAAACATACTTCTCTAATAAAATGGTTAAGAAAACTGCTTAGACTAAATGAGAATATTAGTCAACTCTTTTAGATGGTCGATAAAAACTTAGCCACAGAATTCCTGAAATGTTCCTGCCTCAATGAGCCTGAGTCATGAAATGTAGCCAAAGTATCTTATTTCACATTTTCTACACACAGATGAGGAAAATCAATTCCTGGCACTTTCTACAAGCCCAAAAATCCTAAAATTGATCCCTGACTGATATTTAAACAGAGGTAAACTAACAATCTAAGGATAAGGGCTACAATACACTCAGTCTGCATTTTGCAAAACCTAGTAGGTTTTCTGAACTCCTTAATGGCATGCCCTAGATTAGAATAATGTTCTTTTAAAAAGTTAAAAAAAAAAAAAACTATGCTCCATAAAAGCTAATTAATAGCTCATCCAACAACTGCAGAGTATTTTTATAGCTGTTATCAATTCCTATCTTCTCTTGGGGAAAACATTAAACCTAAAAAGAACCTGAAATGTGAGGAAATGAGGTGAGTCCTACCTAAAAGCTCAGCACCTTCTGCTGTTATGACCTCTTATTTCAGAGCCTGGTCATATATTAATAATTTCCATCTTCAGTTTCGTGCATTCAGAAAGAAAGAAGGCATACTTAAAGATGAAAGGACACTACTAGAGGAAGAATAAGTTGGGAGAAATTTAACATTTTCATTATCTGTGACTCCTCCATAGAGCTTACCTATGGAAAACAAGTGAACAATGACATACTTTGAAGGATGTTCTCTAAAAAACAGGCGTATATTCTTATGCCTATAATCCTAGCACTCTGGGAGGCTGAAGCGGGTGGATTACCTGAGCTCAGGAGTTCAAGACCAGCCTGAGCAAAAGGCAAGACACCATCTCCACTATAAATAGAAAAACTAGCTGGCTGTTTGGGCAGGCACCTATAGTCCCAACTTAGGAGGCTGAGGCAAAAGGATCACTTGTGCCCAGGACTTTGAGGGTGCTGTGAGCTGTGGTACCACAGCACTCTACCCAGGGCAGAGAGTGAAACTCTGTCTCAAAGAAAGATAGACAGACAGATAGATAGATAGATAGATAGATAAAATAGATAGATATCTATTAGTGATATAAATAGAAGGGAAGTAAGAGAAAATGTTATTTATAAAGAAAGGGGGTAAGCCAGGCACAGTGGCTCATACCTATCATCCTAGCACTCTAGGAGGCAAAGGCCAGGCACGGTGGCTCACACCTATCATCTTAGCACTCTGGGAGGCAGAGGCCAGTGGATCGCTTGAATTCAGGAGCTCAGAGACCAACCTGAGCAAAAGTGAGACCACATTTCTACTAATAATAGAAAAATGAGCTGAGTGTTGGGGTAGGTACCTGTAGTCCCACCTATATAGGAGGCTGAGGCAAGAGGATCTCTTGAGCCCAAGAGTTTGAGGTTGCTGTGAGCTATCATGCCACAGCACCCTACCCAGGGCGACAAAAGGGAGACTCTGTCTCAATAAAAAGGGAAGCAGTGCCAGCCAGACACAGTGACTCCCACCTGTAGTCCCAGCTATTCAGGAGGGTAAGCCACCTGAGCCCAGCAGTCTGAGGTTACAGTGAGCTGTGATGACACCACTGTATTTTAACCCAGGCAGTAGCCCCTTCTCAAAAAGAGAAAAGAAAAGGGAAAGGTTAAGATGTTAACTTTTTATATCAGCTATAAAATATCATATGTCTCCTACTTCAAAATCAAGTGACACACACAGATACTGGAAAAGCCCTGTTAGCATCTCCCCTTAGTACTACCTTCTAAGGATAAAGTTTACCCCAAACTCCATTATTTACCAAATTCAACTGAGCAGCACCACCAACTTCTAAATGGTTCCAAACTACACATCTCTAATTTTAAATTAAAAAGAAATTACACAATTAACAACAAAAGTACAGCTTTTGCAGACTCTAAAGATATTTAAATGGAAATAAGAGGAATGAGAGATAACTACTTTTGAGTCTATAGTCCTATAAAGTATTCAAACATTATAAAAACTATATCCTATATAAGGAAGAGAAAGAATTTTCTAGAAAGGTAATAGAGGAATCACTGGCATGGGGAATTTTCCATCTTCCTGGGAAAGGGTGTGAACTTGTACTAGGAAAGGTTTATGTGTCCTTGGGTAAAACATTTAAACTCCAATACCTCAACTTTCTCACCTATAAGATGAAAGAATTAGGAATCAATAATCCTTGTAGTCCTTTTTGGCTCAAAATTCTGACACAAATTTTATCACTGCCAAAGGGATATTTTAAAAAATACACTGCACACAGTATAAAATTTTATCTAATATTATAATGTACATAGACAAAAACAGCAGATTGCTGCCCAGCTCCTCCTCACATATGGGTTTCATTTCCCAAAAGAAGGTCCCTCAACTCTTTAAGCTGTTATTTCTTTTGGCAATTACTTCCATATTATAAATCACACACTTACACTGCTATTTCCATAGTTTTTTCAATTTTAGACATTACCAAAAGTACTTTATTCAATCCACTGGGTCATTTATTCATGTGCGCCATCCTTGGTATATGGGGCTGGTGCCCTACCCATTGCGCCACAGACACCACCTTTCCTTCCCAAATTTAATGTAAGTTAGTTCAATGTTATTGGACTGCTACACTGTTGAGATACCAGGGATATAAATATTTTATTTATGTACATATATATACACACATATAAATATGCACATATTTTTCTATAGGCCTGTCATCCTGTCTCCACACAAGCTCACATTTTGGTTAATAAGAAGTAAGATCCCTGGAACTGCAAACTAATACAACCTTTTTGAAAGGAAGTATGGAGAATCCTCAAAAAACTCCAACTAGACCTCCCATTTGATCCTGCAATCCCACTGCTGGGCATCTACCCAGAAGGAAAAAAAAATCATTTTATCATAAGGACATCTGCACTAGACTGTTTACTGAAGCTCAATTTACAACTGCCAAAATGTGGAAACAGCCTAAATACCCACCAACCCTGGAATGGATTAACAAGCTGTGGTATATGTATACCATGGAATACTATTCAGCCATTTAAAAAGATGGAGACTTTACTTCGTTTGCATTAACCTGTATTGAATTGGAACACATTCTTATCAGAAAAGCATCACAGCAATTCGCAGAAGCAAGAATCCAATGTATTCAAATTCTAATATGAAGGTAGTAGATGATCTAATACAAGGAGGAGGATAGGGGAATGAGGGAGCAGGGAGAGGGGAAGAGGGAGGTATATGGAGGAGGGGTCACGATGTATGGCACACCTCTTGGGGGCAGGACACAATTATAGGAGAGACTTTACCTAACAGATGCAATCAGCATAACCTAATTCTTTGTATTCTAAATAAATTCCAAACAATAAAAAAAAAAAGAAGTAAGACCCTATTTTTACATCTAACCACTTCACAAAATGCAACAGGGAAAAAATTAAAAACAAAGCCTATAAATCAGAAATCCTGAATTCAGGTCTAAGTCTACAATGCAAAAATGGAAAGTATATATATAAAAGTTCCTTATTACCTCTGAATCGCATCTGTTTTCCTCCTGTATGGTCTAAGTAAAACAGTACCCACTGCAAAATTATTACTTCACAAGGTACAAATATGGTCATGTGTGAAAGCATTTTGTTAATCATAAAGCACTATAAAAAGTTCACTTCTGTAATAATCTTCACTAAGAGATCCCTGTAAATTAAATCCCTGGAGTTTTTGCTTACTCTTAAACCCCATTTCCCTACCTGAACTAACACCTAAGAGTATGAAGCTACTAAAATTAAGAGTGAAATAGATGGAAATTGTGTTTCAAAGCCAGAATCTTAGAGACCAGATGTACACAGAATAAAGATCGAGTGTCTAAGCAGAAATCAGAGAAAGCAATTTTGTTTTATATTTACAAAGTTTCTTTTCTTTGGTATTTATCAAAGTTTCTTTCTAAAAGTATCTGGGAGGCTGAGGCCAGGGTGGATTGCTTGAGCTAAGGAGTTCAAGACCAACCTGAGCAAGATCAAGGCCCCATCTCTAAAAAAAAAAGCCAGTTGTGGTGGGCATCTTTAGTCCCACCTACTCAGGAGGCTAAGGCAAGAAAACCAATTGAACCCCAGACTTTGAGACTGCTATGAGCTATGATGCCATGGCACTGCCTGAGGGTGACAAAATGAGACTCTGTCTCAAAAAATAAATAAAATAAAAATAAAAGTAATATAAGAGGGGATGAGGGATTAATGTGCCCCCACTTAATGGGGACAATGTAAGGGTTCATGGCACACCTTTTGAGTGCAGGACACAACTACAAGAGGCACCCTACCTAACAAATTCAAATATTGTGACCTGGATGTTTGTACCCTCACATTAACCTGAAATTTTTTTTAAAAAAAGCAAGACAAGGCTTGGCACCTATAGCTCAGCGGCTAGGGCACCAGTCACATACACCAGAGCTGGTGGGTTCAAACCCGGCCTGGTCCTGCTAAACAATAATGACAACAACAACAACAACAACAACAACAAAAACCAGCTGGGTATTGTGGCAGGCACCTACAGTCTCAACTATTTGGGAGGCTGAGGCAAGAGAATCAATTAAGCCCAAGAGTTTGAGGTTGCTATGAGCTATGAGTGCCACAGCACTCTACCAAGGGCAACATAGTAAGACACTGTCTCAAAAAAAAAAAAAGGATAAGACAAAAATATAATTTCACTCCTCAGCTCATTTGTTTCTTCCAATATTTACCTCCAAATTTCTACATAATATATTTGTGCATCTGCCTCTTGGTTTGTAGTCATTCTCTATTAGGTTCCTATTATATAAAGAACTTTGCAGAGCAAGTGTTTTAAACCAAACTTAGAAGTACAGAAGTGTTCAACAATGCATTACTCTGATTCTGTAAAAATAAAACACTCTTTTCATTTCTAGTCTTCAAAGTCCTATATTAAAAGCCTCTAATATTAGAGGAAAGAAGAAATCTAGCTGGGCAGTTGGGCCTAAATTTTTGGACCACTCTATATCACTCTCTGAATTTATTTCAGTGATCCCCAGTTTCTCTTGCCTCTTCCATGGCACACAGTTAAATCCTGTTCCTAAAGCTATAGGACAAACCACAAATGGGACCCAAAAAATAATTTATTTCAAGATAGGCATAGACATAATACTTATGAGCTCTGTGGAAAGGGATTAACTGGAGCCAAAAAGGATCTGCCTTTAATTATCTGAAAAGTTATCTAAAGCCAACAAATACGCTGTATTAAAGAGTAAATTTATGGGCTGAATTTCCTGCTCAATTTCTGTCCAAAGGAGACCACTGCATTTCTCCAAATGCGTACTTCAGCTGTGGTTCGCCCGGTTTGGTCAGCTTCAGGGACAGCACCTTTTCTAGTGCCAGGCATACAAGTGAACTTGAGGTCAGGCAGGTGACCCTGGCAAGCAGACATGGTACATTAAGGAGAGGAAATCTTTTCCTCCTTAATCAACAAGATAAAGATGATTAAGCAGGAATTATTTTTCAATGACCTATATAATTTCATCAGGGCTGCTATGGCTATTAGCAGGGAGCAGCTGACTTCCTAATGAGATGAATCTGATACAGAGCCCTTGCAGAGAAGCAAACGGAGGCAGCTCAATCTACCGGGAAGCAACAATTGGTTGGCAGTTTACTACTCCTCCTGAGAAATGTCTCGCCTTCTCAATTTTTGGCTCTTTTTTTCCAGGGGGTTTTCTCTCTCCTAGGATGGCTTGGGCTTCAGCACTTACTAAATAGTGGAAGCTGGATCTCTTATGAATGGATGGGTCCTGGAGGCTGGGACCGAACTGGGCTAATTCACTAGATCTGCTCACGTGACTTCTAAATCCCAAGAAAACACGGCTGCCCTGGCCACCACCAATACCTCGCTCTAGCCAAGCTTGAAATTAGGCAGCAGCAGCAGCTTGTTCCACTCCCTGGCAGAAGTGGAGCTAACAAGGGAGCTTTGTTGAGGCCAGAGAAAACACACACACACACAAATCGATATTAACCACCACCTGGGTGCAGTTCATCAGCAATTTTATGAAACTGAGCAACAACCACCCAACAAGTCGGTCCTTACACCTAGAAAGTGCTGAAACCTCAGGGTGGCACCGCCTCGGTCTCTTGTGTAAGCAGGGAGATTTGGAGAGAAAATTTGAACTCCAGATCAGATCTCTTTGCCTTCGCCTGTTCCTACCGAAGAACCCAGAGACCAAGGAAAGGGGTGGAACGCCCTAGGGACATCTTCCTTCGTCAAAACAACCTGGCTGTGTCTCCCTAAGGCTCTGTCACCGAGTTACACCCCGTCCAGGAGCCCACATCCCAGGGAGCCACCTCCTCCCCGCCGCTCCCCGGCCCGAAGCAGCGATCCCAGCCGGCTCCCAGCCTCAATATCTCCTCCTCCTGCTACTCCCGGCCCAGCTAGGGGATGCTAGGAAGAGACACTGCGACCCTCTTCTGCTCCTTCAGCCCCTAAAATAATATAAAAGACACCCTCGAGCGCAAATCTCAGGTCAGCACGTCACGTACCTGTCGCGGGCCGCGACTCCTGCTCCCCGCGCAGTGCTGGACTCGCTTGGACGAATGTCCTCCTGAAAGTTCAGAAAGTTGTTGCCCGGGTCCCGGGAACCCGGCCCCCTCAGCCGCCACCCGCGCCGGGCACTATGAGGAAAGCGACGCCGGCTCCTCGCCTAGTCCGACACACTAGGCTGCGCGATCAGGCCAGCCGCTCGCAGGTCTCGGCCGCGGTGCTCCAGGCCCCGCTCCAACTCCGCAGGAGTAACGGGGAAGAAAGTAGGACTCCAGAAAGTCTGAGCACAACTTTTCGACGGTGCGTCAGCCGGTGGCTGAGCCGCTCGGGTCCCGGGCTCGCTCTCGGGGGCGGGGGCAGGGCCGGGGCGGGGCGGGGCGGAACCTGCGGGGCTTCCCTCAGGAGCCGCCGGCCCCGCCCCCGCGCCTCCGGCCCCGCCCCGGCCGCCTGGGTCGCGCAGCCGCCAGGTGCGCCAAGGACTCAGGGTGGCGCCGCGCGGCCTCGCCACACCGGTTTCCAGGGTGAAGGGGGAGGAGCCTCTGAGGGAAAGTTTCCACCGAAACTTAAGCCGAGGCGGGACACAGGACGTCTCGCCCTTGGGAGCTCGCCTTTTACCAGAACTACACCTCTTCACAGGCGCGGACGCGCAGCCGAACACAAAACACAGACGTTTCTGGTCGGTTCGAAAGGGTTCTGCGGAATGGAGGAAAACAACTCCCCGAGCATTTCAGATTTCTCACTTCCAAAAGGTTTGACAGCGACCACCGGCTGTCACCGTGCCCCAATTTCACTGACGCCTTTCTTTTTTCTCCCAGATTTGAATTTTTAAACGCTAAGACAGTCCCATGGAGCTGAGTTAAGTGATGAAGACTGTCATCTGACAAACTCCCCGTGGGCAGGGGGGATTGGGTCTCAGCAGAAGTAAAGTGCTAGGGTGGAGGGAGGGCGCCGCATTGCTCTGTTTTGCTTTTTCAGTGTAATCTCAGTGTTGCCGGAGTTGTTTCGTGGCTTTGGGGGCTGGGGAGTACGCATGTGTGTCACACGTTCACTGACAGTTCCTCCTGCTACCCAATAAAAAACCGAGGGCTCTTTAACTTGGACAGTTTCACAGCAAAGATTAAACTTCCTCAACTCAGGATTCCCCGAGGGATGAGAGAGCAGGTGCAGGATACATTTCCCTATCACCCCGGTGGTGGTGGCTTTTGGCACTGCCAAGTGTCTAGACACACTTTCCCCGGAGCCCAGCCTTGCGATCCCGGGGCGACCTGGCCTTCCTCGCCCGGAGTCTTTGCGCCTGAGTCTGCAGGCTAAGCACGTTGCCAAACTGGGCAGCTTCGCTTCGCCTCCACCACCCTGGTCTCCCACGCCCCTTACATCCTTTGGGCTGAAAAGTCTCGGCTCTGCTTTCTGGACCTTAATCCCGGAGGAGAAATCAGAAATTCTTGGGCTAGAGGCTCTCTTGGCTTTTACACCGCCCTGTGGTTGGTGTGGCTGAAACTTGAGGGGAGCCGCAGTCTGGGCGGATGGGGCCACACCAGTTTGCAAAGGCGGATGGCGGAGTTTTTCCACCACAGCAGCATCCTGCTGGCGCCTCACCAAATTCTCCTTGGGAGGAAGTATTTTCCTCCACTCCTTCTCGGTGAATGACATCAGGAGATAATCAAAATCAGGTATATCTAGTTTCAAGTCTTCTCTTGCAACGATGGTAGTTGGAGGGTGCCAACTTCACCCTTGGTTCTATAGCTGTCTACCATCACTACTGTGCTTGTTTATGACAGCAGAAATGCAGCGGCAATTGCTGCGATTAGTCTCTCTGGATTCATGAGCCTTTCCCCTGTGACAGGTAGGATCAAGAAGTGGGTCCTATACAAAAATCAAATCAAAATGGATTAAAGTCTTAAATCTAACACCTGAAATTCTGAGAGTACTAAAAGAAAACATTGGGGAAATGCTTCAGGACATTGGTCTGGGCTAGGATTTCTTGACTAATACCTCCAGTGCACAGCCAACCAAAGCAAAATTGAACAAATGGGATCACATTAAGCTAAAAAGCATCTCCACAGCAAAGGAAACAATCAACAAAGTGAAAATCCAACCCACAGGATGGGAGAAAATATTTGCAAACTACCCATCTGACAAGGGATGAATAACTAGAATATACAAGGAGCTCCAACACTTCAACAGGAAAGAAATCAAATAATCCAATTAAAGAATGGGCAAAGGATCTGAATGAATATTTCTCAAACAAAGGTATTACAAATGTCCAACAGGTATATGAAAAAATGCAAATCAAAACTGTAATAAGAGGTCATCTCAAGTTAAAATGGCTTTTATCTAAAAGGCAATAACAAATGCTGTTGAGGATGTGGACAGCCTCATACACCTTGATGGGAATGTAAATTAGTATAACCACTATGGAGAACAGTATGGAGGTTCCTCAAAAATCTAAAATAAAGCTACCCATGACCCAGCAATCATCTGGTAGGTATATATCCAAAAGAAAGGAATTTGGCATATCAAAAAGTTATCTGTACTGTCAGCACTATTCAAAATAGCCAAGATTTGGAATCAACCTAAGTGTGTATCAGTGGATGAATGGATAAAGAAATTATGGTCCATATACACAATGGAATATTATATAGCCATAAAAAGAATGAAATCCTGCCATTTGCAACACCATGGATGGAACTGGGGAACATTATGTTAAGTGAAGTAAGCCAATCACAGACAAATCTCACAGGTTCTCACTTGTATGTGGGAGCTAAATATGAAAAAACAATTGACCTCCTGGAGACAGAGGAGCTGAATGATAGTTACCAGAAGCTGGGAAGAGTGGTGAGGAATGGGGATAAAAATGTGGATGGTTAACAGATGCGGAAATACAGTTAAATAGAATAAACTCTTTTTTAGGAAAAGAAATGGCTCCTAAGTAAACTTCTGGGGACGAGCAAAGAAGATAGAGATCAGAGTAGAAGCTGAGAAGCTCTGCACAACAGATCATCTTGGCCTACTCTAACAGATGGAATCATTCATTTATTCATCAAATACTGAGTGCTTTTTTGCATGCTAAGCACTCTTCTATAGGGTGGAAACATAGCAGAGAACCCAAACATAAAAATCCCAGCCCTATGGAGCTTACCTTCCAGGAGAGAGAGACAGACAATAAATAAATGATACAAATACATGGGCTGCCATATGATTAAAAATGTTATGGAGAAAAATTAAGCTAAGAAGGTACATAAGAAATACCAAGAGTGCTCTTTTAAATAGGGTGATCAAGAAAAACCTCTGGAGGAGGTAGCATTTGAGTAAATACCCAAGGGAGGTTTTGGATATCTGGGCAGAAAACACAGCAAATGCAAGGGCCCTAAGGTGGAAGTGTGCCTGAGTATCCTAGGAACAATCAAGAGCGCAGGGCTGAAGAATGGAGAAAATGAAATCAGAGAAGAAGTAGGAATGATACAGATCAGGTGAAACTTTCAGTCTGAGTTGATGGGAGCCATTGGACAATTTTGTGGGAGCCACCAGAGAATTTTATGTAGAAAAATGACATCTGGGCAGGTGCAGTGGCTCATGCATGTAATCCTAGCACTCAGAGGCCAAGGTGGGAGGACAGCTTGAGGTCAGGAGTTTGAGACCACCCTGAGCAAGAGTGAGATCCCGTCACTACCTAAAAAAATAAAAAAAATTAGCCAGGCTTCGTGGCAGGCACATGTAGTCTCACCTACCGAGTAGGCTAAGGCAGCAGGATTGCTTGAACCCAGGAGTCTGAGGTTGCTGTGAGCTAAGCTGACACCATGGTGCTCTACCCGGCACAACCAAATGAGATTCTGTCTCAAAAAAACAAAGTAAAAAGAAAAGTAACATCTTCTGACATAATAGGATCACTTTTCTGGGTTGAGAATAGACAGTGGGGCGTAAGGACAGAAATAAGATCAGTTAGGGGGCTACTGAAATATCTAGGAGAAAAAGGCTAATTATTTGGACCAGAGAGGTAGTGGTGATAATGAGCTGACGACTTCTTCAGAGTGGGTTCTAGGGTATGAAAGAAAGGCGATAAGGATAATTATGAGTCTTTTGGCCCTAGCGCCTGGGAGGAAGGAATTGCCATAGAAAAGAGGGAGAAGACTTCAAAAGGAGCACGGTGGGGGTAAAACGAAGACAGGAAAGATAGGACATATAATTTGAATGATCCTCTATTTTCTCAGCTCATAATATGAAGAAAATAATACCTATGCAAGACAGAAAAGATAGGACCTGAAATAAAAACATAAGAAATGTATCCAACATGTGTGCCTAATCAGTCCTTCTGTGATGGTACTTTCTTCTAAGATACCCTTCCTCAAGAGGACAAATTATAATAGAAGAATTTTGCAGTTTTTAAAAAGTTTGAAATATGAAAAGTTTGTTACAAAGCAAAATAATTCTGCAACCTAATAAGCAAAGGGTTTTTCTCAAAAGAGTATAAAGAATTATTTCAAATGAATTAAAAAAGGTATAAAAATAGAAAAAGAGGCTTGGTGCCTGTGGCTTAAGCAGCCAAGGCGCCAGCCACATACACCTGATCTGGCGGGTTCAAATCCAGCCCAGGCCACTAAACAACAATGACGGCTGCAACCAAGCTGGGTGCTGTGGCAGGCACCTGTAGTCCCAGCTACTTGGGAGGCGGAGGCAGGAGAATCGCTTGAGTCCAGGAGTTAGAGGTTGCTGTGAGCTGATGCTACAGCACTCTACCCAGGGCAACAACTTGAGGCTCTGTCTCAAAAAAAAAAAAGAAAGAAAGAAAAAGAGTCAAAGACTAGCTCAGAAATGAGTAAGAATTCTCAAAATACAATACATATGGCCGATGAAGTCCAACCATACTAATTAAAGCCAGAATGATAAGTAATTATTTTTTATTTGGTGAGGATTAGAAAATATAATTATGCCTATTATGGATGTTGGACAATATTATGTCATGCTGAAGAAAGTATAAGTTATAATAATTTTGGGTGACCTACAAATCTTTAAACTGCATACTTTTTAAACCAGTAATTTCAGTTCTTGGAATTTATTTTAACATTCAAATGTTTGTTAAAAATTTACATATAAGAATGTGCATTGAAAAGCAAATATACAATGTACTCGATACTAATATGAAGCCACTAGACTATCCAATGCATGCCCAAATAGGAGAGAAACTCATTTCAATTCAAGTTGGGAGGAGGAGTGGCAAGGGAGGGGTTGGGGTACTCCCACTGAAAGGGCATGGGGGGAATGGTTGGCACAGCTTTTGTGAGTGGGACATAACCACAAGACGAATCTACCTAACAAAATCAAGTATTTTGACCTGGTTGCTTGTACCCTCACATTAATTTGAAATAAATTTACTTAAAAAAAAAAAAAAAGAGGGCAGCACATGTGGCTCAGTGGGTAGGGCGCTGGCCCCATATACCGAGGGTGGCGGGTTCAAACCCAGCCCTGGCCAAACTGCATCAAATAAATAGCCAGGCATTGTGGTGGGCGTCTGTAGTCCCAGCTACTCAGGAAGCTCAGGCAGGAGAATCACCTAAGCCCAGGAGTTGGAGGTTGCTGTGAGCTATGACACCACAGCACTTTACTGAGGGCGATAAAGTGAGACTCTGTCTCTACAAATAAAAAAAGAAAGAAAGAACTGCATTGCAGTGTCATTTAAATGTAGTAAAAGAGTTGGAAATATCCTAGGTATCAAACAACACATAATTATGGTAAGCACTATATAGTATGGGGCAATCATTTTATATTTTAGGCAGACCCTAAACATATTGTTGAAAAATATCTATTACATGGAAACATGTTCACTATATTATTGTATAAAATAAACCTACTACAAAAAGGTATGTAGAGCGAGGGTCTCTTCACGAACATTATTAATGATTATCTCAATACTAGAATGACAGTTTATTTTTATTTCCTGTGCATTTCTGTTTTTTCAAGCTTGTTGCCATAAGAAAACATTACTTCCTCTTGGAAGTGGAGTTGCTGGGTGATAGGCTGTATGTACATACATATGACGAGATTTAGCTAATACTGCCAAACAGCTTTCCAAAATGATCATACCAATTTACACTTTCACCGTTAAGGTATAAGAATTCAGGTTAAAAAAATATATATTCAGGTTAGCATGCATCTAGTAAACAGCCATTGGTTCGAACCTACTGCTTTAGAAGTTAACAATAATTAATTAAGCGCAAGTTGGGCTCGGCGCCTGTGGCTCAAGCCGCTGGGGCGCCAGCCACATACACCTAAGGTGGCGGTTTTGAATCCCCAGCCGGGCCTGCCAAACAACAATGACGGCTGCAACCAAAAAATGGCCGGGTGTTGTGGCGGGCCCCTGTGGTCCCAGCTACTTGGGAGGCTGAGGCAGGAGACTCGCTTGAGCCCAGGAGTTGGAGGTTGCTGTGAGCTGTGATGCCATAGCACTCTACCCAGGGGGATAGCTTGAGGCTCCGTCTCAAAAAAAAAAAAAAAATTAAGCGCAAGTTGGAAATTAAGTACATTGGTTATAATTCCTCATAATGTCAACTTTCTCTAGATCGTATTTTTCATTAATTTATCTCATTTCTTTTTACCCTTAATTAGGTGTAGTATTTTAAAGCTGAAATTAGATTTCTTTAAGGTAGAAGCAAGACAAGACTCCCCCTTCTTTTTCTTACCACCTATATTACCACTTAAAAATGTAATAAATAATACATACTTTCCAAGTTATTAAAGATTTTAAATACTAGATATCCGGTATTATACAGAAGAGGAGAGCAGTATCTTGTCATTAACACACAGGTGCACACTCACACTCTCCTTTCACAGCTCTCACTACGGATGTTAATATCCCAGTGAGGAAGTAGACAAAGGGCACCCCCTCTGTTCAAAAAAAACAGAAGTTAAAGTGCAGCATAGGGAAGTGAGTGGTCTAAAGTGAGAATGTCAAAGCTATCCCTTCCTTGTCCCAGATAACGTGGAATCTGAACTAAAAAGGACATGAAGACATTATCATTTGCAGACAGATTAAATCTAATTTTAAATTATCTTCTAAGTTTGCTTCTCTTCAAAAGAGCTCAAAAATGAACAATGTGTTTCCTGGTAGCATATTAATCATCTTGTCAGAAATTCTTCTTTCTAACAAATTTAAAATCTTCTTTCTTATTTAAAATCTGTTGCTTTTGAATGGTCTCATTTCCTAGGGAAATTAAATTAGTGGTCAGGGTCTACTCCACTGATGTGTCAGGCTTGTTTTTTTCTTTTATTAAACTTCAGAATATTACTGGGGTGCAAAAAGTTTTTTTACATGTGTACCTTGTAAAATTCTTCAGTCAAGGTTTTTAGTGTGCCCATCACCAGAATAGTGTTCATTGCACCCAATTTTTACCCCTCACCCTCCACCCTCCCCACTGCTTGCTTCCCAATGTCCTTTACATCTCCTTGTGCCCATGGATGCCCATCCATTAACTCTCACCTATTAGAGATTATGTGGTTTGCTTTTCCATTCTTGATATACTTTACTTAGGATAATGGTCTCCAGTTTCATTCCTTTTTATGGTTGAGTTGTACTCCGTGATATATAGTATATTCCACATTTCTTTATCCATTCATGAATTGGTGGGCACTTAGGTTGATTCCACATCTTTGCAAAAATGAATTGTACTGTGATAAACATTCTAGTATAGGTATCTTTTTGATAAAATGACTTTTTTTCCCTTTGGTTAGATACCCAGTAATGGGATTGCTTAATTGAATGGTAAGTCTAGATTTATTTCTTTGAAGCATCTCCATATTGTTTTTCATAGAGGTTGTACTAATTTAGAGTTCTACCAACAATGTCTAAGTGTTCCTCTCTGTGCACCCACACCCACATCTACAGTTCTTTGACTTTTTGTTAATGGTCATTAGGACAGGGATAAGGTGGTATCTCATTGTAGTTTTAATTTGCACTTCTCTGATGATTAGTGACAGTGAGAAATTTTTTCATGTACTTATTGGCCATTTGTCTATCTTCTTTCAAAAAACTTCTGTTGATGTGATTTGTTAACTTTTTTATGGGATTGTTTGGTGTTCTTGTTAATTTGGGCTTTTTATAGAAACAGGATATCACTTATTTGCCACATGTATATTTGCTGACAAATATACTTTCCCATTCAGTAGATCTTCTATTCACTCTGTTGATTATTTCCTTTGCTGTGTAGAAGCTTTTTAATTTAAATAAGTCCTGTTTATTTATTTTTGTTGTTGCTATATTTGCCTTTAAGGTCTTAGTCATAAATTTTTTGCTTCAGGCCTAGGACAATGTCTAAAAGTTTTTCCTACATTTTCTTTTAGAATTTTTATGATTTCGTGGCTTACAATTAGGTCTTCAATCCATCTTGAATTAATTTTTGTATATAGCAAGAGATGGGGATTCTGTCTCACTCTTCTGCATATGGCTATCCAGTTTTCCGAAAACCATTTATTAAATGGGGCTTCCATTTCCCAGTGTATAAGGTTTGACAATTAAGTTTGAAAACTTGCCACCCTGCATTTACATTGGCAGCACTGTATAAACAGCCTGGTAAGGTTTCATAACCTTTGTATATCCTTGTCTCACAGCTGTGTTCATGTTACATGTTCATCTTGCTGAGTGGCATCTATTACTGTTGTGTGTTTTTGTGTGCCATGACAAGAATGTCAGAGCTTAGATTAGAGCAACAAACATTAAACTTTCTTGTTAAACTTGGAAAAAGTGGAAGTGAAATTAGAGACATGTTAGCCCAAGTTTATGGGAATAATGCCATGAAGAAAACAACAGTGAACAAATGGATTAAATGTTTTTCTTAGGGAAAAAAAGCATCAGGGCAGCCAGGAACGCACAGAACTGACAAAACATTGCAAAACTTCATCAAATTATGCATCAAAATGGTCAGCTGACTATGAGAAGCATAAAAAAAGCAAGTAAACATCAATACAGAAACAGGAAAATCTTCACTGAAAATATTGGCATGAGAAAGATGTGGCTCTTCCATCACAACAATGCACCAAGTCACACAGCACTGTCCATGAGAGGGTTTTTAGCCAGTAAACAACTGTATTGGAACACACACCCTTCTCACTTGATCTGACCCCCAGTGACTTTTTTCTTTATCCAAACATAAAGCAAATATTGAAGGAAGACATGTTGATAACATCCAGGACATGAAGGATAATATGACAACAGCCTTGATGGCCATTCCAGAAAAAGAGTTCCAAAATTGCTTTGAAGGGTAAACTAGGCACTGGTGTTGGTGCATAGTTTCCCACGGGGAGTACTTCAAAGCTGACCATAGTGATATTCATCAATGAGGTATGTAGCACTTTTTCTAGGATGAGTTTGCAAACTTAATTGTCTGACCTCATATATTGTTGTCTGCTTTGTTGATGATCAGTTGGTTGTAGGCAGACCGTTTTAATTCCTGAGTTCTCAATTTTGTTCCATTGGTCTATATTTCTACTTTTATACCAGGACCATGCTATTTTGGTTACTACAGCCTTGTAGTATAATTTGAAATCAGGTAAAGTGATGCCTCAAGATTTGTTCATTTTTATGTAAGATTGTTTGGCTATTCAGACTCTTCTGATTCTAAGTGAAGATTGGGATTTATTTTTTTCTATATCTTTGAAATATGAAGGTGAGTAGCTGAGGCAAGATGGCTGACTGAAGCCAGCTTTGGGCAGAGGCTCCCATCCAGAGGGAGAAATAATGGCCAGAAATAACCCAATAAAGCAGAAGATCGGGAGCTGAGCTAAGAGAGAGGTTGGATAGGTTCGCATCACCCCCTGCTGCGACAAGCTGGGACTGATTCACTAGGATTGGGCAGAGACTAGCTGAATACAGTCAGTGCAATCCAAGGAAACAAATTTCAGGTACAAAACCCATCCCAAAGAGGACATAAATCCTTCCCCTCCCCCCTCAGAGTGGCTTGAGGTGAGTAGTGAACAGAGGACCTTTTGTTTCACCAAAGGGGAGAGAACACTAAGGGCTGAGACTCCCTTCACAGAGAGATAACACTGCAAGCCCAAGCAGTCTCTTGCCTTGGCCAAAAGTTAATCTGATATTCTCCCTACCTTCCTGAACTCCCAATCCACCCCTTCCCCTCTCCTGGCAGTCTGAAAGACTACTCCCTGCAAAATCCAGAGCGTTTGGCAGACTTTTGCTAGGGCGGGGCACCTCATGAGCTGTGAGGTCATTGCACAGAAACTATAACTTTAATAGAGGCAAGAGTCACAAGGGAGAGAGACTTGCACTATGTTAGAAAGAGCATAACTCGGGACCAAGGGACGCAGCCCACCGGGTCCCCAGCTTGGCAGCCTATGGTAGGCAGCTCAAATCCCCATCCAGCTCCTGCAAACTGCCACCCATGGCAGGTGACTCCCACCCAACTCCTAAGACCTGCAGCCCATGGCAGGCGACTGCCCCCCAGCCCCTGAAGCCCACAGCTCGCAGCTGGCAACTCCCAGTGCAGCCCATGGATGGCAACTCCTGTCCAGCTCCTGCAACCCGTGAGGCCTACAACTGGTGACGTCACGCACTGGCTGCCTGCCTGGCTCCTATGACCCTTGCAGCCAGTGGCAATGCCCTCCAGCTCCCTGCAGGCTTCAGCAACCTGCACACAGCAGTATCCCAGACCGAGGGCACCACCCTGACAGTGGCAGCACCACCCCTGACAGCGGTGGAGGTTCCACTTTCCCTCCCACTGGAGTCAAATTGAGCTGCCAGTGGGCCTCTTCTGCCTAGATGCTGAAGATCTTTTGAACTTTCCCAACAGATCAGTGTTTGTGTTGACTGAAACAATTGGTTTGGTACTCTAGACCTGGGCCGATTACCCGGGGACCCACCAAGGTTGTACCCTGGTTGTGTTGTTATGGGAGTGTGGGATTCTCCCCTGCCAGTTGTTGACTGTGGGAGAGGGGGGCCTTACTTGCTTATATATCTCTGCAGCTAAGATTTCAGCCCAAGCTGCTGATTCACTAGGACTGGGCAGAAACAAGCTGAATACCAGTCAGCACCATCTAGCACCAACACACCAAGCAGGTCCCCAGAGTTTCAGGTGTAGTTCTGAATGGAACCTTTATAAAGATCTAAGGGAAAACCTGCAATCACTACTTCCAGATCTTTGGTAAAGAGCTGGTTAATTATAACTCCAGAAGCCCTCAATTCAATTTCACCTTGTTAGCTTCTCTAGCCAAAGGGTGAAAAATTGTCCTGGGGTGGAATCAATGGAAAAATTCTGGCAACATGAATAATCAGAGTAGATCAACTCCCCCAAGAAATGACAAAGGAGACACAACAAAAGATCCATTCATAAACAAATGGCTAAGATGTCCGAAATTGAATTCAGAATTTGGATTGCAAATAAGATTAACAGAATGGAGGCAAAGATGGAATTAGAAATTCAAGGAGCAATTCAAAAGTTGTCTCAAGAATTCAATGAATTCAAAGACAAAATCACCAAAGATTTTGACACATTGAGGCAAGAACTGGCAGCCCTCAAAGATCTGAGAAATACAGTAGAATCCCTCAGTAACAGAATAGAGCAGCCAGAAGAAAGGATCTTGGACACTAAAGACAAAGCTTTTGAACACTCTCAAATGCTCAAAGAGGAAGAGAAGAGGAGAGCACAAAAGGATCCCTGAGAGAATTGTGGGACCACTCCAAAACAGCAAACATTCACCTCATAGGAATCCCTGAAGGAGAAGAGGATGGTCTGAAAGGCACACATACTCTACTCCAAGAGATGATTCAGGAGAACTTCCCAAGAATGGCAAGAGATGCTGAAATTCGGATAACAGTTTCAGAACCCCAGCATGACTCAACCCAGATAAAGCATCTTCTAGACACATTGTAATTAATTCCACCAAAGTTAATATGAAGGAGAGAATCCTGCAAGCAGCCAGACATAAGAAAATCATAACCTA
>NW_003852436.1:11194752-11202348 GCF_000181295.1 Otolemur garnettii | reverse complement strand
TCTGAAATTCTTGACAAAAACCCAATTTCCACAGTGGTGAAAAAATTCAAAATGTCCACTGGACTTTCAAAAAACTTGACACACAAAATACGGCCAGGCTTATCAATACTCTCAATTAATGTGAACAAGCTTAAACTGTCCTCTTAAAAGGCACAGGTTGGCTGACTAGATACAAAAACTCAGGCCAGATATCTGCTGCATATAAGAATCTCATCTTACCTTAAAGGATAAATACAGATTCCCGGTGAAGGGATGGGCCTCTGTAATCCAGGCAAATGGAAATCAGAAAAAAGCAGGGGTGGAAATTTTATTTGCAGATACACTAGGCTTTAAAATAACAAAAGTAAGGAAAGACAAGGATGGTCACTTCATATTTGTTAAGGGAAACACTCAATATGATGAGATGTCAATTATTAACATTTATACCCAACCAGAATGCTCCTCAATTTATAAAGGAGACTCTAACAGACATGAGCAATTTAATATCTTCTAGCACCATAATAGTTGGAGATTTTAACACCCCTTTGGCAGTATTGGATAGATCTTCCAATAAGAAACTAAGCAAAGAAATTTTAGACTTCAACTTCACCATACAACAACTGAATTTAATAGACATCTATAGAACATTTCATTCTGACAAAACTGAATACACATTCTTCTTCTCAGCCCATGGAACATCCTCCAAAATTGGTCACATCTTAGGTCACAAGTCTAATCTCAGCAAATTTAAAAGTATAGAAATTATTCCTTCTTTTTCTCAGATTATCATGCAATAAAAGTTGAACTCACCAATACAGGTATGTGTATACTCATACAAAGACATGGAAACTAAACAACCTTATGCTGAATGATAGCTGGGTCATAGATGACGTTAAGAAGCAAATTGCCAAATTTTTGGAACAAAACAATATTGAAGACACGAATTAGCGGAACCTGTGGGATACTGCAAAGGCAGTCCTAAGAGGGAAATTTATAGCATTGCAAGCCTTCCTCAAGTGAACGGAAAGAGAGGAAGTCAGTAACTTAATTGGACATCTTAAGCAACTGAAAAAGGAAGAACATTCCAACCCTAAACCCAGCAGAAGAAAGGAAATAACTAAAATTAGAGCAGAATTAAATGAAATCAAAAACAAAAGAATTATTCAAAAGATCAATGAATCAAATAGTTGTGTTTTTGAAAAATTTCAACAACATTGATAAACCTTTGGCCAACCTAACCAAAAATAGAAAATTAAGGTCCATAATATCAGAAACGACAAAGGCAAAATAACAACAGACACCTCAGAAATTTAAAAACTCTTTAATGAATACTACACAAAATTTTATTCTCAGAAATATGAAAATCTGAAAGAAATTGACCAATACTTGGAAGCATGCCAACTTCCTAGACTTAATCAGAAAGAATTGGAAATGCTGAACAGACCTATATCAAGTACTGAAATAGAATCAACTATATGAAATCTCCAAAAAAAAGAAAAGCCTGGGACCAGATGGCATCACATCCGAATTCTACCAAACCTTTAAAAAGGAACTAGTACCTATATTACTTAACCTTTTCCAAAACATTGAAAAAGAAGGAATACTTCCCAATACACTCTATGAAGCAAATATTACCCTGATCCCCAAAACAGGAAAAGACCCAACAAGAAAAGAAAACTATAGACCAATATCTTTAATGAACATATATGCAAAATATTCAATGAGATCATAGCAAACAGAATCCAGCAACACATCAAATGGACTATACACCATGACCAAATGGGTTTTATTCCAGGGTCTCAAGGTTGGTTCAATATACATAAATCTATAAATATAATACATCACATAAACAAACTAAAAAACAAAGACCATATGATTCTCTCAATAGATGCAAAAAAAGCTTTTCACAATATCCAGCATCCTTTCATGATCAGCACACTCAAGAAAATAGGCATAGAAGGGACTTTCTTAAACTGATAGAGGCCATTTATAGTAAACCCACAGCCAATATATTGAATGGAGTAAAATTGAAAACATTTCCACTCATATCAGGAACCAGGCAAGGCATTGTCTCCACCGCTTTTTAACATTGTAATGGAAGTCTTAGCCATCGCAATCAGGCAAGAGAAGGTGATCAAGGGTATCCAAACAGGGTCAGAGGAGATCAAACTTTCACTCTTCGCAGATATGATTTTATACCTGGAAAACCCCAGGGACTCAACCACAAAACTCTTAGAAATGATCAAGGAATACAGTAGCATCTCAGGATGCAAAATCAATACTCACAAATCAGTAGCTTTTATAGATACCAATAATAGTCAAGCCAAAAAACAGTCAAGGACTCTATTCTCTTTACAGTTGTGCCAAAGAAGATGAAATATTTGGGAATTTACCTAACAAATGAAATGAAAGATCTCTATAAAGAGAATTATGAAACTCTGAGAAAAGAAATAGCTAAAGATGTTAACAAATGGAAAAACATACCATGCCCATGGGTAGGAAGAATCAACATTGTTAAAATGTCCATATTACCCAAAGCAATTTACAGATTTAATGCAATCCCTATCAAAGCACCACCATCATACTTTAAAGGTCTGGAAAAAATAGCACTTCATTTTATAGGGAACTAGAAAAAACTTTGAATAGCCAAACCAGGGGTCCTCAAACTTTTTAAACATGGGGCCAGTTCACTGTCCCTCAGACCGTTGAAGGGCCAGACTGTGGGCCCGGGACGAGTCAGCTGCTATGCAGGACAGGCAGAGGCAGCAAAAACACCCAGTGGGCTGGATAAATGTCCTTGGCGGGCCGCATGTGGCCCACTGGCTGTAGTTTGAGGACCCCTGGCCAAGTCGTTACTCAGAAATAAAAACAAATCAGGAGAAATCACACTACCAGACTTCAATCTATACTATAAATCTATACTGATCAAAATAGCCTGGTATTGGCACAAAAATAGAGAGGTAGATGTATGGAACAGAATTGAGAACCAAGAGATGAACCCAGACACTTATCATCATTTGATCTTTGATAAGCCTATCAAAAATATAAATTGGGGGAAACATTCCCTATTTAACAAATGGTGCTGGGAGAATTGGCTGGCGACTTGCAGAAGACTGAAACTGGACCCACACCTTTCACCATCAACAAAAATTGACTCTCACTGGATAAAAGATTTAAACTTAAGACATGAAACTATGAAGATCCTTGGAGAGAGTGCAGGAGAAACACTTGAAGAAATTGGCCTGGGAGAATACTTTATGAGGAGGACCCCCTGGGCAATTGAAGCAACACCAAAAATACATTACTGAAATCTGATCAAACTAAAAAGCTTCTGCATAGCCAAGAACACAGTAAGTAGAGCAAGTAGATCACCCTCAGAATGGGAGAGGATATTTGCAGGCTATGCTTCTGACAAAGGTCTGATAATCAGAATCCACAGAGAACTCAAACTTATTAATAAGAAAAGAACAAGTAATCCCATTTCATTGTGGGCAAGGGACTTGAACAGAAGCTTCTCTGAAGAAGAGAGGCGCATGGCCTACAGACACATGAAAAAATGCTCTCATCTTTAATCATCAGAGAAATGCAAATCAAAACCACTTTGAGATATCATCTAACTCCTGTAAGACTGGCTCACATATAAAATCCTACAACTACAGATGTTGGCGTGGATGTGGAGGAAAGGGAATACTTCTGCACTGCTGGTGGGAGTACAAGCCAATACATTCCTTTTGGAAAGAAATATGGAGAATACTCAGGGATCTAAAAGTAGACCTACCATTTGATCCCACAATTCCTCTACTAGGTGTATATCCAAAAGACCAAAAATCACTTTATCACAAAGTTATTTGTACCAGATTATTCACTTCAGCTCAATTCATAATAGCCAAGTCATGGAAGAAGCCCAAGTGCCCATCGACCCATGAATGGATTAATAAATTGTGGTAGACCATGGAGTATTACACAGCCTTAAAAAAGATGAAGCCTTTCCCTCTTTTACGTTTACATGGATGGAGCTGGAACATACCCTACTTAGTAAAGTATCTCAAGAATGGAAGAAAAAATAACCAATGTACTCAGTACTATTATGAAACCAATTTACCAATTTAAAGAGCTCACACTTTACCAATTTAAAGAGCTCACATTTTCACATGAAGAATAGATCACAACTATGACCCAAGATGAAAGAAGGAGGAGGGGGGAATAGGAGGGGCAGGGGAAGGTCAGATCGAGGAAAGGTGAATGGTGGGATCATACCTATAGTGCATAATGCAAAGGTACATGTTGGATCTATTAAGTATAGAGTATAAATGTCTTAACACAATAATTAAGTAAATAAGATGAGGCATATATTAGCCAGTGTGATGTAAGCATTCCTAATTCTATATGAAATCAGTACATTGTACCCCATAAATGCATTTATGTATACATGAGCTATGTGTTTATGATTTAATAAAAACAATTAAAAATAAAATAAATGAAATATGATGCTGGTATTTTGATAAGGATTGAGTTCAATCTGAAAATCACTTTGGACAGTTACTACTCTGGGGATGAGCATACCATAAGCCCTGACTTAAGCCTTATACAAGATATACAGGTAACAAAAACACTTGTACCCCTCTGAATTAATTTTTTTAATTAGGCTGAGCTTGGTGGCTCACATCTATCATCCTAGTGCTCTCGCAAACCAAGGTAGGAGGACCACTTGAGGCCAGGAATTTGAGACCAGCCTGAGCAAGAGTGACACCTTGTCTCTCCAAAAAAAAAAATAGCCAGGCATTGTGGTGGCGTCTATAGTCCCAGCTATCTAGAAAGCTGAAGCCGGAGGATCTCTTGAGCTCAGGAATTTGACATTGTAATGATGACACTACACTTGAGCTAGGGTGACAGAGTGAGTCTCTAACTCAAAATTTTTTTTGTTTGTTTTTGAAATAATTTTTTAAAACAGAATTGGATTTAAGAAACATTTTTAAATAGATTAAGTTGAGCACTTTGCCTATCTTTCTATTTTTCTTTTTTTTTTCTTTCTTTCTATTTTTCTAAAGCAACTTGTACAATAAGCATTATCAAGCAATAAGGTTCCAGGGAAACTGGGTACTACACACACAAAATTTGAATACTTTTTAAAAAAACTTGTCTTAACTTTTAAAAGACAAGTGCACATATTATAAATGTACAGCTCAATTGATTTTCACAAACTGAATAGACCCACATAATCAGCACCCAGATCAGGAAACAGAATCCAGAAGCGTCTTTGTGGCCACTTCCAGTCACTATTTCCCCTCAAGGGTAATCCTGACTTCTAACTGAATAGATTAGTTTTGTTTATTTTTATATTTTGTGTAACCGGAATAATAAAAAATATACTCTTTTGTGCTTGACTACTTATTATTTATAAATTCATCGATATTGTCGCTGTAGCTATGGATGGTTTATTCTTTACCAAATATATCCCATTAGGTGAACATTCCATGAATTAGTTCTCCATTCTACTGTTGATCATTGTTCAGGTGGCCAGGTAAGTTGTTACTGGGATTTTTTTTTAATCGTTTTAAATGCATGCTAGACAAGTAAAAGAATTATTTGAATACCAGAAAATAGTATGGGAGAAATGTCAAGTGGTACCGTCACTTTGGAAAACAGTCTGACAGTTACTGAAATTATTAAACAGAGTCACCACATGACCCATTAATTGTATTCTTAGGCATATACTCAAGAGAAATGAAAACATGTGTCCACACAAAATCTTTTTTGTTGTTGTTTTTGGGTTTTGCTTTTTGCATTTTGTTCATTAAATGCAAAATTAATTAATTAATTAATTCTACATAAATAATCATAGCACTCATAATAGCCAAGACGTGAAAATAGTCCAGATGTCCAAATGATATATGGTTAAACAAAATGTGAAATATCTGTACAACAGAATATTGTTTGGCCATAAAAAGGAATGAAGTATTGATATATGGTGCAACATAGATGAACCTTAAAAATATCATGTGGTATAAAAGAAGCCAGCTACAAAGAGTATTATTCTATGATCCATTTATATGAAATATCCAGAACCAAAATAGACAAATTCATATAGACAGAAAGAGGCTTAGTGGTTGCCAGGGATTAAAGAGAGAGGAGAAGGGGCATGACTGCTAATGGATATGAGGTTTCTTTCTGATGCAATGAAAATGCTCTGGAATTAGACAGTGATGATGATTGGCTATCCTTGTAAATACACTAAAACCACTGAATTGTATACTTTATAAGATGAATTTTATAGTATAGGAAATATCTCTCAATTAAAAAAAAAAAAGAAAAGTAGAATAAACAAATGTCACAGCCTTATTTATCTTGAAAATATCCTCTCATCCCTGGTGGCCTAGAACTGGGTTACCAGGGTCACATATAAAGGTATAGAAGACAAACTTTTAGAGGTGGACACTGGGAGAATAAGAGAGAAATTCACAGAGAAAGACAGTGAAAGTATGTCCTTATTTGAGCCTTGGCTCTGGATGAAATAATAAAAATGTAAAACGTATCCCCCCTAAAAATCACTAGCTCCATATCTGATTTGGAGCCAAAATTAATACTATCTGTGGGGTCCAAAAGTACCACAAATGTAAAATTTTAGATTTGATGCATCCTGCATTAGTTGTGCCTCTTGTGCCCAGCAGCTGAAGAAAACACAGATCCTGCTGGGGAATGCATCTTAAATCCTAGCTTCACAGATGAATATCCAAAGAAATTTAAGAAATTTAATATTAAAATTTCCCTTTTGATTTCTTTTTAATCCTGGGTGTTTTAAGTAATTTTGTACTGACAAGTCTTTTAAATGTACCTTTTCAGGCCCAGCATGGTGGCTCACACCTATAAATCCCTGGGAGGTCAAGGAGGGTAGATTGCTTCAGTGCAGGAGTTTGAGACCAGACTGAGCAAGAGAGAGACTCCATCTCTACTAAAAACAGAAAAATTAGCGTGATGTTGTGGCGAGCGCCTGTAGTTGCAGTTATGTGGTAGGCTGAGGAAGAGGATTGCTCATGCCCAAGAGTTTGAGGTTGCTGTGAGCTATGATGCCACAGTACACTACCCAGGGTAACAGAGTGAGACTCTGTCTCAAAAATAAAAATAAAAAATAAAAGGTACCTTTTCATCATTGATTATTTATTTATTGCTTTGTTGTCAGAGACCATATTCTGGGTGATGCTAACTCTTTTAGAGTTTGTTGAGGCTTCTCTTGTGACCTAGTGCATAATCAATTAACATGAATGTTCATGGGTATTTGAAAAAAATGGATATTTACTTTTTGGGCATGCAAACTTGATATATAGAAAGATAAAGATAAAATTTAGTTAATGTTGTTATTCAACATTTTGCTTGCTTATTTCTTATCTGCCTTATCAAAAATTTCTGAATGTACCTTGTTACATTTGACAACTATTACTGTTGATATTTTACATTCCTTTCTTATTTTACTAGCTTTTTTTCCTCTGTATTTTGAGTATATATTGTTTAGGGAATATTTTTTCATTTGTTGGTAGCATATATGTTTATGATATATTTTCTTGACCTATTGTTTCTTTTATCAATATGCAGTCACCCACTTTATCTTTTTTTTTTTTTTTT
>NW_003852436.1:11191195-11193582 GCF_000181295.1 Otolemur garnettii | reverse complement strand
CACAGGCGCCGAGCCGCTTGTACAGATCTTTTACTTCTTCCTAGATTAAACTTACTCCTAGGTATTTTACTTTCTTATTGCTAGTGTAAATGGAATTTCTTTCTTAATTTCTTTATCAGACTCTTCTTTTGGTATATAGAAACTCTACTGATTTTTGTGTGTCAATTTTGTATCCTGAATTCAATAGTTATTTCTAGATTTTTATGAATATGTCTTTTCTGGCATCTCCAGAATTATATGTGCATGAGAGGAAGCCAGCAGCCATATGTGGTTCACCATCTTTTTTTTTCTTTTTATTTAATTTTTAATTAAAATCATAACTGAATACATTTAAGGGGTACAATGTGATAACTTGATATACAATATGGAATGCTTAAATCAAACTGATTAACCATTACCTCCCTTATTTTTTGTGGTAAGACATTTACTCTTAGTTATTTTGAAATATACCCTTCCATTTTGCACATTAGGTGCACCAAATGCCCTCCCTCCTCCCACCAATTTCCCTCCCCCCTCCCCTCCCTTCTCCTTTCTCTCCCCTTCCCTGCATCCAGGTAAACATATAAGATGTAAAGTCTCCATCTTTTTTATGGCTGAATAGTTCACCATCTTATTTGGACCCAGAAGGCTCTGATATAATTCATGAAACATTTTTATGTAAATATAAATACATACTTTAAAGGAAAAAGTATACCATATACATGTGTGTATGTGTGTTGATGTGTGTATACATACATATTCACTCATTTCCTTATTTTCTTCATTCTTCCTTCTCATATAGCACATACATTTCAAGAACTCACCAAATTCCGAACATTGTATTAGGCCTTGAGAGAGTCAAAATGAACACAATACCATTTTTCCCATCATAATCCAATAAAAAAATAAACTACCCAATCTCTGTCTATAAAGAATAATATGAGTTATAATAACAGATTTATTGGCGCCCGTAGCTCAGTGGGTAGGGTGCCGGCCACATACACCGAGGCTGGCAGGTTTGAACCCAGCCCAGGCCAGCTAAAATCAACAATGATAACTGCAACAGCAACAAAAAATAGCTGGGTGTTGTGGTGAGAGCCTGTAGTCCCAGCTACTTGGGAGGCTGAAGCAAGAGAATCACTTCAGCCCAAGATTTGGAGGTTGCCATGAGCTGTGATGCCACAGCACTCTACTGAGGGCAACATAGTGAGATGTTTTTAGTGAGTCTTAAAAAAAAAAAGAAAAGAAAAGAAAAAGAAAAAAAATTATGGCCAGGCATGGTGGCTCACGCCTGTAATACTAATATTCTGGGAGGCTGAGGTGGGTGGATTTCCCAAGCTCACAGGTTTGAGACCAGCCTGAGGCATAGCGAGACCCCACCATCTCTAAAAATAGCCGAGTATTGTGGCAGGGCCTTCGGTCCCAGCTACTTGGGAGACTGAGGCAAGAGAATTGCTTGAGCCCAAGAGTTTAAGGTTGCTGTGAGCTATGACTGAGGGTGACATAGTAAAACTGTCTCCAAAAAAATAATGTATTCAAGACAAAGTCTCACTCTATCACCCTGGGTAGAGTGCTGTGACATCGTCATAACTCACAGCATCCTCTATCTCTTGGGCTCAAGTGATCCTCTGGCCTCAGCCTCCCCAATAGCTGAGACTTACAGGTGCCTTTTACCTCAGCCTCCCAGAGTGCTAGAATTAGAAGCATGAGCCACTGCTTCCAGCCTCTTAAGAAATTTTTAAAGCAAGGCAACTTAGCTGGGGCTAAGACAGGGAAGATTTAACAGAAGGTATTTGACCAAAACCTTAAAGTGTTTTGTAGATTTTTAACAGGTCAATATTGGTAAAGAAAATATTTCCTGTATAAAAGGAAAATCAGCGATAATATGGAGCTAGAAAGGCATATTGAGGGAACAGGAAATAGTCCAAAGGGACCAAAAAGGAGTACCAAAGCAAACACATTTTCAGAAGTTATTATAAATTATGCATACCCAGCTACATAAGGGGTATTGCCTCCATGCCCTGGGCTGGATATATATGAAATTTTAAATGGATATGGTTCATTTTTATGTGTAAGTTGTATCATTGTTTTATTGTCACAATATTTCCATGGTAACCAACCACAAAGCCAGGTGCCCTTTTTCTTATTGAAAGATTCATGAATATTTGGTCCATTCTCCCAGGTTATATCTTTAAGACCTTTTATCCCGTTGGCTGGCCAGGTGTGATTGCTATTTAACAGGGAAAAATCGTAATTGGTGGGACCACACCTACGGTGCATCTTACAAGGGTACATGTGAAACTTCCTAAATGTAGACTATAAATGTCTTAACACAATAACTAAGAAAATGCCATAAAGGCTATGTTAACCAGTTTGATGAAAATATTTCAAATTGTACATAAAACCAG
>NW_003852436.1:11185040-11190099 GCF_000181295.1 Otolemur garnettii | reverse complement strand
GGTAGAGTGCTGTGGTATCACAGCTCATAGAAACCTCAAACTCTTGGGCTCAAGCGACTCTCTTGCCTCAGCTTCCCGAGCAGCTGCGACTACAGGCACCCTCCACAATGCCTGGCTATTTTTTGGTTGCAGTTGTCATTGTTATTTAGCAGGCCTAGGCTGGGCTTGAATCTGCCAGCTTTGGTGTATGTGGCTGGCTCCCTACTCACTGAGCTACGGGCACCGAGCCATCTATGTGGAACTTTTGAAAAGAAAAATTTCAACAGAAAATTATAGCCAGTGAATTCTAGATTACACATAGGATTATGTTGCATGAATAATTGAAATCCACAGGTTATCCTAATAAAATCTATTTCTTTCTATGCCATTACCCCTTATTGTCAACCAGTTGTTCCTACAACCATAATTCACAACTCTGGTCATCCAAAATTCTGAAAGGTTGCAGGACCAAAAAATTCACTGTTGTAGTTAGAAAAGGAAATAAATATTTTTGATAAATTAAATGTACCGGGCAGGCACAGTGGCTCACACCTGTAATCCTTTCACTCTGGGAAGCCAAGGTGGGTGGCTTGCTTGAGCTCAGGAGTTTGAGTCCACCCTGAGCAAGAGTAGGTTCCTCTCCTTTACTAAAAATAGGAAAACTGAGGCAAGAGAATCGCTTGAGTCCAGGAGTTCAAGGTTGTTGAGAGCTATGATGATGCCATGGCACTCTACCCAGGGCAACAGAGTGAGACTCTGTCTCAAAAAAATTTTTTTAAATTAATTAGTTAATTAAATGTACCCATAGGAGAGACTCTGAGAACTCAGAATACATTCACATATCCAGGCTTAGTGCCTATAGATCAGCGGCTAGAGTGCCAGCCACATACACTGGAGCTGGCAGGTTCGAATCCAGCCCGGGCTTGCCAAACGACAATGACAACTGCAACAAAAAAATAGCCAGACATTGTGACGGGCACCTGTAGTCCCAGCTACTTGGGAGGCTGAGGCAAGAGAATCACTTAAGTCCAAGAATTTGAGGTTGATGATCTGTGATGCCACGGCACTCTACCGAAGGTGACATAATGAGACTCTGTCTTAAAAAAAAGATTGAAACCACGTTCACAGGAAGGAAGTAAAAATGGAGTCTTCCTATCAAATAAAAAACCAGTTTGAACAATGTGCTGAAAATTCAAAATAAGGAATAATAGAAGACACCTGCAATCAGTGTGGCTCACAACAGTCCATGCAGGGTGTGGTGGCTCACACTTGTAATCCTAGCACTCTGGGAGGTGAGGTGGGAGGATTGCTGGAGCTCAGGAGTTTGAGACTAGCCTGAGCAAGAGGGAGAATCTGTCTCCATTAAAAATAGAAAAATTAGTCAGGTATTGTGTTGGATACAGTAGTCCCATCTACTCAAGAAGCTAAGGCAGGAGGACAGCAGCTTGAGGTTGATGTGAACTAGGCTGATGCCATGGTACTCTAGCCTGGGCAACAGAGTGTAAGACTCAGTCTCAAAAAAAAAAAAAAAGTATAAAACGGTTGTTCACAAAGCATGCATCCTCCTCCTCTCTGCCCACAGCAGCAGCAGTGGCAGCACCAGTGACATTGTTAGAAATGAAAGTTCTTGGGCCCCGTCCTAGACCTACCAATTAGAAAGTTTGGGATTAGCACCCAAAAGTTCATGTTTTAATAAGGTTGCCAGGTGATTTTAATGTATAGAAAAGTTTGAGAACAATGCGTATAAAATCCAGGGAGAAAAAGTAGTTAAAGAGCACCTCTTGGCTTGTCGCCTGTAGCTCAGCAGCTAGGGTGCCAGCCACATACACCAGAGCTGGCAGCTTCAAATCCAGCCTGGGCCTGCCGAACAACAATGACAACTACAACCAGAAAATAGCCGGGCATTGGGGCAGGCACCTGTGGTCCCAGCTGCTTGGGAGGCTGTAGCAGGAGAATCACTTAAGCCCAGGAGTTTGAGGTTGCTGTGAGCTGTGATGGCACTCTAACCACAGCAACATAGTGAGACTCTGTCTCAAAAAATATATAAATGAATAAAAACAAAGAGCACCTGTCCATCATCTCGATTTACATTCCTCTAATTCTAAGTAGCCATGGGATATGACCACCTGTAGCTTATCTATGACTTTACAAAGTGAAAAACAAGATTTTGTACCCAAAAAAGCATGTGTGATGTCCTATCACCAAAATAATTTCTGAACTAACCACAGCAGGTTTGCTGCTCTATGTCTCAGCTTAACTGTCTGATGTGAAAATAAGCAGCTCTTCTCATTTCTCCCTCAATCCTCTACTTCCTCTTATCTCCTCTCTAGGCCTCTCTGTGTCCATAGTCTTTCACACTGAATTTCAGTCTCTAAGTGTTTTCCTGAATTTGCAAAATTATAATTGATAAACAGCAACATCTCCAAAGGTAATTAGGTTAAGAAAAAAAAATAAAAGCGGCCAGGCACAGTGGCTCACACCTGTAATCCTAGCACTCTGGGAGGCCAAGGTGGGTGGACTGATTGAGCTCATGAGTTCAAGACCAGCCTGAGCAAGAACGCGAGACCTGTCTCTACTGAAAAAAAAAAAAAACGGAAAAACTGAGGCAAGAGGATCACTTGAGCTCAAGAGTTGGAGGTTGCTGTAAGCTATGACACCATGGCACTCAATCCAGGGTGACCACTTGAGAGTCCATCTCAAATAAAATAAAATAATTAAGGGAGCCGAGCACTGTGGCTCACGCCTGTAATCCTAGCACTCTGGGAGGCTGAGGTGGGCAGATTGGTTGAGCTCAGGAGTTCAAGACCAGCCTGAGCATGAGTGAGTCTTCATTTCTACTAAAAATAGAAAAACTAGCCAGGCATGGTGTTACACACTTGTAGTCCCTACTACTCAGGAGGCTGAGGCAAGAGAATCACCTGAACCCAAGAGTTTGAAATTATTATGAACTATGATACTATGGCACTCTACCAAAGGTGACAAAATGAGACTGTCTCAAAAAATAAAGAAATAAAAGCCTCCCCACAGCCAAAAAAACAACCAAGAGAACAAACAGACAATCTACAGAATGGGTGAAAACACTGGCATGTCACTTAGCCAACAAAGGGCTGACTACACAAAGAATTCACAAGAAAAATAATCAAATCACCCCCAAAAAAGTGGGCAAAAGACATGAACAGAAGCTTTCCAAAAGAAGACAAACCAAAGGCTAACACAGAATATACCTCCAAATCAAAATTAGGCAACCACCACTTTTTCCTCCTGTTCCAGACAGTACGACAAAAATTCACCAGACAAGTGATATAAAAATTCACAATCAGACGCAAATGCAACATAGGGGATTCCCAACACAAACCATCTAAAATGCCTAACATGGTTTTCTTTCCAGCGTTTTTCTTCCTAGGGTCTTTAAGATGGAGTTTTCTTCTGTTGCAACAATACTTAAAAATAACAAGACCAGAGAGAAGACAAACACCACCTACTGACACCTCAGATGGTGCCCCAAATGCCCTGCAGGACTGAAAAGTAAACCCTTCCCAAATAGTGGCAACAAAACTCACAAATAACAAAGACAATACAAGGATTCTCAACACACAACTGCCAGGGCCTGTCGAACAAATGGGAATCGGAAGAGGCAAACACCACCCCCAAATGGCACCTGAGATGGTCCCAAAAATGCCCTAAGGGTTAGAAAGTTCACAAAAAGCTTCCCAAATGATGGCCTACTCCCCTCATTCCCTGGAAAACACAAATGAGCTTTGAATTCAAACCAGGTCCCTAGTTCATTCAACCTCAGTAGGCGCCCCCAAAAGGCACACAAGAACAAACATAACCAATGGAAAACCACCACCACCCTACACCCCCAAACCCCTAACTCCCAACACCTCCCCACCCCTAGGTGGAATCATTGGTGGAAACTCACCCAACAAAAGGCCTGGTGTCCCGACCCTTTCCAAGTCCATTTCCTTCTCCTCAACTCAGTTCAAGATGTGGGAGCTACATCTATTTCAGACAGACAGAGCTGTGAGTTCAGGCAAAAAGAAGTTGCTCCTGCCCACAAAGTTCCATGGCTTTGAAACCCGGGCTTCTCCCTGCCTCTTCCAACAGTTGGGGGTTCATCCAGCAGGGTGCCTATGGGCCCACCCAGGGACAACAAAATCTGTTGCTGAAAGTTTGGCACTTGTTCCCCAAAACCACATCAGAAAAATGAGGACAAGCAGTTTGAGGAGAAGGAAAGAGAAGTTTATTTGCTGTCAAATGGGGAGGCCAGCAGACTCCTGTCTCAAAAAATACCAGCATCCCTGCTTATCCTTTTTGCTTTTGAGTATGTTTTGTGGAGTAAAAAGATGATGCCATTAAGACAAAACACTTGCTATTATACATCAGACGGGCATATGATATAAAAAATAATAGTATAGGCATTTATAATTTAAGAGCACTTCAAAAATACATAAATCCTTGCAATCAGATTCCCCTGATGTTGCTAAACATTGGAGATAATAATACATTGAATTAGAAACATATCGATGTGCATGCATTTCTCCTCCTAAAGTTCATAAGCTATCTAGTACAATAATAAGTAAATAAACGGCAACATCTGTGATCATTACACAGTGAATTGTTGCTTAATTTTGTAATGGTGAAAGTCTGTCTAGCACAATGATTGGCTGCATACTAGAATCACTCAAGTTTTTCAAGTTTTTAAAAGCAACAATGCTCTGGCTGTACCCCCGAGCAATTAAATTAAAATCTCTAAGGTGGAAATCAGATATCAATATTTTTTAAAGCTTTCCCAGGTAATTCCAGGACAGCTACGGTTGAGAACCAACACTTGAGTTGGTCAAAGCCCTTTTACAGAGAGAATTATATTTAGCATGGCTAACACATGGCATCTGAGGATGTGAATGACACATCTATCAATGATTATTATCAGTAACTAGATTCTTAGCTCATGATCATTTTGTCACTCCATTTACTCAGAAACCTCAGAAGCTGGAAGCAGTAGCTCATACCTGTAATCACAGTGACTCAAGAGGCTGAGGCAGAGGATCACTGGAGACCAGGAATTTTTTTTTTTTTT
>NW_003852436.1:11181572-11184609 GCF_000181295.1 Otolemur garnettii | reverse complement strand
CAAAAGAAAAAAAACCTCAGTGATTATACAAAAAGTAACTCAGAATGGACCAAAGGCCTAAACATAAGAGCTAAAACTATGAAAGTCTTAGAAGAAAACATAGGAGAAAACTTCATGACATTGGATTGGTAATGATTTATTGGATATAACACCAAAAAACATACTCAACAAAAGTAAAAATAGATAAATTGGACTACTTCAAATTTAAAAATTTCCGTGCATTAAAGGACACAACATCAGAGTGAAGAAACAACCTATAGGATGAAAATGTTTACAAATGATATATCTGGCTCAGCACCCATAGCACAAGTGGTTACGGGGCCAGCCACATACACCAAGGCTAGCGGACTCGAGCCCAGCCTGGGCCAGCTAAACAATGACAACTGCAACAAAAAATAGCCTGGTGTTGCAGCAGGCACCTGTAGTCCCAGCTACTTGGGAGGCTGAGGCAACAGAATCACTTAAGCCCAAGAGTTGGAGGTTGCTATGAGCTGTGACACCATGGCACTCTACTGAGGGTGACATAGTAAGACTCTGTCTCAAAAAAAAAAAGAAAACAAATGATATATCTGATAAGGGGTTAGTATCCAAAACATATAAATAACAACAAAAACTGATTATGAAATATACAAAGGACTCAATTTGGCATTCTCCAAAGAAGATACATAGTTGACAAGCACATAAAATGATACTCAACATCAGTAATCATTAGGGAAATGTAAACTACAATGAGCCACAACCTCACGCCCATCAGGATGGCTACTATTACAAAAAAATAGAAAGTAACAAGTGTTGTCAAGGATGTGGAGATACCAGAACCCTTGTGTACCATTTATAGGTGTGTAAAATGGTAGTAGACACTCTGGAAAACAACATGATACTTCCTCAAAAAAAATTAAAAATACCATGGCAATTCTTCTAATTCTGGGTATTGCCAATAGAATAGAAAGAGATATTTGTGCACTGATGTTTATAGGAGGCTTATCCATAAAAGGTGGAATCAAATCTAAGTATATACCAACACAGGAATGGATAAACAAGATGTAGAATATTATTCAGCCTTCATCTGCGATGGAACGTCATTCAGCCTTAAAAAGGAAGGTGATTCTGACACATGCTACAACATGGATGAACCTTGGGGACATTTTGCTGAATAACATAAGCCAGTCACAAATAGACAAATCCAGTATGATTCCATGTATATGAGGTCACATTCATAGAGACAGAAAGTAAGAACGGTAATTGCCAGGGGCTTGGGAGGTGGGGTAATGGAGAGTTGCTTAATGTGCATGAAGCCTTAGTTTTGCAAGATGAAGAGTTCTGGAGATTGGCACAACATTGTGAATGTACTGAGCACCACTGGACTGCATACTTGCACATGGTTAAGATGACAAATTTTATGTTCTGTGTGTTTTTCTGCAATTTAAAATTAAGTATACACACACACACACACACACACCCCATTAGTGGTTTTCCATTGCTGAGAGCAGTAATCCCCGGTCTTTTTCTCATCAAGGCACACATAGGAAAGGATTACTAGCACACTTGGCTAAATAGGCAAGAGCTGGAGGTGGCTAGCTGGGGTCTCTTACCATCTCAGCTCCATGTGCTTGTCCAAAATCCTGAAAAGATCGCCTTCTTGTCACTTCCGTAATCCATGTACGGATCTCTAGTTAGAAATATCTGTTCACATTTTTCAGCCTGGCCTCTAAAACTAGTCTGGCCCAACTCTGTATGCATGTAACGGAAATCCAATAAACCTGTTCAAACAAAAAGCAGATTTATTGACTTACATATTTAGGTAACTGGCTGCAGGCAAGGATGCTTGAGGAGTTCAAATAATCTTGTTGACTTGCTCTCATCTCCCATTCGACCACATCACACTGAATGTCAGCTTCATTTTGCAGAGCTGCTGTTAGTGATTTCAATCACAAGTGGGATCTCATTCCAAAATGTTTAGCATCTGTAGTCTGAACATTTCTGTATGTGTCTTCTGATACCTATGAAATAGTTTTCAACAGGTGGCCCCTCCGTGCTTCTCCAACTTTAATGTCTTTACAAATCATCTGAGATCTTAAATGCATTCTTTGATTCTCTAGGTTTGGGTTAGGGCCTAACTTTTGCATTTCTAACAAGCTCCAAAGGGACACTGATGCTGCTGGTCCAGTCATCACATTTTGAGTTTCAAGGCAGTAAGTCACATTCAGAAATGTGGGGGAGCATTTTTCACTGCTACCAATGACTGGGAATGCTTCTGACAGCTGGAGATCAGGGATGTTAAACCTCTGCCTCTGTGCAGGAAACTTGTGCATAATGAAGAATTGGGCCACCCCAAATACCAGTAGCTCTCCCTTTAAGAAACAGCACTCTCAGCCAGGGGTGGTGGATCATCCCTATAATCCTAGCACTCTGGGAGGCCAAGGTAGAAAAACTACTTGAGCTCTGGAGTTTGAGACCTTGTCTCTACTAAACCTAGAAAAAAATCAGCTGGGCATGGTGGCACACACTTGAAGTCTCAGCTACTTGGGAGGCTGAAGCAAAAGGATCACTTAAGCCCAAGAGTTTAAGGTTGTTGTGAGCTATGATGATGTCATGGCACTCTACCCAAGGCAACAGAGTGAGACTCTTCTCAGTCAAGAGAACAAACAAACAAACAAACAAAAAAACTGTGCTCTTATGCCCACTGGCATCCAAGGGGGAGGCACTGAGGCATTAAGGAGCCATGCAAAGGCACCTTAGCAAGGACAAAAGATACTGAGGAGGCAGAGAGTGAGGTCACTGGCAGAGGGGACAGCCAGTGTGCTCAGGACTGGTTACATTGGACAAATAACTAAATCAATTAAGCAAATAAGTAAATACATTGAGAAACTTGGAGAAAGCCTTTAGAAATACTGAAAGAGGGAAACTTGAAAGAAGCCTCAGGTATTGGATTAAAATTGGAGGGATGGGCTCAGCGCCTGTGGCTCAAGCAGCTAAGGCGCCAGCCACATACACCTAAGGTGGCGGGTTCGAATCCCCAGCCCGGGCCGCCAAACAA
>NW_003852436.1:11170524-11181396 GCF_000181295.1 Otolemur garnettii | reverse complement strand
AAAAAAAAAAAATTGGAGGGATGATATAAACTCATGTTTTTACATGTATAGAGATAGATTTACAAATAGTTATAGTTGTATGTGTTTGTATTTACTCACATACATATATTTATTTAGCTATGTCCGCTGAGAAGGCCTAAAAGCAATGCCCCTCCCTTTCCCCCAGTGACAATGAGCACACCAAGCCCCCATACCTTGGTTTCTAAACACCATCCTCCTCCAAAAGAAACTTAGGACTTGCTGGAGAAAATGGTTGATTCTAGGCTGGGGCAGGAGTGGCTCAAAGTAAGCCTGGAATATCTTGTGCCAAAAAGTTAGGAAATGCTCAAAAAATAATGGGACCAGGTCAGGAAGACATAGGAGCCACCTTGAAAAGGTTCCCATTGGGTCAATCTGGTACAGTTTGAATATCAGCAAGAAAAGAAATGTTTAAAAAGTTTTGAGTAGGAATCATATATATGATAAACAAATAAATGGAAAGGTTTTCCTTACAAGAGAACACTGAATGGTAAATGTAAAAGGAATGATGGGCCCAGAAAATCACCCCTGGGCAACCATCACAGTAGGGGCTGACTGGGGTGGGAGCTGTTAAATGAGGCTAGTGCCGGTGGGTAGAAGTCTGATGAGGAACAGGGGATTGACATGATCTTAGAATATTAACCCACAAAATACTAACCTATCAGTATCAGAAAGGAGAAAATGATGCCGTTGCAGTAGTCATCACTTGACAAACTTGGCAGACTAGGTGGATGAAGACTAACACACTGGGCCGGCATCAGTGGCACTCTAAGAAGAAGACAGCATTACTCTCCTCTGTCAAGAAGCCATGACCTGATTCCCACCAGGCACATGGATGCAAGTTGAGGACTGTCCACTGTATGTGAGGCCTTTTTAAAACTATCGAGGACTGCCAGGATGCCAGAGTATAAAGACTGTAGTCTTTATACTCTAGGGGAGGATGAGGCATGAGGATCACTTAAAGCCAGGAGTTTAAGACTAGCCTGGACAAAATAGCAAGACTCATCTTTACAAAAACATTTTTTTAATTAGCTGGGTGTGGTCGTGTGGACCTGTATTCCCAGCTACTGAGGAGGCTGAAGCAAGAGGATCATTTGAGCCCAAGCGTTTGAGGTTGCAGTGAGCTACAATGACACCACTGCACTCTATCCCTGGAGACAGAGTAAGACTCTGTCCCAAATATATACGTGCATACTAACAATAATGGGTATATACAGGCACGCACACTTACCTACATGCACGACACAGAAAAAGAGTGGTGGAGAAAATGGGCTTCTGGTTGAATATGAAAGTTCTTTTAACATGGGGCTGTTGGAATGTAGAGAAGCAGGAGAATGAAGCATAATAATTGGGTAAGATGGAAATTCCTCCTGAAGGAGGTTTAGTTGAGTTTACTTTGAATAATGGGTATTCATTGTACTCAATACCAACATGAGACCAATAGATAAACAACTACATGCCCAAACAAGGAAAAACAATTAAATTCAAGTGCGTAGTGGGGAGGGCCGGGGAGGGCTCTCACCTGACCTCCACAATGGAAGGGTATACAGCACACCTCCCTGGGTGAAGGGCTCAACTACAACTTGAACTTTACCTAACAGATGCAAACAACGTAACCTAACCATCTATACCCTCATATTAATCTGAAATTTTAAAAAAGGTGTGAGTGCAAATGTTTTTGTTACATGATATCTTTTATAATGATTATAATTTATTTTTATAGGTGCATTTTTCCTCTCATTCTTAATCTCTCTTCTTGACTTAAGAATTGTTGTGCTTTGAATTTTGTCAGGTATAATTATATCGGGTATTTTGCGTGCAATATGAATGACTACTATAACTTCTGAATTGTTTTTTCCTAATTAACTCTCCTTTATATTTTTGTTTTTAGTACATTTCTTGAGGAAAAAAATTGGGATGTGATTTTATTTAAAATAAAATCTGAGAATTTTTATATTGAAAAATAAAGTTTGAATAATGGGTAGTATTTAGAACATAGGAAAGGAAAAGTAAGAACATTCTAGTAGAGATAAACAATATGAACAAAGCCTTAGCTATAAAGTCTGAGCCAAAGGTGGCATGATGAGCAAACAATAAGGAGACTGCCTAGGACGAGATAATCATGGTGGAGCTGCAGATAACATTGAGATTAAGGTGGGGTGGATTCCTGTTGTTTTTGAGTACCCACTCCCCTGTTTCCTTTGAGGAACTGCACATCCTGTATTCCATGTACGTGTTATATCACTAAACATAAACCTTCACATGAAATTTGGAGGAAAAATACTGGAGTGAGTACCAGACCGAGAGTTGGCCTGTAACAGCAGCTCATCTTCCTGAGAAGAGTGATTAGACTGGGGTGGTCACACGTCCTGAATAGGAAAAAATCAGCGTATTTTCCTGGATCGCTGTAAGGATGCTAAGACTTGGATTTCTCTCTTGAGACTATTACGCTGAAAGGATGTGAATCAGATACTGCCAGAATTTGTTTTGCCGGTCACTGAGAGTACTGTTAGTTTTTTGAAATTTCAAATTTACAGAGTGCCTCTCCTCATTTGTAATACTATTCATTCTTCTGGCTTGATGCCAGTTGGCCTCCTTCATGAAGAATTCCCAGGTTGGGTGCCTGTAGCTCACTGGTTAGGGCGCCGGCCACACACACTGAGGCTGGTGGAGTCAAACCCAGCCCAGGCCTGATAAACAAAAACAAAACAAACAAACAAACAAAAAAGTAGCCAGGTGTTATGTAGTGCCTGTAGTCCCAGATACTTGGGAGACTGAAGCAAGAGAATTACTTGAGCCCAAGAGTCTGAGGTTGCTGTGAGCTATGATGCAATAGCACTCTACAGAGGGTGACAAAGTGAGACTCTGTCTTAATAAAAATAAATACATACATAAATAAATAAATAAATAAAAATAATTCCAAGCCACTAGCCTGAACAATTACAGTGAGACCCTGTCTGTACAAAAATAAAAATTAGCCCAGTGTGGTGCACACCTCTAATCCTAGATCTTCAGGAAACTGAGGCAGGAGGCTCACTTGAGCCCAGGAATTTGAGATCAGCCTAGGCAACTTAGCAATATCCCACACCTACAAAAAATTTAAAAATTAACCAGACATGGTGATACACACCTGTAGTCACAGCTCCTCAGGAGGCTAAGGCAGGAGGATTGCTTGAGCCCAGGAAATAGAGGCTGCCATGAGCTATGATGATGTCACTGCACTCCAGCTCAGGCCACAAAGTGAAAGTTTGTCTAAAATAAATAAATAAATAAATAAATAAACAAATGACTTCCCACAATACAAATACTTCATTCTTTTGTTTCTCCTAGTTTCTATAGCCTTTTGTATTTGCTACATTTGTAGACTCTTACAGTTTTCTGGACTTGTATTGCTATTTAACTGTCTTGCATTTGTATGCTTTGTCTTCCTAACAACATTGTAGAGTTCTAGAGAGTGGTTAGAAAATATCTCAGGATGAAAGTCATTAAACTTTTTATATATCACATCAAAATATAAGAGCCAAGGAAAGTTAAAACCACAGTAAATGTTTAAAGGCTACCATTAAGGTGTTTTCTTTTTTCTTTTTTGTAACTACCATTAAGGTTTTAGCATCTATTTTTCATGTGCTTAGATGAGAATTCAACCTGATTCCAAATCCTATATTTAATCTTTTTTTTTAATTTAATCTTAAAAAACAAAAAAAGACAAAAACAACAATGTATTGTATAGCCAGACTTTTCCTCCAAATTTCACGTGAAGGTTTATGTTTTAATGATAAAATGCCTGTGTATATGGCTGAAGCAAGTGCTATGAGGTATTTTAGATAAAAAATATGAATTCTGTGCTTGGTAGAAGCATGCCAAGTGCAGATTAGACTCCACCTTTTACACTCTTTTCTCTCATTCTCACCTCATTTTTTGTTAGCCATTTGGATGCATAATCAATTTCACCGGGTTCTGAACATGGAGCCAAAACGGTACAGCCTGTGTTTCTGGGAGTATGTGTAATGTTAAGGAAACAGGTTCTAGTCCCAGACAATCTGGGTTCAAATCTTGGCTCAGCCAGACATTTATTAGATGTGTGACCTTGAGCAAATTACTTGATTACTTAGTTTCTCATCTGTGAACTTGGATAATACTGACACCTCCTTCCTGGGGTTGTTTATAGATAAAATTAAGACATAAAAAACACATAGGAAAATGCCAAGCAAATAATAGGCATTCAGTAGATGTAGAATGTTTGCAAAATATCCATTTTAGCTTGTCAATAGGTATCTTTTATAGAAACCAATACAATGGCAATGGAAAAAGAGGTATATTTCATGGTGTAGTGTAGGAGGACAAAGGAGCATCATAGTACAGAGAACACTGACTTACATGATAGACATGAAATGGTCGATAATATAAATAATTTGGGGCCAGATGCCGTGGCCCATGCCTGTAATCCTAGCACTTTGGAGAGTCAAGGCAGATGGACTACCTGAGCTCAGGAGTTCCAGACCAGCCTGAGCAGGAGATAGAGTCCCATCTCCACTAAAAATAGAAAAACTAGCTGGGCATGGTGGTGAGCACTTGTAGTCACAGCTACTCGGGAGGCTGAGACAAAAGCATCTCTTGAGCCCAAGAATTTGAGGTTGCTGTGAGCTATGATGCCATGGCACTCCACCCAGGGTGACTGAGTGAAACTGTTTCAAAAACAAAAAAAGATAAATTGGGGTGTTTCTATGTAAATAAATACTATTGAATAGTTCAAATTAGTGCTTCTCACTTTAATGTGCATCGGAATCACCTGGAGGGTTCATGGAACCATAAATTGCTATGTCCTACCCCCTGCATTTTTAACCGAATCAGGAGCAAAGCCAAGCAATTTTCATTCTAACAAGTTTGGAGGTGATGTAAACCCTTCTGGTCAGGACCACACTTTAAGAATCACTGATTTAGAGTTCGGGTACAATGGTTCACACCTGTCATCCTAGCACTCTGGGAGGTTGAGGCCAGTGGATTGCTTGAGCTCAGAAGTTTGAAACCAACCTAACCAAGAGCAAGACCCCATCTCTAAAAATCGCCAGGTGTTGTGGTGGGCGTCGGTAGTCCCACGTACTTGGGAGGCTGAGGCAAGGGGATCACTTGAGCCCAGGAGTTTGAGGTTGCTATGAACTATGCCACAGCACTCTACCCATGGTGACAAAATAAGACTGTCTCAAAAAAAAAGGGGAGCGTCTGTGTCTCAGTGGGTAAGGTGCCAGCCCCATATACGGAGGGTGGCGGCCTCAAACCTGGCCCTAGCCAAACTGCAACAAAAACTAGCTGTGTGTTGTGGCGGGCACCTATAGTCCCAGCTACTTGGGAGGTGAAGGCAGGGGAATCACTTGAGCCCAGGAGTTGGAGGTTGCTGTGAGCTGTGATGCCACGGGCAACAGCTCAAGTCTCTGTCTAAAAAAAAAAAAAAAAGAAAGAAAGAAAGAAATGTCCAAGTAATCGCCATTCTCCCTTCAATGGAGTTTCATAGTAGTCTCAGAGGCCATGCTGTAAAATAAATTCTCTCTCACACACACAAACACATGCTTACACATAACAAATTAACTAGAAAACTACAGAGTAAAAGTTACCAGTGGTTAACTGGGTAGAATTTTTATTTCTTTTTTATTATCTGTACTATATTTTCTATTGATTTTATAAGACTGTATTTAAAGTATGAAGATTTCTGCTGCTGTTGAGTTCAACCTTTATTTCATATGGTTCAAGAAGGTACAAAGAATACTTTCTACTCTTTGGAATTGGTTGAGATTAGACTTGTGTCCTAAGATAAGATCAGTTTTGGAGGATGATCTGTGGGCTAATGAGAAGAATGTGTACGCAGTTTTGTTAGGATCAAAAGTTCTGTATGTGTCTGTTAAGTCCATTTGTTCTAGAGTCATGTTTAAGGCCATTATCTCTTTGTTTCATTTCTGCTTGGAGGATCCTTGATTTTCTAATAAGAATAAAGGAATAATAAGAGCTATTATGATGGGCAGGGCGAGGTTTTTTTTAATGTTTTTTTATGTGGTAAAGTATATAAAGTATAAAATTTACCATTTTTAATTGTACACTTCTGTGGCACTAAGTACATTCACACTGTTGTACAACGGTCATCACCTCTACCCCTACAATTGTTTCATCTTCCCCAGCTGAAATTTTATACCTATTACACACTAAGTCTTTAATCCCCTCAGCCCCTAGAAAGCACCATTCTATTTTCTGTCTCTATGAATTTGACCATTCTAGGAACCTCATTTAAGTGGAATCATACAATAGTTATACTATTGTGACTGGTTAATTTCACTGAGCATAATGCCTCCAAGGTCTATCTATGTTGTAGCATGTGTTAGAGCTATTATGATTGTTTTTTAACAAGGAAAAGATTAAATTTTCCCTCCTGAAAAAAATAATTCACAATGGGTAGCATCCTTGCAGTTTCAGTAGGATGTATTTGTTTGAAAGCAGCAAAAGAGTGAGATGAACGCTACGTCTGATGTAACGTATTTCCCACGAGGGAAATATACCTTTGTTGTTTTCATTGAACCCAGGAGTCGCCAAATTGACACAATAGTAAGTAATCATTTTTTTCTTACAGAAAACTTCAGTCTTTTAGTTCTACTCTGGTCAAGTAGCAATTTCCTCATAGTTCCAGTGAAAGTGGCTATAAAAACTCCTTAACTAGAAAGCTATCAGGTGTCCAATTTATCCTGCTCACTGGTTTCTGGAGTTGATAGGATGTGGTAACTGTATGATTCAAAACTGGATGACTCCCCACACAGAACAGATTGATTCGGAATCTAGGCTCTTTTATTCCCATTGGATTGTTTTTGTTTATGACAACTGGCAACCTTACCCTTTTAAAATACGCGTTGCATTTGCACTCATCAGAAGGCCAGTTTTGTTTCCCCTGAACCATTGAGAGAACAGGATTTTCTCAAGTAAGAGCTCAGAGTTATTTCATTTCTCTCTAGAGCCTCGGATGCAGTTACCTGTAAATACTAATGAGGTGGACTTGAAAGAATTGGTTGTTAACATTTTGGACCGATTTGCTGGGTTGTTGCTACTCTGCCGTACAGTGGCAGGATAAGGAAATGCGAATCTCTGGAAAGGGGAGGTCTTCCCACGGGCTTAATCTTTATCTTCAGGCTCTCTTATGTATATTCTTCCCATTCATATGGTACATTCAACATTTCTACCATGGATGAAAAATGTTTTAAGAAATAGCTGGCTTAAAACTAATTACTAAGGCATTACCAGTTTTTATTAAAGAAAAACACATTGAGTAGAGTTGGGTGCCTCCATCATTTTTGAAAACTTATCATTATTTTGTCATTTATAAACTAATTGATCCTGATAGATTTCAGTGTGCGTGAGAACATATCCAGTTCAAATCCTGATAAGAGATGCTGTTTTACATTTTCAGCTTTGAAGTGGGTATTTTAACCATTGTCCTTAATGCTCATTAATTACTATAATTTTTTGCTACCTTTTCTTTTCACTTAGGCATTTCCTAAAGTTCTAGATAAAGCCAAGATATTGAGAGACAGGCTTCTCCAAAATAAACTTTTGAAATTGTCTTAGCCAGGTTCATTATGTTCAATGACTCATCATTCAACTAGAAATTTTAACTTCTTAACTATAATTAATAAAATTACAAAACTGAAGCATTTCATGACACTGTTTTCCAAGTTTTGTTATTCAGTCCCTTCTACATCTCATATTAAAGCAGAACAATGCAACCCTAAAATATATGCAAAGCTTTTGTACAACATGGAAAACAGCTATAATATTTAACAATTGTATTCAGCTTTACATTTTAGTATTTTCACAAAGTAATGAGGACTTAGAAATTCTTAGAATAATTTCAAAACAGTTGTCCTTATTAAATTCATTACCGTTCAATGAATTGCCTCCAACAGCCACAGCTTACTGCTTTGGGGGAGGTTCCAGGCTGCACTGCAGACTCCCTGAATTGAGGAGTTGGAACTGATAGTCCAAGAAAACCAAGATAGCTAGAATTCACAAGACAGAGTACCAGAGAAGAAAGAGATACACAGAATGTAAAGCCTGGAGATAAGTGGAAGACTCCCTTGAATATTCAGCAGAGTACTGATTAGTGCATGTGTGTGAAGAAGCTTCCTCAGTTAGAGAAAAATTTATTTGAAAAGCACAAACAACCAAAGTTCACTCAAGGAAACCAACAGCTCAAATAACTTCATTTCCATTAAGAAAATAGAATATTGGGCAGCACCTGTGGCTCAGTGACTAGGGTGCTGGCCCCATATACCAAGGGTGGTGGGTTCGAACCCAGCCCCAGCCAAACTGCAACAAAAATATAGCCGGGCATTGTGGTGGGTGCCTGTAGTCCCAGCTACTCAGGAGGCTGAGGCGAGAGAATTGCCTAAGCCCAAGAACTGGAGGTTTCTGTGAGCTGTGACACCATGGCACTCTACCAAGGGTGACAAAGTGAGACACTGTCTCTTAAGAAAGAAAGAAAGAAAGAAAATAGAATATTTAATTAAAAATATTCCCACAAAGAAAGCTCCAGGCCTAAATGGCTTTACTAGTGAATCCTATCAAACATTTAAGAAAAAAATAACTCCAATTATAAACAGATTTTCCAGAAAATTTAAGCTAAGGAAATACTTTCTGACTCATTCCATTAGGCTAGCATTTTCCTGATAATAAAATCAGACAAACACATTATAAAGAAACTATAATCCAAGTATCAATCATTAGATGCAAAATTCTAAACAAAATCCAATAATATATAGAAAGGATAAAACAACATGATCAAAAATAAAGGGTGGACATAAAGTTCCTGTGCAGTTTTAAATAGTTTAACACAGTAAATTGAACATGAACTTTATATCCACCCTGGGGAGAATTTCCATAATTTGTTTAATTGTAATTCATTCCTAGTTTATCCCAGAAATGAATTGGCTTAACATTAAAAATGAACACTTTTTTTTTGAGGCAGGGTCACATTCGATTGCCCAGACTAGAGTGCAGTGGCATGATCACAACTCACCACAGCCTCAAACTCCTGGGCTCCAACAAGCCTCCCATCTCAGTCTCCCAAGTACCTGACACTACAGATGCACATCTGGCTAATTCTTCTTATGTTTTTGTAGAGATGGGATCTTGCTATGTTGCCCAAGCTGGACTCAAATTCCTGGCCTCAAGTGATCTTCCTGCCTTGGCCTCCCAAAGTGCTGGGTTAACAGGCATGAGCCACTCCATCCAGCCAATTTGCCATCTTAACAAACCAAAAAAGAAAACAATATGGTCATCTGATAGATGCAGAAAAGGCATTTGCCAAAATTCAGCATCTGTTTTCTCAATCAGCTATCCTTAACCTGATAAAGGGCATCCCTAAAAAACCTGCTACACCTAAAATCATACTTAATAGTGAAGGACCGAATGCACTACCCTAAAATCAGGAGCAAGTCACATATGTGTGCTTTCAATATTTATTTTCAACATTGTGCTGAAGATTCTAGAAAGAAGTGAAACTACGGTTATTTGCACACATGTGACCATCTATATAGAAAACTCAATAAAATCTATAAAAATGCCACTCAAGCAGGTTTAGTATGTTTGTAAGATATAAGATCAATCTACAAAAATCAATAATACAAAACTAATCCATATGATATTGTTATGGTGGATACTTGTCATTATACCATTTGTCAAAACCTATAGGATGGCACAAAGATGAACCACCAGTATTGGTTTACTACTTATAACAAATGTACCACAATAATTCAAGATGTAAATAACAGGGGAAACTGAGGGATGGAAAGGATATGTGGGAATCTCCTAACTCCAATCAATATTTTTGTAGATCTAATACTGCTTTTTAAAAAACCTATTGATTAAAAAATTTTAGGTAAATTTATAATTACACAAATTATGGAAATTCTCCCCAAATTTATTTATAGATTTCTAGAATGACAATCCCAGTCAAATGTCTGTGGATTTTTTTTTTTTTTTAAATCAGGGCTATGTTGCCCAGGTTGGCCTCAAACTTCTCAGCTCAAGGGATCCTCCCCTCTCAGCCTCCCAAGTACTTGAGACTATAGGAACACACCACCATGCTTGGCTAAAATTCCACAAATTCTTTTGTAAAAACTGACAAGGTGATTCTAAAATTTATATGAAAATATAAAAGACCTAGAATAGCCAATTCAACTTTCAAAAATAAGAACAAAGTTCCATGACTAACTCTACCTGCTTTTAAGACTTATTATAATATTATAATATTTAAAATAGATACTATTGAGGAGAGTATAAATTACAATCCTTCCATTTTGAATATCTATAGTAACTACTAATATATTGTTGTGTTTAATTGTCCTTTCAAGGACCTGTGAGGATGCTTCTCAATCCTTGGTCTGTATCATAGAAGATCCTGTCAAAATAAGTCCCATGAACCAACATAACTTCATAAAACTGTGATAAATTGGTCATCTTTTTCATATGGTAGAACGAATAGTTATTTATTTGTTTTTGGTACTTCTTTTATCAATTTCTTCTAAGTATAAAAGTATTCAGGCTGAGAGGAATGGCTCACACCTATAATCCTAGCACTTTGAGAGGCCAGGGTGAGAGGAGCACTTGAACCTAGGAGGTCAAGATCAGCTTGAGCAAGAGCAAGACCCCATCTCTACAAGAAAAGAAAGGAGGCTCGGCGCCTATGGCTCAACCGGCTAAGGCGCCAGCCATGTACACCTAGGGTGGCGGGTTCGAGTCCCCAGCCCGGACCCGCCAAACAACAATGACGGCTGCAACCAGAAAATAGCCGGGCGTTGTGGCGGGCGCCTGTGGTCCCAG
>NW_003852436.1:11158674-11170438 GCF_000181295.1 Otolemur garnettii | reverse complement strand
AAAAAAAAAAAAAAAGAAAAGAAAGGAAAAAAGAAAGAAAAATTAGTTGGTCATCATGGTGCACACCTGTAGCCCCAGCGACTGAGGAGGCTGAAGCAGGAGGATCCTTTGAGCCCAAGAGTTGAGGTTTCTGTGAGTTATGATGATGCCATTGCACACTATCCAGGATAACAGAACTAGACCCTGTCTCCAAAATAAAAAAGTATTCATCTTCATTAAAATAGTATAAAGAAGAAAATAACAACAGTAATTCTACTATCTAGTGATTTTATTCTATGTAAATATGTATGATATAAATGCTTTAATAAAACAGAATTTTCAATCCCAGCTACTCAGAAGGCTATGGTGGGAGGATCAGTTAAGCCCAGGAGTTCAAGACCAGCCTAGCCAACATAATAATACCTGATGCCAAAAAATAAATTAGTAAATAAAACTGAGATCTCACTACCTATTCTATTTGAATTTTGCTTTTTTCACTTAACCTTTTCTCATATCTAGAACAGATTTTTTAATGGCTGCATTATATTTCTTTTTATGAACATACCACAAGTCATTTATTTAGTACCTTATCACTGGACTGTTTGGTTATTTCCCAGTTTTTTATAAGGTAAGCCCACTGTTTACTGTTTATCATTTTACAAAATACGCACAAATTATTTATGATAAGAAACTGGGGGATAGGGGTAAATGAAAGTGGAAGTGTTAAAGGGTAAAATATGTGCTTCACTGTCTCAAGGAGAGCCCTATTCCTTGATTTTGAGAAGACTTCTCTGGAACCCTGCCCCTCAAAGCATTCTCAGAAGTTCCCACAGTCTGCTGAGTTGCACTGCACCCCTGTGGCCGAGTGGTGGCACTGCAGCACAAGAGCACCAAATCATAGTGGCCTTAGGGAAGCCATTTGAATTTTTTTTAAATCCAATTTCGAACTAAAATTTTTCTTCAACTCACAAATTGAAAAGGCACAAACTCAAAAATGATAAATTTGGGGGGTGTTTGTTTTTGAATAAACACTTCCTTAAAGCCTTGAGCATTTAAATAAAAATAAACTTACGACTTAAGTCCCATTTTCAACCCTGCCACTCTACCCTTAGTTGGGCACTGTTGTAATGGAGCAAGCCCTCAAATCGGCTGGGCTGCTGCTTCTTGCTTACTGGGCTTTACACATGCTAAGCAAAGCCCATGCCACCTCTCTGCCTGACTGTTAAATCTCACTTAAGACTTAGGCTTTTGGCTCAGTACCTGTAGCTCAGCAGCTAGGGCATCAGCCACATACACCAGGCCTAGTAGGTTTAAACCCAGCCCAGGCCAGCCAAACAACAGTGACAACTACAACAACAACAACAACAAAATAGCCAGGCGTTGTGTTGGGACTGGGCCCTGTAGTCCCAGCTACTCAGGAGGCTGAGGCAAGAGAATTGCTTAAGCCCAAGAGTTTGAGGTTGCTGTGAGCTGTGATGCCACCACACTCTACCCAGGGCAACATAGTGAGACTCTGTCTCAAAAAAAAACAAAACAAACAAACAAAAAAAAACCTCATCTCTCTGCCCTACTGAACTGGAGGGTCCTTCAACACATGACTCCTCCTCATTTTGCCCACCACTTTTCTTGCGTTGGAGACAGTGAGTCCCAAACTCAAAATAGGAATCTAGTATGTTCAAAGGAGAAAAATATCAATGTGGATGGGACAGTTATGTTCTTCCAATTTGCCTTCATCATATTCAATTTTTCCAATATTTATGAGGTGCCTACTCTGTCACAGTCCTCACTGATAACATAGGAAGGGAAAAGAGAGGAGAGAGAAGGTACGGGATGAGAAACTAATAACTCCTGCTCCTAACGTTGCATGATTTATTGTTCCTTTCAAAAACTGCATGAACAAAGCTTGGTGTGTTGAAGACCAATGTCTGCGCATCTCTTATGAGGTTAGGCTCAGGCATCCGTATATTTTTAAAGCATTGTTGGCTACTTATGTGATTCTAATTTATAGCGCAGCTGCACCACCTGAGACCCATATCTCACCATTATAATTCTAATGGTGAGAAATTCAGGTAAATTGGTGGAACACTATTCAAAGACAAGAATAACTTTGGAGATCTGCTGGGTTTGCCTGCCCTTTTCCTCTGTTACCTTAATTTTCCCTTGGAAAACCACTCCATTCCTACTCTAAGTCTTTGCAATTGAGGTAAAGCTGATTCTCATTTCCCCCATGCCCATCCCCAACACGCAGGCACACATGCCCTGTCCAAGCTCTGCATTTCTCTTTCCCAGCTAAAGGTATGCTCGGATTTATTTAGTTACATCTAAACCTTTAGACTGAGCTTCTACCCTAAGACTGTTCAGTTATTGAACCAATCAGTCCCCGTGCCAATCTTTTTCCTTAATGAGTTTGAGGTGTGTTTTTCACGTGCAACCAAAAAACTTCTAAGTAGCAGAAATTTATGAGACTTTCAAATGGGATTGAGGAGCTTTACATTCAGCCTACTTACAGAAAAGGGTGCTGGGATGTCCAACCTGCAGCCTGTGGGCCACAAGCTGATTTTGGGAGGACTCTTTTTGCTCACCTCTGATGTTGGATATCATGAAAAGTACGCAAAGACTTTTTTTTTTTTTGGCTAATCAGCTTTCATTAGTGTTTGTGTATTTAATGTGTGGCCTAAAATAATTCCTATCCTTCCAAAATGTGAGGCAGAGAATAAAAAAGGTTAGGCACCCCTGGGATAGAGTCATTGATGTGCCCTGCCTGATATTTTGAGATTTTTTTTCTTATTCCATAATAAAAATTTCCTTCATTATTCTTAGCAAAGATTAAGTTTGCTAAACATGAAGAGCCCCCTTTCATTTGGTACCGGTTAGTCCTATACAACGCATTTGGTTTTGGCATGAGTTTGAAAAGCTACCCACACATATAAAATGGAGATAATGAGACATTTCACAGAGCGATTGAAGACGAAATGAAATGACATATGTGAAATTATTTTATGTTATATGAATGTTGAGTATTATTACTATGAGAATCATCATAATTGTCATCATCTCTCATTTTCTGTGACCAAGTTCCTGAGTGGTTATGATTAGTATTGGTAGTTGGACAAATGTAAATTGTAACTGCGAAAGTAAATGGTGAAAACAGGACATGTGATTTCTTTTAGGTTATAATCATCCAGGAATGTTATAAAGATCACTTGAAATAATATATTCTAAGGTACTTTGAGAACAAAAGTGCTATGTGACTATAAAGGACGGTTATCTCAGCCTTGCAGGCCACTGAGTCCTTGATGTTGTTCGTTTGCAGAGATGTTTTATTTCAGAGCGTATTAATATCTTACGCTTTTCATTTAATTTTGAAACAAAAAACCCACAGGCTGCTTTATAGAGTGCACTTTTATACAATGAATGGCTTTATCTTGGTTTTCATTCTCCTCAGCCTCTCTCTGGCATTTAACCACCCTGACAACCCACTCCTTGAAATTCTTTCCTCCCTTAGATTCAGTGACACTAACTTTCCTCCTTCTTCTTGACATTTCCAGCTGCTTTTGACTCCTCTCTGCTTCCTTCTCAGCTCCTAACTCTGAGTTGGGCCCCCCACTCTGATTTCTCTCTCCTCACTTCCTGAAGAATTCATCCATTCTTGTCTGGCTAACATCAGTCCTCACTGCCCTCTTCCTGGCATTTATTTCAACATGTATGTAGTGCCACTATCTCACTTACAGGATCTTCAAAAAATTCCTAATCTCCACTCTTATAATTGGCTGTCTTCGCAAGTGCCCTGTTTCACTGGTGGCATGACTATTGTTCCCAAGTTCCTGTCCTCTTTATTGCTTCCCTCTCTTTCAACCCCCTTTTCAGGCTCCAAGCACTTTGGGGCCTTTCAGGCTCACTCTTCCGCTGCTTTCCCAAGACCTCCACAGTAGCCCAGGCCCTTGTCATTATTCTCATAGCTGGTCTCTTTAGACCTCTCCATTCCTGTCTGTCCTGTGGACTGCAGCCAAAATTGATTTCCTAAAATGCCTCTTTGTGAGCTCCATAAGAGCAAGCACCATGCACCGGTCATCTTGGTGCCCTTGCACCTGGAGCAGTGCCCAGCACATATTATGGCCCTTGACTATCATTCCCTTTTCAAGGGAGTTGCTTCTGTGCCTCTGTGTGTGTGTGTGATCAATTTCAGACTTTCTAGCTTGACTAGCTCCACAATATGAATTATTCATCCCCTACACCTCTACTTCACAGAATAAACCATTTATTCAAGTCAATCTGGTTTTTCCCTTTATAAACTAACATAACCCTGATAATTAAGGCCAAACTATTTAACACTCATTTGTTCCCTGCGATCAATGCAATTTGTCTCTCTAACTAGGTTATGATGTCCTTGAAACCTAAAACTCCATTAATCAGCTCCCATAGAACCATTTTTTGATCTATCCCCTCCCAAATACCTCTTCACCATAAATACTATTTCTTTTTTTTTTTTTTTGAGATGGAACCTCAAGCTGTCCCTCTGGGTAGAGTGCCATGGCATCACGCTCACAGCAACCTCCAACTCCTGGGCTCAAGCAAGTCTCCTGCCTCAGCCTCCCAAGTAGCTGGGACTACAGGTGCCCACCACAACGCCTGGCCATTTTTTGGTTGCAGCCATCATTGTAGTTTGGCGGGCCCGGGCTGGGGATTCGAACCAGCCACCTTAGGTGTAGCCTCTTGAGCCACAGGCGCCGAGCCATAAATACTATTTCTGACCCAGTCAAGTAAAAATCTGATGTTTCTTTTCTGTATTTACATTTATTTTTATATTTGTAAATCCATAGCATATATCTGTAAGTCTCAAAGCACCTAACACCGGTGGTCATTTATTAACTATTTGTTAAGAAAAAACAAACAAAACTATTTGTTAATACTCCTAAGACTGAACAACATTGTACTTTGCATCATCCTTCAACTGCTAAATCCAACACAAAATAGCATCTGCGTAGCTTGACAATGTGAATATCTCTCTTTGGAGATGTAACAACCTGTCACAGAGTAAATATCTTTTGATACTGGCATGATATAACAGCAAATATTTATTTTTAGCTAAAAACAAAATGAGAAGAGAAAGCAACAATACCAGCAGTTGATAAACAGGACTGAATTAAATTGGGAGATATGATATAAGACTGCCTCTGAACTGCTGCAACACCCAACAAACAAACAGAAAAGCACAGTGATTACGGCCCCAGACACAGACACCGAGGGTGGCGGGTTCAAACCTGGCCCAGGCCAGCTAAACAACAATGACAATTGCAACAGAAAAATAGCCGAGCATTGTGGCAGGTGCCTGTAGTCCCAGCTACTTGAGAGGGTAGGGCAAGAGAATTGCTTAACCCCAAGAGTTTGAGATTGCTATGAGCTGTGATGCCACAGCACTCTACCAAGGGTGACATAGTAGACTGTCTCGAAGAAAAAAAAAAGAGCGGTGGGGTAGATCAAGGGATGTTTACCAGTCCAGTCTATGGTAGTTCTGATTTTCTTTCTTTCTTTTTTTTTCCCACCACCACAGGAATGACCAAATGATCACCTAGTAGCCTCAAGGAATTAATGGGCCTCTTTTAAATTCCTAACTCAAAGCAGGGGAGTTATTTTGAGTACTCCCATAGAATCTGACACATTGTGTGGATGCAGGAAGGAGCCACAGAAATCGAGTCTTTAAGGCTGTAAAATCTGCATGTATTTGAATAATTAAATCTTATGTCCCCCCTCCCCCAGCCATCCTTTTATTCCTAACACACTGCAGACATTAATAACATGAAGCAATAGTGCACTCGCACACTTTCTGAAACAATTGCGCCAATTGTGAACTTGCCAACTCCTAACAAAAATGCTAGTGTGGATTACTCTGCAGTTGTGGCCAGTTCTACGAGGAGATAGCAGCACTTTTGTCTCCAGGAGCCAAGGCTCACAGATGGGTCACTTGGCTGAGGCACAGTTGGGCTATGCTCTTGGCAGATGGATTGGAAAGTTGGCTGACTTACGCAGAAACCTGACATCCTGATCATCTCCCAACCTCCTCAGACAGACTCTTCTGATGCACGGTTCACCTACTACCTCCCCTCCATCTCAGAGCTTTTCTTGGAAAACTCCTTTGTTTTTTACTGTGTATCTCATTTTCACTGATTCTTTGATAGCTATACTATTGCATACATATATATATACAGAGAGAGAGAGAACATACCTGAGGGTTCTCAACATTTTGGGCTGGATAATTCTTTGTCTTCAAGGGTCATGACAAACAAAAATGTCTTCAGACATTGCCAAGTATTCTCTTGGGGGATAAATTGTCCCTGGCTGAGAACCAGTGATACCAAATAATTGTGGCTGAATTATTTGAATTAGGTTTTGACTGACTGTACATACAAAGGCAAAATCTACTGTAAAATGCAACCATATAAAAATTCATTAGAACCAAAATATTTACAAGTGAGAGTCATTTCATTTCAAGAAATATCAAATACAATTAATTAGAGTATTAAAAAATTGAATGAATCCTTAGATTTTGTTGTCATTTGTCCTTCTCAGTCAAGGATATTTGATATGCTAGGCTTTTTTTTTTTCAAAATTATTGTTGGGGATTCATTGAGGGTACAAAGAACCAGGTTATACTAATTGCATTTGTTAGATAAAGTCCCTCTTATAATTTTGTCCCGTCGTCCCCAAAAGGTGTGTCACACACCGTCACTCACCCCACCCCCTCCCTCCTTCCCTCTCTCTGCTCTCTCCTTCCCCCACCCCACTGTGTACTAGGTCATCAACTGTCCTCATATGAGAATGGAGTACATAGGATTTATGCTTCTCCATTCTTGTGATGCTTTACTAAGAACAATGTGTTCCACTTCCATCCAGGTTAATACAAAGGATGTAAAGTCTCCATCTTTTTTTTTTTTTTTTTTTGAGACAGAGCCTCAAGCTGTCTCCCTGGGTAGAGTGCCGTGGCATCACAGCTCACAGCAACCTCCAATGCCTGGGCTCAAGCGAGTCTCCTGCCTCCGCCTCCCAAGTAACCAGGACCACAGGTGCCCGACACAACGCCTGGCTATTTTTTGGTTGCAGCCATCATTGTTGTTTGGTGGGCCTGGGCTGGATTCGAACCCACCACCTTAGGTGTATGTGGCTGGCGCCTTAGCCACTTGAGCCACAGGTGCTGAGCCTAGTCTCCATCTTTTTTAATGGCTGAATAGGATTCCATGGTATACATATACCACAGCTTGTTAATCCATTCCTGGGTTGGTGGGCATTTAGACATTTTGGTGATTGTAAATTGAGCTGCAGTAAAGAGTCTAGTGCAAGTGTCCTTATGGTAAAAGGATTTTTTTCCTTCTGGGTAGATGCCCAGTCATGGGATTACAGGATCAAATAGGAGGTCTAGCTTGAGTTCTTTGAGGTTTCTCCATACTTCCTTCCAAAAAGGTTGTGTTAGTTTGCAGTCCTGCCAGCAGTGTTAAAGAGTTCCCTTCTCTCCACATCCACACCAGCATCTGCAGTTTGGAGATTTTGTGATGTAGTTGATAAGCTGGGCTTTTAATTTAACCCTCTGAATAAGAGCAAAAAGTGTTTCTGTAGGTTGCCTGCCTTTCTTCTTGTGCCCTACTAGAAGCTTTTACCGCATTTCCAGATCCTGTCCTCAGTCCTTAAAAGCATGTTAAAATGAAAGGGTTCATGCAGCCTATCATCTTACATATAAATGTTAGCTTTCAATACATTTCAGTAATTTTTACTGTCTTATTTAATCCTTACAACAATGCTTTGAGATATAAACTATTGTTCCTCTTTTACAGATGAGGCTCAGGGAAGTTAAGGAACTTGCACAAGATCACACAACCAGATATTGTCAGAACTACCTTTAGAACCTGGATCTTTCTGACTCCCAAATCCTATATTTTAGCCTTTTGCTCTTTGTGTTTTCCTCCCTTAATAAGAAAATCAAAGATCTATCAGGTGTAGAACATAAATGTCTTAATCCTGTAATTGAGTAAATGAGGTGAAGGCTATGTTGATTAGTAGGATGTAAGCACCCCAATTTGTATAAATAATCAACACATTGAATCCCATAATGGTATAAATGTATATATGATCTATGTACGAATGACTTAATAAAAAAAACCCAAAGCCAAAACAAGAAATACATTATCTGTATTTTGCTGAGACTGAAACTGCTTTGGTGGCCCTCTGTGGTTCTGTTGTAGAGCTGATGATGCCTGTGGCAAGAAGGCCTGTCCACTCAGGATTGACCGTTGCCCACGGCAGCCTTGGGAACGTCAGTCCACCCCAGCTCTTTTAAAGGCAAAGGGAGACAAAGGTTGGAAGACAGGGTAGGAGGTGAAGGGTGAGATGAACACGCTCGCATGTGGTCTGAAGCCAGGCCAAGAGAGGAATGTGTATAGGCTAATGAGGGAAGAGACTCCGCAAAGGGTCCATTCTTAGACTCTGGTGGTGTGAGGTAAGTTTACACTCTTGTTACAAAGGATCTGTGTGAGTTTGCTGGGCTGCCCCAGACCGAGTGACTTAAACAACGGAAATATATTGTCTTGCAGTTCTGGAGGCTGGGAGTCCAAGGTCAAGGTATTGGCACAGGGAGAATTTGGGCCATTGCTCTGCCCTAACTTGTAGGGATTTGCTGGCAATTTCACCATTCCTTGGCTTATAGAAATTTCTCCAAGATCTCTGCCTTCATCTTCACATGTGCTCCCTATGTGTGTGTGTGCACGTGTGTGCATCTCCAAATTTTCTCTTTCTACAAGGACATCCGTCATATTGATTTAAGGCCCACCCTAATGGCCTTATTTAAACTTGATTACCTCTATAAAGACCCTCTCTTCAGGCCAGGCAGGGTGGCTCACACTTATAATCCTCGAACTCGGGAGGCTGAGACAGGTGGATAGCTTGAGCTCACAAGTTCATGACCAGCCTGAGCAAGAGCAAGAGGCCAGGTGCAGTGGTCTAGCATTTTGGGAGCCTGAAGCCAAAGGATCAGTTGAGGTCAGGAGGTCAGTTGAGGTCAAGAACAGCCTGAGCAAAAGTGAGACCCCCATCTCTACTAAAAAATAGAAAAATGAGCCAGGTACACACCTGTAGTCCCAGCTACTTGGAAGGATAAGGCAGGAAAGGTGCTTGAGCTCAGGCGTTTGAGCTGGCTGTGAGCTATGATGACAGCACTGCATTCTAGCCCAGGTGACAGAGTAAGACCCTGTCTCAAAAAAAAAAAAAAAAAAAAGAATGACCTTCCTTTTTCTTCCTTCTTCAGCTCTGACCCAGCAGGGGCAATACCAATGTAGTTGGTGAGTCATGGCCAGTAGGAAAACTCACAAAAGCTACTGTGGGTGTCTTTTAAAGCGCATACCTACCCATACCTACCGGCTTTTAGACATTGAAAATTGCATTTCTGAGCTAAGGAAATTAAAAGACAGGTGTCTTTCAAGATAAACAAAGATTAGAGGTAAAAAAGGAACATCTTTTAAATTAAACAATTCGAGGGACTTAGACCATGTGCCAGTGACCCAGAAGTAATTAAGACATAATTACTAAGTATAGGGGCAGAGTTAATTCATACTCAGAGTGGAATGCAATCATAAATTTAAGGCTTTGGAACTTGAAACAGGAAATCCTCAGAGTTCCAACCACAGTCAACTGAGCACCTACGTCAGACTTTCTGCCCTTACTGTTTTCTTTGTCTGCCCTGCTTTCTGATCCACTCTTAAGAGTCCCAGACTCCTGGTCACATGGGAGGGCAGGTAGCCCAGGCCGACTCAATCGTGGGTGTTCTTTCCTGAACATCACCACCCACTCCATTCAAATGTTAAGCCCAGAACACACACATGAACCAACCCAAGTAGTTTCAAGCCTGTATCTAGAATTTCTACTAGGGCTGTACAAGCTGGCTCATTCTTGCCTCTTGGTCATGATGGAGGAAGAATGTGCATGTGGGGCTGTCAGAAGCCTTGCTCCCCACCAGCGGGGGGAATGGAAGGAAGGGTAAATGCAGAGTCTGGGCAATCTTAAGCCCAGTTATAATCTTCATGGACTCAGAGCTGTCTAGTTCTGGCTTTTCCTTCAGTTCTGTGAGCTACCTCAGTATCTACCCAATAAATCTAATTCTAGGAATAAGTTGGTTTGAGCTGTCAGTTACACCCAGTGGAATCCTGGAAAATACACTCGGGTTGCGTTCTAAGACTGTAGGAAATGAAATGTTTTCCCCATAGATGAGCACAGCTATACCCAAGGGAACAGTAACTGAGGTTTAAAGTGGTCCAAGCACTGTTAACTTGAACTGAAAGTTTCCACAGTACACTTCTAGAGGCTTCACTGAGCCCGTGATCAAGGGCGTCCTTACGAGGAGGAGGAGAACCTACCCTGTTTCAGATCTCTGGTTATCTGACTCAGCCGAGGTCTGTCTTGCAGCACAGAGCAGTGATAATGACAGCATCTGGTGCCATGAAAGGGCGGCCAGAGAAGAACCAGTTTTTATATGAAAACCTTAGAAACTCATCATTTGACACTTAATTATACAGTAAAAAATTTTCAAAACCTCAGGTAATCCTGTCAAAAAGATTTCACTTGCCTTTTTATCCAGGACCGGGTTGACAGCTCTCGGTGCCCATGGTAATTAGCCCTACCCAAATACGCAGCAAGTCGCCACACGTTCAAGTTCCCCGGCTCCCCTGAGCAGAGTGTGCAGCCTCAGCCCACAAACTCCACACAGGCTCACCAAGCTCTCCTGTGCTCACCTCACCCCTGCCTCCTGACTTGCTTCAGCCATGGGGAGCCACTCCCAGAGCCTCCCCACCCCTCACCCCTGCTTCCTTGCTGCTGCTGGCCTTCTGCTGGTCCTCTTACATTTGGAGGCCAGCTTTTCTGTCAGCACAGCCAGAAGAGTCCTGCCTATCCTTGAACATTCAGAGGTCCTGGGTGGTGTGTCTCTGACCACCCTTGCCACCATCCATCTTTTTTTTTCAGGCAGAGCCTCAAGCTGTCGCCCTGGGTAGAGTGCTGTGGCATCACAGCTCACAGCAACCTCCAACTCCGGGGCTCAAGCGATTCTCTTGCCTTCGCCTCCCAAGTAGCTGGGACTACAGGCGCCTGCCACAACTCCTGGCTATTTTTTGGTTGCAGCCATCATTGTTGTTTTTGGTGGGCCCAGGCTGGATTCGAACTCTCCAGCTCAGTTGTATGTGGCTGGCGCCTTAGCCGCTTGAGCCACAGGTGCCAAGCCCCATCTATCTTTTGATGCAGCTCTCCTAAGGGAATTCTCTCCTCAATGGAATACTCCTAAAGCCAGAGACTGAATTGGTGGGACCACACCTACAGTGCAGCTTACCAGGGTACATGCAAAATTTACTAAATGTAGATATAAATGTCTTAACCCAATAACTAAGAAAATGCCATGAGGGCTATGTTAACCAGTTTGATGAAAATATTTCAAATTGTATATAAAACCAGCACATTGTACCCCATGATTGCATTGATGTACACATTAAAAAAAAGACAGAGACTGGCACTTTATGCCATCCACACTATCACAAAGACTTCATAGCATATGAGGGGAGAGATGAGTGAATAAGCAAAGTAACAATTCTTTCTCAAAAACCCTGCATTACCCAGCCTAACACTATTAACCTTTTTTTTTTTAAACTCTTTCCAAATAAGCTTCATACTCATCTTTCTGATCCTTGTTCCCTGGATACAGAATTGACTTGAACTCCTTGATCATAATAATCTTTGTTCATTTAATCATATGCCCATT
>NW_003852436.1:11129512-11158494 GCF_000181295.1 Otolemur garnettii | reverse complement strand
AGCCATCATTGTTGTTTGGCGGGTCCGGGCTGGGGATTCGAACCCGCCACCTTAGGTGTATGTGGCTGGCACTTAGCCGCTTGAGCCACAGGCACCGAGCCACCCCCATTCATTTTTTAATTCACTCATTCACACACTCACTCATCCTGCCACTCAAATATTGACCACCACGTGCTGAGTCCAAGCACAGTGTAGAGGCACCAAGAGCATAAAAATGTCAAAAGACTCGCTCCTTGTCTTTCAATGTGGTAGGGCAGACCGATGTGTAAACCAAGCACTGTAAATACTGTGAGGCTCAGTCATAGGGGAGGTACATACACAATACACGGAACGAGGAGGGAGTGCTTAACTCTGCTGCAGAGGTGGGGGCCCACAATCAGGAAAACTTCACTGAGGACTTATGCTTGCAACACCAGTGGCCACACAGAAGGTTGTCGCTGAGAGTGGGCTAACAGCGAAAGGTTAGCTGTAAACCTTCTTCTCCAAAACTGGAAACTTCTCTGCAGCTAGAGTTTAGGTCTCTCTTCAGTGGGATTAGGAACCTAAGACCCCCTCAGTACCGAAATACTTTTTCGATCCTGACTTGCAAGCTCCTCCAACTGGTTAATCAGTTCTTTAAGGTTATTTGACATGTCCACTTCCACTCTAAACAAATCATGTATTGGCCTCCAAATTGTTTGGCTCCTTTAAAGTGCCTATATCTGGCTCGGCACCTCTAGCTCAAGCAGCTAAGGCACCAGCCACATACACCAGAGCTGGTGGGTTCAAATCCACCCTGGGCCTTGTCAAACAACAATGACAACTACAACCAAAAAATAGCCGGGCATTGTGGTAGGCGCCTGTAGTCCCAGCTACCTGGGAGGCTGAGGCAAGAGAATCACTTGAGCCCAGGAGTTGGAGGTTGCTGTGAGCTGTGATGCCATAGCACTCTACCATGGGTGACAGCTTGAGGCTCTGTCTCAAAAAAAAATTATATCAATAAAGTGTCTGTATCTGGTGTAATCTCATATAGAGTTCAGGGGTTGACTCACCGGCACACCCTACATTTAACTGCTTCCTCTGAGAGGTCCTTTTTTCTGCACTAGGCTATAAATTCCCTGAAAGTCTGAATGTCGAGTGCCACGTCAATATTTTCCCTGTGGGTATCTTTACAACATCAATTGTTGTTTGGTCCATGATGAGGGTAGAGTCAGTGTCTACTGAAAAAAGAAATGCAGACATACCTTGGAGATAACTGCAGTTCAGTTCCAGACCACCACAAAAAGTGGGTCACATGAGCTTTTGGGTTTCCCAGTGCATATAAAAGTTGTGTTTAGACAGAGTAGTCTAATATATGTGTAGTACAATATATATACCTAAAAAAGAATACATATCCTCATTTTAAAATACTTTATTGTTAAATAATGCTAGCAATCATTGGAGCCTTCAGAAAAACATCATCTTTTCTCTGGGGGAGGACCTTGGCTCAGTGTCGATGGGTGTCTATTGATCAGGGTAGTGGTTGCTGACATTTGGGATGGCTGTGAAGAGATTTCTGCAACACCAGTGACTGACTCTTCCTTTCACAAAATTTCTCTTTAGCATGTGATGCTATTTGACAGCATTTTGCCACAGTAGAACTTCTTTCAGGAGAACTTCCTTCAGCATTGAAGTCTATCCTTTCAAACCCTGCTACTGCTTTATCAACTAAGTTTATGTGCTATTATAACTTCTTTCTCATCATTCCAACAATGTTCATAGCATCTTTGCTAGGAGAAGATTTCATCTCAAGAAATCACTTTTTTGGCCAGGTGTGGTGGCTCATGTATGTAATCTTAGCACTCTGGGAGGCTAAGGCAGGAGGATCCCTTGAGCTTAAGAGTTCACATGCCTGAGTGGGACGCTATCTCTACTAAAAATAGAAAAATTAGTGTTCGATGCCTATAGTTCAGCGACTAGGGCACCAGCCACATACACCGAAGCTGGCATGTTTGAATCCAAGCTGGGCCTGCCAAACAACAATAACAACAAAAAAATGGTAAATGAACACTAACTTCAACTTAAACTCACCAGCCACATTCGCCCCTAACAAGAGCACCAGCCTGTCCTTGAAGCTTTCAAGCCAGGCATTGACTTTTCCTCTCTAGCTATGAAAGTCCTACATGGCATCTTCTTCCAACAGAAGGCTATTTCATCTACAGTGAAAATCAAACATTTTAGTAAATCTTCTGGATAGCTTGCTCCAGCTTCTCCACCAGCATTCAGCTAGTTCACTTTGCACTTCCATGTTTTATACATGGCTCGGCAAGCAACACCCCAAAATGAAGACTTCAGAAGCAGCCTCAGAAGCAAACATTTGTCTCTGACCTTTTCCTACCCTCCTTCCTCTCAGTCCCATTCTCCCCCAAGGCTAGCCTTAGAAATTAGAATCCCTCTTTGCCAAGATGTATTATAGGAACCTGAACACTTTTTCCCCAAAGCCAGCTATAAAACCTCAAAATATTATTCTAGCTTTCCTTCTCCCTTTCTGTGTAAAAACTGGCCATAAAGAAATTATCTAGGGTGGGCACAGAGGCTCACTCTAGGCGGCCAAGGTGGGTGGATTGCTTGAGCTCAGGAGTTCAAGACCAGCATGAGCAAGAGCAAGACCCCATCTCTACTAAAAATTAAAAAAAAAAATTAGCCAGGTGTTGTGGTGGGTGCCTATAGTCCTAGCTACTCAGGAGACTGAGGCAAGAGGAGTCAGAGTTTGAGGTTGCTATGAGCTATGATGGCATGATACTCTACCCAAGTTGACAGAGTGAGACTCTGCGAGAGAAAGAGACAGAGAGAGAGAGAAAGAAAGAAATGATCTGATCTCTGACCTACTGGTCATAACACCCCCTTTCCAGGGAGGGTCTGGCCCCACACCCAGGAGGAAGGAAAGCTTGCTCAGAGAGGCCAGGGAGAATCTAGACAGACAGGCCTGCTGAGGCTCTCTCCACTCAGTCTATTAGCATTAAACCATATCCTCTTTGATCCAACACATATCTACATAGCTGTCCCTACTTTGTTAAACCTAAGCGTTACAATGGATGATTTCCTCTGCATCTCTGAGTATTCATTTTGAAGCTCCCGTTTATACGTGTTAATTACATTTGTATGCTTTTTCTACTAATTAATCGGCCTCTTGTCAGTTATTCTTCAGTGAAACTTCAGATAACAAAGGAAAACTTTTCCTTTGATTCCTACAGTTTCTTTCTTTAAATTTCAAAAACCAACCTCGGCTAGTTTCCCACTTTGTTTCTGCAGCTTCCTTTCTCAGCCTTTCTAGAGCAGAAGGGAGTTAGGGCCTTGCTCTGGATTAGGTTTTTGGCTTGCAGAAGTCCTGTGGCTGGTTTTGGTTTAATCTCTGCATTGGCAATGAGGCTATTGCGTTTTGCTATCATTTGTGTGTAAAAGTAGCACTTTGGGCTGGGCACCCATAGCTAAGTGGTTAGGGCCACTGTATTAGCCACATACACTGGGGCTGGTGGGTTTGAACCCAGCCCCAGGCCTACTAAACAACAATGACAACTATGACTAAAAAATAGCCAGACATTGTGGCAGATCCCTGTAGTCCCAAGTACCTGGGAGGCTGAGGCAAGAGAATCACATAAGCCCAAGAGTTTGAGGTTGCTGTGAGCTGTGATGCCACGGCACTCTACCAAGGGCGACATAGTAAGACTCTGTCTCAAATAAATAAATAAATAAATAAGGTGAGGTCAGAAAATCACTAGTGGATAACTATTTATTGTGTTGGTTGTTAATGAATTTACAGTGTCATCTTTGACTCACACAGTTATAAATCAAAGTACACCAAGTTCAAGACTATTTAGAGGAACTAGCACGTATAATAGTACTTGGTAAGCTCTGAGAACTACGCAAAACTGAAATGTTATTATAACATCATTGTTACTTAGAGCTGTCCCACATGTGTGATTTTCCGGACTCTCATAAAAAGATAAAGACCTCAGAGGTCTTCCAGTTCCTTGCCAATGATACCACTAACAAGTAGAAATAATTTTCTCTTCCCATTTCATCATAGATTCTGATCAATAGTGAGGGCCAGAAATGTAAAATTACACAATCCATTTTTAAAAAAGAAAAACATGTATCCTTTCAATGGCAAGATAAAGTTTGGGTGGCCAAAAGAAAGTCCCTCAAAGGGAAACCTTATCATTAGTGGATACTGGAATTTCAGACAAAAATGGCAGCTACCTATAGCTCGTGGAAGTTGGTCCTGATGGAAGCCTGCCCAGCCTCTTTCCATTCCACGGGGCCCCCAAACCTGCCACCAGGCAACTGTGCCATGCTGCTAGATGCACACAGCCCCTCTCTTGGGAATACAAAAACACCGAGACCCAGGCTTAGCAACATATCCTGAGAGCCAACCTCACATGCATGTGATTTGTGTAAATATGTCTGTTTGGCTTCGAGCGATTTTGTGAACTAGAATACAGAAACATAGAATAGCAATATGAATTCTGAGTAAGGGGAAGATTGAAAAGAGAGAGACAAATGTTTGAATGGTTCGCTCTGTCCCAGGAGAATTTTGCCATGCTTATAAATTTATTATGTAATCACATTAAATTGACAGTTACTAAATATGAAGTATGAAGGCACATAGTAGGGACTGAATAACTGTCCTACCTGCCCTTGTGATTAGCAAACTTTGAAGACAAGATCTAGAATAAATGGCCACCAGAAACAGAGACACAATTAGAGACATGTAAGGATTCTCCTAAGAAACTGCACATCAGGTGGCCCCTGTGGCCCATATATGTGCCGGCCCCAAATATCGAGGGCGGCAGGTTCAAACCCAGCCCCAGCCAGCTAAAAACAGCATGAGAATTGCAACCAAAAAAAATAGCCAGGCGTTGTGACAGGCGCCTGTAGTCCCAGCTACTCGGGAGGCAGAGGCAACAGAATTGCTTGAGCCCAAGAGTTTGAGGTTGCTGTGAGCTATGATGCCACAGCACTCTATTGAGAGTGACAAAGTGAGACTCTGTCTCAAAAAAAAAAAAGAAAGAAAAAAGAAACTGCACATCCACCCTTACCTAGGGCCTGAGGTATCGGATATTCACTTACGCAGAATCAGAATGAATGGCCTTGAAGGCAAATCAGCCCTGACATAACATATACTTTTAGAATAGGCTATGTTAACCCCCAGACACTCAGAAACACTACTGGGGGAAAGAATAGATGGGTGATATCAGAAAGGATCCGTAGCTTCTAGATGTGGTTTCAAATCAGTACAAGTTATGAAGCTGCACTAGCCCCAAATATCCTCAGCATTTAGCTATCCCACAAAATAAAATTCTGACTTCTGGGGGGTAGCAAGGAAAGGGATATTTTCCTTTCAAAACACTATGTTAGAGCCTCAGTCATCACTATGGAAGATAAATCACAGTTCATCTCTAGCATTTATCAAAGTCCTCAAAGCATAGGCATTCAATGTTTATTAGATTAATGAATCTCAGTTTTGGGGGAATGTTTGATAGTTGGTTCCAAATAGAGATGACAGATCGAACAAATGCATCTAATTTGACTCCCTCCAAAACCCCACTAAAACCCTTAAGGACAAGGAGAGCAGGAGAAGAAGCACTAGCAAGAGAATAAAGGACTAGGCAGACCTTAAATAACCCAATACTAAGTTAGTGACAATACTAACAATTATTACCCAATACTAAGTTAGTGACATTGCAAACTTCTCTGGATACAGAGGGAAGATAGAGTGATGAAATGAAGGAAGTGGTTGGGAGTAATTAACTACTTAAGAAGTAGTCGTACTTTTACATCCTCTTTCCCCCTCTTGTGCTGAGTGTCCCTCCTCTGCCCCAATAGAAACAAAAAGTAGGGTCTGGCGTGGTGGTTCACACCTGTAATCCTAGCACTCTGGGAGGCCTAGGCAGGTCAATCGCCTGAGCTCAGGAGTTCGAGACCAGCCTGAACAAGAGCAAGACCCCCATCTCTACTAAAAATAGAAAAAACAAGCTGGGTGTTGTAGTGGGTGCCTGTAGTCCCAGCTACTGGGCAGGCTGGGGCAGGAGGATCACTGCACCCAGGAGTTTGAGATTCTTGTGAGCTATGACACCACTGCATCTACCAAGGGCAAAAAAGTGAGATTCTGTCTCAAAAACACAAACAAAAAAAACAGACGCAAAAGTTTATCCTCTTCTTAGTGATAGCTGATGGGGTTAGGGACTCTAGAGAGAGAGAGAGAAAAAGAAGGATTAATTAATGTAGACATATTACATGCTGAGGTCCTCTCTAATTCCTGAGATGTTGGCAGTCAAGCCTTACTTTCCAAGCAGAACATGGGAAAGACTTCTCTCAGGAACATGACCAGCACCAGAGGAAAAAAGTCCCTAAAGAGAATGAGATGGGAGTAGAATGGGGTGAGGTGGGAATTCCCCAACAAAGAACTTGCGCATATCACTGTATAGCGAAGCTCATGGTCAACAGATCTTCACCAAAGCACAGAGATTCTAATCAACGTTTTACTATCCATCCTTAAATACCAGCGGGCAACTCATATTACCAAGCATGGGAGGAAATGCACTAACATGAAAGACAACAGAAAGTCCTAAATCTCCAAATGGAGGGCTCATGGAGGGCTCTCAGCTCCATAAATGGAAAGAGACCCATACAAAGCATATTACTGTGAAATATTAGAACACTGGATACAAAGACAAAATACCCCACAATTCCAAAGACAAAAATCATATGCCAAGAAACATATGAAACCAGCGCCAGGCTTCTCATCAACAGTCCTGAAGGTAGAGGACCGTGGAGCCATGCCTCCAAAATTCTGAAGGGAAATTCCCTCCAGTCTAGAGTTCTGTACCAAGCCAAGCTGGTTTTCAAGAATAAAGGAAAGAGGGCGGTGCTTGTGGCTCAGTGAGTAGGGCGCCGGCCCCATATACCGAGAGTGGTGGGTGCAAACCCGGCCCGGCCAAACTGCAACAAAAAAATAGCCGAGTGTTGTGGTGGGCGCCTGTAGCCCCAGCTACTCAGGAGGCTGAGACAAGAGAATTGCCTAAGCCCAAGAGCTGGAGGTTGCCGTGAGCTCTGACCCCACAGCAGTCTATCGAGGGCGACAAAGTAAGACTCTGTCTCTAAAAAAAAGGACTAAAGGAAAGATATACATAAATTCTCCAAAAGCATTCTTTCCCTTCAAAACCCTATGTGTGTTTCCTTTCAAACACTATGCAGCCTCTCTCGAGAAGATAACAGAGGATGTGCTAAATTAGAAAGAGGAAGTAAACTAAGAAAGAAAAACGTACGGGTTGTAGGAAAGCATCAAATCCAACTAAGGAAACAGTTGAAGCGAGTCCTCGGGGTGATGGTCTGTTAGCTACGTACCCGATGGAGGAAGCGACAAGTCCAAATTGGAGCAATGTGGCTCAAGAGAAAACACGAGCTGACGGAGGTCATCGCTAGGATGTCAACTGCCCTCATACCGCTTTTTAAAATACACAGATGGAATCCTGGATGAGCCCAATCAGGCTGTTATTTGTATTTCCTTTACCTTATCTGTTTTGATGGCGTTTCTGTCCTCCTATCCTCCTGTCCTCCAGTATGACCTACTGCCTAGATAACCTGAGGACAGTCATTAAACCTACTTCAGAACTAGAGTTCAGCTTTGGTGAACTTAGAAGCAGAAAATATAGAGCCACCCTCTCCCGCATCCATAGTCTTGCCAGATGTCCCGGACACCGGCCACTTTTCAGTTGCTCCAGTGGTAGTAGGTTCTGTGTTTCCCAGGTCCCACCAGTGACCTCACTCATTGATTTCCCCAGAAGTGGCCCTTATACACTTTCATGGATGCCGAAGTCAGTTTATGGTCCACAAATTTTGTTCCGCCTCCAGTCTTTGAGATCCTGTTTAACAGCACCATCATGTCATTTTCTTGGGCATCTGGGTTCGTGGTTGCTTCTCAGTTTCACACTAACCACGTAGAGTGGGGGACAAAAGACTTGAGGAAAAAGAATATTTAATAGGGGCATTTCTTACATATTTCAACTATATCCTTTCCTGGCACTTTGGAGATGGTTTCCTCTGGATTCAGGCAATGAGTAGTGAATTTAAGTAGGAGAGTTTGTGTTGTAGAAAAACAGCCCCTAAGGGCCATGAGCAGACAGAAAAAGCCCCATCTTCTCTGGCTCCACTTCATGCCCTACCCCAGCTCCACTCGGCTGCCAAAATTGCCAATTCCAAATCTCCACTTACTGCCAGCATGCTGACCCTTTCCAGGAAAATAAACCACTAAGCGATAGCCGCACTAAAGATTTGATAAGAGAGGGAGCTAAGTCCAAAATGCCAGCCCTCCTCATTGCTCCTCCTGTCCACCAGGTCCTTCCGCGGCTTAACACCTGCCATGGAGCCCTGTGCCCCATCAGTGGGTCTCTAAGCATGGGTCACTAAGCTCTTTATCAGCTCACCTCTGCCTGTCTCACCAACCTCCCTTGCTGCCCCTATAGCCTTTTTCTCTTGGCCACAGCAATATTCAACTACTTGGAAATTCCTCAATACTGTGTTCACAACTCTCTATTTTGACCTGGAAATTTTGTCTTAGCCTGTTCTTCTTTCAGTTGATATTTCAAGAAGGCTTGCCCTTCTTCTTTGGCTGGTGAATGCCTGCTTATTTTTAGTACTCATTTTAAGCATAACCTCCTCCAGAAAGACATCCCTGCCTTAGCCACTGGATGAGATTTGCTTCTCCTGTGCATATCTGTGCCTACCACATTGTACTGAGAACGATCTCTCTATCTTGAAGAGGTCAAATCCCTTGAAGATAGGGACAAGGTCCTCCATTCCCACAACTCTAGTACCGGTATCTAGCACTGAGCCTAGCACAGAGGACATTCAATAAATATTTGCTGATGTAATTATTTTTTTTTTTTCTGAGACTCACTCTGTTGTCCTGGGTAGAGTGCAGTAGAGTCATAGTTCACAGCAACCTCAAACTCTTAGATTCAAGTCATCTTCTTGCCTCAGCCTCCCAAGTGGCAGGGACTATAGGCACCTGCCACCATACACAGCTAGTTTTTTTTTTTTATTTTTAGTGGAGACAGGGGTCTTGTTTTTGTTCAGGCTGGTCTTGAACTCCTGATCTCAAGCAATCTACCCACCTCAGCCTCCCAGAGTCTAGGATTACAGGTGCGAGCCACTGCACCTGGTCTTCTTCTTCTTCTTCCTCCTCCTCTTCCTCTTCCTCTTCTTCCTCTACCTCCTCCTCCTCCTCCTTCTTCTTCTCGTTCTAAAAGAATGAGACCTAACTATGTCATCCAGGCTGGTCTAGAACTCCTGGTCTCAAGCGATCTTCCTGCCTCAGCTTCCCTAGAAGCTCACACCTGTAACCCTAACACTCTTGATGGTTGAGGCAGGAGGATCATTTGAGCTCAGGAGTGCAAGGCAAGCCTGAGTAAGAATAAAATCCTGTCTCTAATAAAAGTAGAAAAATTAGCCCAGCCTGGTGGCAGGTGTCTATAGTCCCAGCTACTGGGGAGGCTGAGGCAGGAGAAATGCTTCAACCCAGGAATTTGAGGTTCCTGTGAGCTAAGCTGACAGCAAGGCCTCTGGTGTGAGCAACAGAGTGAGACCCTGTCTCAAACAACAACAAAAAAATATTAAAATGAATGAATGAATGAATAAACTTAATATGTTCACATGTATTTTTCTTTTTATTTCTTTTGAGACAGAGCCTTATTCTGTCACCCTGGGTAGAGAGTGCCATGGCATCGCAGCAATTTCAGACTCCTTGTGATCACCTGTCTCAGCCTCCCGAGTAGCTGGGACTACAGGCACCTGCCATAATGCCCAGCTACTTTTTTCTATTTTTAGTAGAGATAGAATCTCACTCTTGCTCATACTGGTCTCGAATTTCTAAGAGCTCAAGAAATTTACCTGCTTCAGCCTCCCAAAGTACTAGGATTACAGGCATAAGCCACCAAGCTCGGCTCACATTATTTTTTAATTTAACATTATTTTTTAATTTAAAAAATAATAGACTTGAGGCTCGCTGCTCGTAGCACAGTGGTTGTGGCGCCAACCACATACACCAAGGGTTGCAGGTTCGATCTTGGCCCGGGCCAGCTTAACAACAATGACAACTGCAATAAAAAACAGCTGGGCGTTGTGGCGGGCGCCTGTAGTCTCAGCTATTTAGGAGACCTAGGCAAAAGAATTGCTTAAGCCCAAGGGTTTGAGGTTGCTGTGAGCTGTGATGCCAGAGCACTCTACCAAGGGTGACAATGTGAGACTCTGTCTCTAATAATAAATGAATGAATGAATAAATAAATAAATAGGTTTAATTTTTTAGAGCAGTTTTAGGTTTACAGAAAAAATGAGCAGAAAGTACAGGGTACATATACCCCTTCATTTTGCCCCCACAGTGTTCCCTATTACTAACATCTTGTGTTAATATGGTAATTTGTTACACTTGATGAGCCAGTATTGATACGTTATTGTTAGCTGAAGTCCATAGTTTCCTAGGGTTCATTTTTTGTGTTATATATTCCGTATGGGTTTTAACAAATAGCTACATTTGTATCATAAATAACAGTTTCGCTGCCCTGAAAATCCACAGTGCTCCACCTGTTTACCCTTACTCCCCCACTCTGTACCTCCAACCCCTGGAAACCACTGATCTTCTTACGGTCTCCATAACCTTGCCGTTCTAGAATGTCATGTAGTTGGAGACATAGTACAAAGCTTTTGCACACTGACTTTTCCTTTTCCTTTTCTTTTCTTTTTTTGAGACAGAGTCTCACTTTGCTGCCCTCGGTAGAATACCCTGGCATCACAGTTCACAGCAACCTCAAACTCCTGGACTCAAGTGATTCTCTTGTCTCAAACTCCCAAATAACTGGGACCTCAGGTACCCACAACAACGCCTGTAAATTTTTTAGAGACAGGATCTCACTCTTGCTCAGGCTGGTCTTGAACTCCTGAGCTTGAGCAATCCACCCATCTCCATCCCCCAGAATGCCTGGATTACAGGCGTGAACCACAGCGCCCAGCCACACTGACTTTTTTCAGTTAACAATTTGCACTTAGGTTTCCTCCCTATCTCTTTGGAGCACATTATTATTTACAGTCTTAAAAATAAATCCATGAGGTAAGTATTTTAACTAGATGAACACATGAGATTTGGCGACGGGAGGTGACAGTGCAGAGATAGCCAAAATACCAACGACATCATACTATCCATTCATTAAGTAAACATTCTTTAAGCCCCTCCTTTGTGTCATGCGTGGTGTTCACCTGATTCAAAGAAGATAATTTTCTAGTTTTGAGGAAATAATAATTTTTTTTTAACTAATCTTCTTTTAATTTAATTTTATTTATTTATTTTGCAGTTTTGGCTGGGACTGGGCTTGAACCCGCCACCTCCGGCATATGGGGCCAGCGCCCTACCCCTTTGAGCCACAGGCACCACCCTGAGGAACTAATAATTTAGTGTATATATATTTAAGAAACCCCTCATCATTTCATAATATAAATGGGTACTAAGAATTAATTCTAGCCAGGTGCTCATGTTGGTAATCCCACTATCTTGATAGGCTGAAATGGGAAGATGGCTTCAGCCCAGGTGTTCAACACTAGCCTGGGCGACATAGAGAGCCCTCACTTCTACAAAGAAAGGAAAATCTAGCCTGATGTGGTAGCACACGCCTGTCGTCCCAGCCACTTTAAGAGGCTGAGGCAGGATGATTGCTTGAGCCCTGGAGTTAGAGGTTGCAGTGAGCTATAATGATGCCACAGCATTCTAGCCTGGGCAACACAGTGAGACCCTGTCTCAAAAACAAACACACACAAAGAGAGGTAGAGTCTAGTTTTCCACTTCCTCAATCTGAGGAAACCTTTGTAAATGCCTTAACAAATAGAATATGATGATGACTGAGTGCGCCTTCTGAACTTTGATCAAAAAAAGTATTATGTGTTTTGCATTCATTGAAGTACATAGTCCAAAAAAAAAAAAATTCAGATAATGCAGACATTTAGTACAATAATGAAAAATAATAAGTGTTCATTATTATTATTTCGCTCAGTCCTTACAAAAACTCTAAATACTAGATATTGCTATTTCTTACTTTTCTGATCAATAAACAGTTCATGGGAGTTAATTAACTTGCTCAAAAAATCACAAAATGTGGAAGTGGACTGAGTCTGCTGGAAGTCCATCTTCTCTCTTCATTCTCGTTCTCTCAGTGACCCTGGCAGAAACTACACCAGGGGCGTAGGTGAGACAGTCAAGAGGAGGGTGTGTTGAGGGTGGTGACAAGTTGGAGTGTGGCTGGAGCACAGAAGGCGGGAAGGAAGCAGTGGGTGGTGAATACTGGTCATGGCCAAGCTACCAAGGCCTCCAAGTACTGAAGTTCATGAGATGTGTCAGTCACATTGGGTCATGATATTTAGCTCTCAGAATTGCTGAAGCTGAGCATTCCCTTTGCAGTGCATGGAAACAGACGAGCTCTGTGCAAGACATTTTTGCTCTTGTTAAGGTCAGTGGTGGGTTTGTTGCTGAGGAAGAGTTCTGACATTTGCTATGGAGACGCTATATAAGCAAAGGTAAGCAAAAATGTTTGTCTTCCAAAAACAAAAGTAAGATTCTGTACACAACAAGTTTTGTAAATAAACACAAGTTGGAAGAAAAACTTAGAAAATGAAATTGGAATTGACCAAGTCCTTAAAGAGGACTCACCCTCCCTTTTTGTGGTTACATTTCCTTCCATTATCCATGACCTCTTTATTTTGACAAATAGAAACAAATAGAAAATTTACTTTTGATCTCTATTATACCCTTGAAAACATATGTTTTAAATTGAAGAAACTGAATGCTATTTATACTCTTCCGGGGAAAAAAATAAAATGAATTTCTGCCTAGTTATTTTTAATAATACATTTGGTATTGATTTTAATATAACAGAAAAAGCATTAGGATTGAGTTTTAATTAAGAACAATTCAAGAACATTACCAATACCTATTTAATCTGATATATTTTACAGTATAACAAAAGAGGTCATTTTGATATCATAATTTCTTATTCTTATAATAATAATTTCTGCCAATACATATTTTTTTTACTTACTTAACCTGTTTTTATTAAGGACCTACTCTTTCCTCGGCTTGGTGTCAGCCACTAAAAATATAGTCACATTGAAGGTGGACACAGTTCCTGCACCGGGGGAGTTAATAGTCTGAAACAATAGAGTTTGGTACAGAAAATTATACCAAAGGGTTAAAGTTAGACATTTTTATTAGGATATTGCTATAAGTTTGCCCCGGCCAGTGCATAAAACAGTGTTTCTCCAACTTTACTGTGTACATGAATCACCTGGGGACCTTATTAAAATGCAGATTCTGTTTCAGTAGATCAGAAGGGAGCTGATATTCTTTCATTTATTTATTTTTTTTAGAGACAAGAGTCTCAGTTTATCATCCTCGGTAGAGTGCTGTGGCATCACAACTCACAGCAACCTCCAGCTCTTTGGCTTAGGTGATTCTCTTGCCTCAGCCTCCCGAGTAGCTGGGACTACAGGTGCGCACCAGAACACCCAGTTATTTTTTTGTTGCAGTTTGGCCAGGGCCAGATTCGAACCTGCCACCCTTGGTATATGGGACTACCGCCCTACCCATTGGGTAACAGGCACTGGCCCAGGAGCTGATATTCTTCTTTTTCGTTTTTTTTTTTTAGAGACAGAGTCTCACTTTATCTCTCTCAGTAGAGTGCTATGACATCATAGCTCACAGCAACCTCTAGCTCTTGGGCTTAAGTGATTCTCTTGCCTCAGCCTCCTGAGTAGCTGGGACTACAGGTGCCTGCCACAATACCCAGCTATTTTTTTGTTGCAGTTTGGCCAGGGCTGGGTTTGAACCCACCACCCTCAGTATATGGGGCTGGCGCCCTACCCACTGAGCCATAGGCACTGCCCCAGGAGCTGATATTCTTTATTTAAACAAATTATCAAGTAATGATGATGCTGGCCTACGGACCATGCTTTGTAGCCTGGGAACAGAATGGTTTTTTGTTTTTGTTTTTGAGACAGAGTGTCACTCTGTGCCCTGGGTAGAGTGCTGTGGTATCATTATAGCTCACAACAACCTCAAACTCTTGGGCTCAGGCGATCCCCTTGCCTCAACATCCTAGGTAGCTGAGACTATAGGCATCTGCCACAGCCTGGCTATTTTTAGTAGAGACAGGGTCTTACTCTTGCTCAGAATTTTTCTATTTTTAGTAGAGATAGGTCTTGCTCTTGCTTGGGCTGGTCTGGAACTCCTGCACTCAGTGGATCTACCTGCTCTGGCCTCTCAGAGTGCTAAGATTACAGGTGTGAGCCACCACACCTGGCCCAGGGCACAGACTACTGATACGTGAGACTGTGGCCAGGTGTGGGTGAGGTGGCTCACGCCTGTAATCCTAGCACCCTGGGAAGCTGAGAAGGGTGGATTGACTAAGCTCAGGAGCGCGAGCCAGCCTGAGCAAGAGTGAGACCCCAGTCTCTCTGAGCATTGTGGTGGGCACCTATAGTCCCAGCTACTTGGGAGGGTGAGGCAAGTAAGATTATAAGATGTAATATCAAGAAAGCATAGAGTAAGAATAAGATTTTTCTTTTCTTGGGCTATAGAGCATTCACTAACAATGTAGGGTGGCTGACACGTATCTACAGATAATCATAATACTAGACAAGTGTGAAGTGTTCACAAGCAGAGGTAGAACGTGATGTGGAGGCTAAAGAAAGGAGAAACAGCGTCCCAGTTGGAGGGGGGAGTGGGTTCAGGAGATGCCTCCATTCAGCAGTCTCTAACTGAGCCAGGAAGATAGAGGACGTGTGCCAGAGGAGCTGTGCAGGACGGTGCTTCAGGCTGAGTGCTGACGTTGGAGGTTTTGGGGGTCAGCTCAGGGTTCACTCGGAGACCAGCCAGTTATGCTGTTTGGCAGCTCTCCCATTCAGGGAAGTGAGAAAGAGAGGGCTGCAGAAGGTAGACCATTCCCAGCAGCCCCCGACCTCAGCATTCCTAAGGATGACTCCACAGACCTGACATTTCTTTTTATTCATTTTCTCTGACTACATAACACACAATAGGTTAATTTATTGCTCGGGGCTTTGCCTGGTGTCCAGTTCAGGTATTTCTGTGTTTCAGCTCCTCTGGCTACTGAATGATACCTCCTTGCCCCCATTATTTCCCAGTTTAGTACTTTTCTCTAGCATGACTTATTTGGACAGGATATCTGTTAATAGACTTCTTTGCACTGGCCTCAAGAACCCTTCTGCTGAACGGTTGTTGGGTATTCTGTTGGGTTCTGTTCTTATCAGTGGAACATCTGCCAAGATGGGTCCTGTGTTCCCGCAGCAGCTGAGTCGCCACTGCCCCACGCCCCTACTGGATGGAGGCAAGCGCTTCTGATCTCGTGACCTTCCCAGATCCTTATGGTCTTCTCATTACATTACTTCCTCGATCTCTGGAAAACATGTGCGGTTGTAGTCTGATCAAAACGGGGACACAGGCAAAGAAGAAGTCAAAGACAGAGTACTGAGGAGGGGCCTTGGCAGCTCCCTCTGCCTTATTCATGTCTGTGCCTAACCATAATAGAGTTCAACCAATGTTGGCCGGATATTAAATACAGATTTTGTGTAATCTTGTTTCATTGATTTTCAAGACATTATGAATTCAAAAAGCACTCTGTGTAGGTAACTTTTTAGGTTAGCAAACTTTTATTTTTTTTTCTTTGAGACAGAGTCTTACTCTGTCACCCTGGGTAGAGTGCCATGGTGTCATAGCTCACAGCAACCTCAAACTCCTAAGCTAGAGTAAACTTCTTGCCTCAGCCTCCCAAGCAGCTGGGACTATAGGTGAGCAATACCACACCCAGCAATTTTTCTATTTTTAGTAGAGACAGGGTCTTACTCTTGCTCAGGTTGGCCTCGAACTCCTAAACTCAAGTGATCCACCTGCCTTGCTCTCCCAGAGTGCTAGGATTACAGGTTTGAGCCACCATGCTCGGCCCTAGGTTAAAACAATTTCTCACCTGACAAATAATTTTTAGCTTATATCCTTTTGAAGGTAGAAAAGATAATGCTTGTGAGAGACAGAATTCCAAGATCCCTAATGACCCTTACCCTTTTGAGTATGGGTGGAACCTGGGAATATAAGGAGATATTGCTCCTGAATTTATGCTCTATGTTATATGAAGATTTTTCTGGATAGGCCTAATATAATCATGTGAACCCTTGAAAAGCAGAGAATCTTCTCTGGATAGCTATAGAAAAGGAAGGATTCAAAGTGTCATTACTGGCTTGAAGATAAAACGACTGTCTGCAAAGAACCTGAGAGCAGGTGGTGCCTATGGCTCAAAGGAGTAGGGCACTGGCCCCATATCCTGGAGGTGGAGGGTTCAAAGCCAGCCCTGGCCAAAACTCCCCCAAAAAATAAATAAATAAAAAGGAAAACCTCAGAGCACCAGGAGCTGAGAACCAGCAAGGGAATGGCTGCTTCACTCCTACAAGGAAATGAATTCTGCCAACAGCTTGAATGAGGCTGGACACAGATTCTTCTTCAGAGCCTCCAGATAAGAGCCTAGCTTAGGCGGCACATGGTGACTCATGCCTGTAACCTCAGCACTTTGGGAGGCCGAGGCAAGAGGATCACTTGAGGCCAGGAGTTTGAGACTGCCTAGGCAACATAGTGATACCCCATCACTACAAAAAATTATGGCCAGATGCGGTGATGGACACCTGTAGTCCCAGCTACCTGGGAGGCTGAGGCAGGAGGATTGTTTGAGCCTAGGGGTTCAAGTTTACAGTTAGCTATGATCAATAGCATTGCACTTCAGCCAGGGCAACAGGGCAAGTCCACTCTTCAAAGCACTTTTTGTAGGACAAGTTCATGGACTTAACTGTTAGAACTTTGTACGATGACAGCTGTAATGGCCATTCCAGAAAAAGAGTTCCAAAATTGCTTTGAAGGATGGACTAGGCATTGGCATTGGTGCACAGCTTCCCAAGGGGAGGACCTCAAAACTTACCGTGTGATATTCAGAGATAAGGTATGTAGCACTTTGTCTAGGATGAGTTCTTGAACTTAATTGTCAGACATATAGTCTCATATATTACCCTATATGGTGACATAAACAAAATATATATAATTTTGGGGGGGGGGTTGTGCTGCTTTGGGGGGGTTTTGGGGGGGCGGTTTGCAGTTTTGGCCAGGGCTAGGCTTGAACCTGCCACCTCTGGCATATGAGGCTGGTGCCCTACTACTTTGAGCCACAGGCACCACCCTTTTGTGCTGTTTTAGAGACAAGGTCTTACTTTGTTGCCCAGACTGAATTGCAGTGGCACCATTATAGCTCACTGCAATCTTGAACTCCTGGCCTCAGGTGATCCTCCCACCTCAGTTCCTGAGTCCCCAAGAATTATAGGCGTAACAGTTCCTTATAGTCAATTAAAAGCTATTTGGATAGGGTGTGGTGGCTCAGGCCTATAATTCTAGCATTCAGGGAGGCCAACACAGGTGAATCACCTGAGCTCCAGAGTTTGAGACAAGCCTGAGCAAGAGTGAGACCCTGTCTCTACTAAAAATAGAAAACTAGCCAGGCATTGTGGTGGGGGGCCTGTAATCCCAGGTACTTGGGAGGTTGAGGCAGGAGGATCACTTGAGCCCAGGTGTTTGAGGTTGCTGTAATGCCGTGGCACTCTACTCAGGGTGACAAAGTAAGTGAGACTTTGTCTCAAAAAAAAAAAAAAAAAAAGATAATTTTGACTGTCCCCTGTATAAGAAGCAACTTCATCAGTTTTTCTCATCTAAGACTGGGAGTCACCCAGTTATTTCAATATAAAGTCAAGAAGATTAGTGAAGTAATCTGTCTTCATATTGGATCTCTTCATTAGCTCTACACTTCTACTGTCCAATCTGGTGGCCATAAGCCACATGTAGGAATTTAAATTTAAATGCTTTTTCAGAGACAGAGTCTTACTCTATTGCACAGGCTGGAGTGCCATGATGTCAGCCTAGTTTACAGCAACTTCAAACTCCTGGGCTCAAGTGATCCTCCTGCCTCGGTCTCCTAGGCAGTTGGGACGACAGGCACTGCTACAATGCCTGACTGTTTTTCGAGATGAGGTCTCTCTCTGGCTCAGGCTGGTCTTGAGCGAGGTCTCTCTGGCTCAGGTAATCCACCTGCCTCGACCTCCCAAGTGCTGGGATTACAGGTGTCTCTTTTCCTTTCTAAAAGTCTGGTTGGACATTCATTGTACCTTCATTATATCTCTATAACTCTTACATAATTTAGTTTCCTTCTCTGTAAAATGACGAGGGTGGCGCCTGTAGCTCAAGGCGTAGGGCACCGGCCCCATATACTGGAGGTGGTAGGTTCAAACCCGGCCCCAGCCAAAAACTGCAAAAAAAAAAAAAAAAAAAAAAAAAAAAAGATGATACAAATATCTACCCCATAGGGTTGCTTTTAGAATGGAATTAAGTAAACGTAAAACACTTAGAATAGCATCATTTGTGTGTTAGCTATTATTAACAATCTAAGTATAGCTTCTATTTATTTTTGGCCCTTGCAGACTTCCCTTAATTTATTAGGAATACTTTGAATTACCTTAGTCCATCTATTAAATCAGAAGTTATTCCAGCTCTTTTTCATTTGCAAACTGTGACATACACTGTTGCTTTCATTTGCAACATTTTCCTTTTCTCTTACCCACTTTCATGATGGGAGAGTGTAATGTCTGTATGAGTTTGAATTCCATGGAGTGCAACAGAAAACCCCAAATAACCATAACTTACAAAAACAGAAGTTTATTTCTTCCTTACACAGTGAGTTCTAGAAGTATGAGGCAGGTATGTCTTCTCTATAATCAACAGGGGTCCAGGCTTTTGTCTGTTCCTCAACATCTGGCTTCATCTGTGATCCAAGATGGTTGCTCTGATTCCAGTCATAACATCCAAATCCTAGTCAACAGAAGAAAGCAGTGAAGAAGAGTATGCCTCCTCCTTTAATGCAGTCATACACACCATTTCCTACTGGCCAGAACTTAGTCGCATGGCCATCCCTGGTGCCATGAGACATGGGAGAATGTATTCTTTTTTCTTGACCACCAAACGTCAAGGAGATAGCAGGTAGCAGGGGAAACTAGCCATCTTTGCCACAGTGATTCTCCTATGTTCCCTCTGAGATTGTGTATCCTCCCTATCTTGTTCAACTCCAGAGTGAATGACTTGGCCTGGTTTGCCTAGGACTTTTTTGGACATAGTGCTGAAAGTTCTATGTCCCTACACATCCTCACACACACATCAGTCCTGGGAAACTGGGACGATTGGTCACCCTCTGTTACCTCTACTGTGGCTATCATACTGAGTTTCTTGAAGAACAAACTTGTGTCTGATTCACTGATGCAAGTGATGCTCATATGGTGCTTTTTATGGGCCAGGAGCTGTTCCTGGTGTCTTATATTATGTATGTGTTATGAAATGAGTTGTGCCCCCTTCACTTCCTATTTTAATGTCCCAGGACCTCAGAATGTGACCTTGTTTGGTGTAGAGGTGCTGCAGATGTGATGAGATCAGATGAGGTCACACTGGAGTAGGGTGGAGCCCTAATCAAATGTGACTGGGATCTTTACAAAAAGGAAAAATTTGGACACAGAGACATGCACAAAGGGAGAACACTGTGTGAAGATTGGACTTATTTTGCCAAAAGCTGAATACCAACCAGAAGTTAGGTAAGAAGCCTGGAACAGCTTCTAGGATCCTCTCCTAGATCCTTTAGAGGAAGCAAGGTCCTCTCAGTCCATTGACCTTAGACTTCTAGTCTCCAGAACTGTGAGACAATAAATTTCTGTAGTTTAAGCCACTCAGTTTGTGGCACTTTGTCATGGCAGCTCTGGAAAACAAATACAATACATTAACTCATTTTAACCTTCACAGCTTCCTTGTAAGATAGCCATTATTACCATCTGCATTTTATAGATGAGGAAACTGAGGCATCTAGCAGTTAAGAAAATCAAAGAGAGTTGCCAAGGAGAAATAAAGAGAAAGAAGTATAGGCAAACTCTAAGAGAGATGGGAATAAGAAGGAAAGGGGGAAAATTTGAAGTTAAAATACAGACAGGAATAAAGAGAAAGGACGCAGTAGCAGAGGAAGAGGACCCAAACTTGTAAGAGCATTAGAAGCTCCAGGTCACTATATAAACCATTAATATGTTCCTTTTGTTATTTAATTTTATTTTTATTCTTCATTTTTTGGAGACAGGGTCTCACTCTGTCACCTCTAACTCCTGGGCTCAAGTGATCCTCCCACCTGAGCAGCTGGGACCACAAGCATGTACCAACATAGTCGGCTAATTTTTCTCCTTCCAGCCTTCCTCCCTCTCTTCCCTCCTGTCCTTCCTTCCTGCCTCTCTATATTGCCCAGGCTGGCCTGGAACTCCTGAGCTCAAGTGACCCTCTTATCTTGGCCTCCCAGTGCTAGAATTATAGGCATGAACCACTATACCTGGCACATTTTTCTTTTTTAGATGTGTCAAGAGTTTGAATAATTCTTCAAAATGAGGGAGTCAGGAAATACTCCCTCATTTTTGACACTTGCAAGTATTTTATTGTATTTTGAACCTAAGCCCCTAAGTGCTCTGGTCTTGAATTTGTGAAGGGAGGGGGTAGTCATAATCACTCATTCCATGAATGTGACTTTGAGAGGTTTGGATTTTATGCTCATGTGCTTTATAGATTTGTTTTAAATTTCAGATTAACATAAAGGTACATATGATTAGGTTGCCTTGCTCGTGTTTGTAAGGTAAAGTTTGAGCTGCAGCTGTGCCCTTCACCCAGGAGATCTGCTGTATACCCCTACATTGTGTCTATATAGATTTGTTTGTGATGGATGAAATAACACTTACTTTTAAAAGCTTTATACACTGTATTATGCTTCCTGCCTATAGTTTATATATGTGCATTCCTGCTGAAGGTGTAGCTAAACTGCAAAGGCACAGGCAGGACCCTGAGAAGATGGGGCTTAGTCTTCCCTAATGCGGTATACACATTGTACCAGAGACCTTCTCATGGTGCTGTGAATATGTACAACCAGAATACACGCGTCTGGGAACAAAGGGGTGGAAGGAGGATTGGCTGCACTTAAATTCACTCCATTGACCTACTGGAGACTTTTTGTTCCCTGCCCTCTATGGGTTAGAGAGGTTCTGTTGTTAATAGGGTAACACTCTCACCAGAGGACACAGCAAAGGTCCAGGTGAATTACAAACTACAGCTGCCATCTGGGCTTTTTGAGTTTCTTGTTGTGAGGGGCCAGCAGGTGAGGAGAAATGATACGGTTCTGGCAGAGATAATAAGCTCTGATCAACAGAGGGAGGAGAGGCTGATTTTACACAACAGAGGTCTATGGGTGGAACTCAAGGTGAGCTGCCTGGGTGCTTCCTGGTTGTTGGTTCTCCTCTGATCAATCATAACTGTGGATGGACTCCACAGTTGCAAGTGAAGCAACTCCACCTGACAAGGATAAGATTCCTATGGGCTAGGAAACTGTAACAGAAGTTTGACTGATACCACTAGATAAGCTGCCAAGATCAGCTGAGGTGGGAGCTGAGGGCTGGAGGAATTAGGAACAGATAGTGGAGAGGGGAGACTATGAGTCCTGCTGGAGGCCCTGAGACCAACAGCAGTGATGGAGGTTAACCTGAGCTACTGCCTGGACGTGGGTGGGAAGCTGCATTTCCACCATGCGAGGAGTGCATTGGCAGACACAGAGATGTGCCACCCAAATCTCCCTTCAGGAAAGCCCTGCTTCCCGGGATACAGCATGCCAGCAGCCTCCAGCTGTTAGCTCCTTCAGTGTCTACTCAGGTTTCAAGCAGCCTTAGCCAATGACTGAGCAAGGTGGGGATTCAAGGGCCTACCCATTGAGTACTGGAGAATCCCAAACCAGCACATGCTGCATAACAACCAACCACAGATCCTCAGGGAAATAAAACATTAAGCATTTCTCACTGTGTGCGGATTTACAGGCTGGGTGGCAGCTGCTTTAGTCTTCGTTGAGTCACTCAGGGATCTGTGGTCAGCTGTTGGTGAGATAAGTAGTTCTGCTGATCTTGAATGGGTTCACTCCTATGTTTGGGGGTTGGCTGGCTTTGGGCTGGTCTAGACAGCCTCAATTGGGGCAGCTGGTCTTTCCTTTACAAGGTATCTTATTCTCCAGTCAGTGCACTGTGGCTTGCTCACCTGGTGGTAGAAGGCTTCCAAGAAAACAAGCTGAAGCAGGCAAGGCCTCTTGAGTACTAGACTTGAGATTCACACACTGCCATTTCTGCCACAGTCTATAGGTGAAAGCAAATCCCAGTGCTAGCTCAGCCTCATGGGGGTTGGGAGCCACTTCTAGATGGAGGAGACGCAAAGGTACATTGTGAAGTGTATAAAAAGAGGGAGACGTAAGAACTGGGGACAATAACCTACCACAGGAGAATTCCCTAAAGTACACTGAACAATGTTCAAACAGAAACCATACCTATATTTATCTACCAGACTGAGCTTTTCTTTCTTTTCTTTTTATTTTTGTAAGTTAAAATTTAAAAGCATATAGAAAATATGGGGAATAGTATCATAAATCACTCATGAATCCACCATCCTTTTAGCAGCCCGTATAGCCTATGGCTAGGAGGAGTGAGAGTTACAAGAAACACCTGTAGAGCTCAATAATGGAACACCTTGGTGAAAAGGGCATGGAGAGGGATTTAGCTCTCCTAACAAGCATGAGAGCTTGTGAGATGAGAGCATTGGTGAATTGGCAGGCTCTATACCTGTGGTGTGAGAGGCACAAGATCAGCCTTATATTGGGCTGGAGGAGAAGGCAGTGGGGAGCATGCACATTTTATCACGGACACGCTTACTCTGACTCTGTCTCCTCTCCTGCCTGCAGAACGCCAGCATGGTGTCTCTCTGCTGAAGATTACCAAGCTCTGCTAAAGACTAAGATCTATTCTAAGACTGCTTTACTTTCTCAAAGACTATCTCTCTCTCTCCTGTCAGCTAAAGTAGATAGCCCTCAGGCACCTAAGAGAAATTGTTCCTGAGCAAGGTAGCTTAGTGGTCCACGTCTGGAACCTAGTTAAGCCGGGCCAAGATCTGGCCAGTCCCAGGCCCTGACACATCCTACTCTAATAGATCTTAAATTTGTCATGTTCAGAACCAAAACTTTGACTGGTTTTGATGGCTTATGTCTATATTCCTAGCGCTTTGGGAGGCCAAGGGGAGAGGATCACTTGAGGCCAGGAACTCAAGACCAACCTGAGCAACACAGCAAGCCCCCTTCTCCACAAAACCCCAGAAGAATTAACCAGGTGTTTGGCATATACTTGTTGTTCCAGCTACTGGGGAACCTATGGTAGGAGGATGGCTCTAGCCTAAGAGTTCAAGGTTGCAGTGAGCTATTATGATGCCACTACCCTCTAGGCTGGGCAAAAGAATGAGACTTTGTCTCAAAAAACAAAGAAAAAAAAAACAAAAAAGAAACTTTTTGATACTATACTTTTAAAATCTACTGTATCTCCCTATTCATCCTTACTTTTTCTTCTTTAAAGTTTTCAGCGGTAAACATTTAATTCCAGATAGTTACTTTTTATTTAAGTTAAAGGACATGAGACTCATGCTTTCCAGGATTCAGCAGAAAAAAAAAAAAATGAATAGTCTAATGAGGCGTTGTGGTAGGTGCCTGTGGTCCCTGCTATTTGGAAGGCTAAGGCAAGAGGATCACCTGAGCCCAGGCCTTTGAGGTTGCTGTGAACTAGGTTGACACCAGGGCACTCTGGCCTGGGGCAACAGAGTAAGAGTAGGTTTAAAAAAAAAAAAAAAGAGGTAGTGCCTGTGGCTGAAATGGGAGGGTCACTGGCCCCATATACTGGAGGTGGCGGGTTCAAACCTGGCCCTGGCCAAAAAGGAATAGTCACTCAGTCACTAAACAAACATTTATTGTGCTTCAGTCTGCTAAACACTGCACTGCATATACAAGATATCCATATACTATATTCTTATTTTTTGTAGTTTACTATTTACATACTGTTTTGCTTTAAACTAGGCTGTATACCTATAGTGAGAAGCCAAGAACATTTTCCTTTATAATGGGGGCCCCTTTTCAATATCTTTTACTAATTTTTTAATATACATTACAGTTTTGAAGACAAATCTCGTTTTTACTCTTAGTCTGTAAATTTTCATTCCAAGTTTCTTATCATATTCTTTCTATGGGTTTGGCTCCTGTCTCACTTGGAAGGATAAGATGTTTTGGCATGTTTATTTAGTTGCTAGTTGACCACACCTTTCATTTTCTTTCATATGATTAAGTTGTTCTTGCTTGTAATTCCTGCCTGATTTCTTTTCTTCAATATTATGACTTCAGAGTACAATCCTCTCCCCAGTGTTTGTTTCCTATGCTTTTACAGTGATTTGGTTAAGCTCTGTTTTTTAACACCTTTGCTGAGATAATTTACATACCATACAATTCATCCCTTAATTTATTTACAGAATTGTGCAACCATCACCACGTCTGATTTTAAAATATTTTCATTGCTCCAAAAAGAAACCCATTAAGACATTATTCCCCATTCCTCCTCTACTGGCAACCTCAAATCTACTTTTCATCTCATATAAATAGAATCATGCATCATGGGATCTTTTGTCTCAGCTTCTTGATCTCAGCTTAATGTTTTCAAGGTTTATCCATGTTGTAGTATGTACCAGTACTTCACTGATTTTTTAAGGCTGAATAATAGTTCATTGTATGGATATACCACATTTTGTTTATCTATGCATCAGCTGATGATCATTTGGTTCTATCTACCTATTGACCATAATAAATAATGTCACCATGAGCATTCATGTACAAGATTTAGTATGTAGAAATTTTCATTTCTCTTGGATATATACTAGGAGAATTGCTACATTATGTGACAACTCTGTGTTTAACTTTTTGAGGAAATGTCAAACTGTTTTCCAAACTGGCTGCACCACTGTATGTCCCCCCCAGCCATGTATGAAGGTTACAACTTCTCTACATCCTCATCAAAACTTAACTATTGTCTAGCCTTTTTTTTTTTTTAGCCATCTTAAGTGGTATCTCATTGTGCTTTTGATTTCCCTAATAACTAATGAAGTTGAGCATCTTTTCATGTTCTTATTGACCATTTGTATATATGTTCTTTGGAGAATGTCCATTTTAGTTTAAATTTTTTAATGGTTTTTAACAGACAGGTTTCTGTAGCCCAGGCTGGAGTGTAGTGGTATGATCATAGCTCACTGTAACCTTGAACTCCTGGCTCAAGCAATCCTCCTGCTTTGGCCTCTCAAAGTCTTGGGATTATAGGTGTGAGCCATCTCATTTAAAATTAGGCTAATTGGGTTTTTAAAAATTATTCTTGAATTATAAACCTTTTAAAAAATTTCAGAGTATGAGGGTACAAATCTTTTGGTTATATGAAATACTTTTGTACAGTTTGAATCCAAGTGTTATATATGTGCCCATCACCTGGTTGTGTGCATTGTACATGTTAGGTATGGAATTTTTATTTATTTACTTTTGGGGGGCATAGAGTTTCACTTGGTCACCCTGGGTAGAGTGGTGTGGCATCATCATTGCTCACAGTAATCTCAGTTTCTTGTATTTAAGCAATCTTCTTGCCTCAGACTTAGGAGTAGCTGGGAGTACAGCTGCCTACCAGGACAGAGTCTTGCTTTGCTCAGGCTGGTCTCCAACTCTTGAGCTCAAGCAATCCACCTACCTCAGCCTCCCAAAGTATTATAATTACAGGTGTGAGCCTGGCCTGTCGATTTTTTTAGAAAATATATATTCTGAATACAAACCCTTATTGGATATATGATTTCCAAATATTTTCTTTCATTTTGTCTTTTCACTTTATTGATGGTGTCCTTTTTTTTTTCTTTTGGTCTTATGTGTTTTTTCTTTTATTAAATCATAGCTGTGTACATTAATACTATCATGGGGTACAGTGTGCTTGATGGTGTCCTTTGAAGCACAAAAGTTTTTAAATCTGGTGAATTCTACTTTAGTTTTTCTTCTGTCATTTATGCATTTTTGATGTCACATCTAAGAAATTATTTTCTAACCCAAAGTCATAGAGAATTAATCCTATGTTTTCTTTGAAGAGTTTTATAGTTCTAGCTCTTACATTTAGGTCTATGATCTACTTTGAGTTAATTTTTGTATATGGTATAAGGTAGAGATTCAAATTTATTCTTTTGTACGGGGGTATCCAATCGTAAAGATAATTCCTTCCCCATTGAATTATAGAATTTACCAAATTTTGTTTTGTTTCATGTTAAACTGGATAGACTTTTCTGTCATTGGAGGAAAGAAAACATGTTTTCTTCATTTAAAATGAGAAGCCGTTTGTGACTTTTTTTTTTAAACAGGCTCTGTTGCCTTGAGTTTCTGAGCCTGGGCTCAAGTGATCCTCCCACCCCCATCTCCCAAAGTGCTGGGATTACAGGGTTGATCCCAGAATACTAGCCTCTTTCCTTCTTTGAGTCTTCTCACAGCCTTAGCACGGTACTTGGCACACAATGGTTACCATAAATGTTTATTGAATGTAGAGTGGGCTTGAGCATACACCCTTCACAAAAGTGTGGGTTCCCAGAGCTCTGACTGGATGAGAGATCCAGAACAACTTTCAAACAGAGATTCTGAATAATGGTAGAGACTGACCCCAATGGGTTAGTGAAGCTGCACTGTTGTCAACTAGGGGCCTCCAAATTATTCATCCTTGAAGGCAAGTGACAAACACTCTCTTATTTAAAGTTAATCCAAACACTTAAAAACAACTATAAAGGTCTAGAACCATAGCTTTTTCTTTTTCTGCTTTAATTTCTGGTCTCCAAGTGTCTACTTATGCATAAGGAAGTTTTAATTTGTGGATTTTCCTTAGTTCCACAGAATTGATGAATTGATTGTGGCTCTTACCTGTTTAAAAGTGGAAAGATTTTCTCGGGCAGCAACAACCACTATTGAGAAGGCAAAGAAACAGCACCCAAGATGCTATTTTCAGTGACCCTCTTTTCCCTTGCTTTTTCTCTCTTATAGCTGAAGACGAGAAGCGCTCACAATCTCTCAGAAATAAAGTGAGAGACTGAAGATAAAGGTCTGTTCATCCCCTACAAGAGTTCCCTAAGGTAGCTCGGCGCCTGTGGCTCAAGTGGCTAAGGAGCCAGCCACTACACTTAAGGTGGCAGGTTTGAATCCAGCCTGGGCCCAGCAAACAATAATGAGGGCTGCAACCAAACAATAGCCGGGCGTTGTGGCGGGTTCCTGTGGTCCCAGCTACTTGGGAGGCTGAGGCAAGAGACTCGCTTGAGCCCAGGAGTTGGAGGTTGCTGTGAGCTATGATGCTACAGCACTCTATCCAGGGTGACAGCTTGAGGCTCTGTCTCCAAAAAAAAAGAGTTCCCTAAGGTGTCATCCAGGCAATGTTTCTGCCTTCCCCTTAGGTAATCTTTCTGTGAGATTCCAGAATCTGCCCCCTCTGTGTAAAAGTATGTATGTGCACCTACTGAACCTAAGATGTGTATTGTACAGATACACATAACTTTTGTTACACAGTTCTTTCCAGCTTTGAAATACTTTCATGGGCCAGGTGGCACAGGTGAGGACTTCAAATTACAGTTTCTGGGGTTCTCACCACTTCCCCTAACCGACTCTCTACAAATAATCACACGGGGTGTGAAGAAAAATATATTTTCTTCCTGTTCTTCTAGGGCCATTTCCTAACCCTAAATTCACTGGAATGCAGCAATGTCTGATTTAGTATTAAACTTTTTATTAGATTCTTTTTTCTTTCTTTTTTTTTTTTTTTTTTTTTTTTTTCTGAGACCGAGTCTAGAGGCCCAGGTGTCAGTCTAGCTCACAAGAAACTCAAACTCGTAGGCTCAAGTCCTGCCTCAGCCTCCCAAACAGCTGGGACTACAGGCACCTGCCGGGACCCAGGCTATTTTTTTCTATTTTTAGTGGAGACGGGTCTCCCTCTTTTTCAGGTTGGTCTCAAACTCCTGAGCTCAAGGGATCCTCCTGCCTTGGCCTTCCAGATTGCTAGGATTATAGGCGTGAGCCACTGGGCCTGGCATATTTTTAAAAGCAGTTTTAGGCTCAGCAAAATAGGGCTGAAGGTACAGAGATTTGTCATATTCCCCTGCTCTCACGCATGCATAGCCTCCCCCATCATCAACAGCCTACACCAGAGTGGTACATTTCTTAAAATCGATCAACCTACTCTGACACATCATTATTACCCGAAGTTCATAGCTTACATGGGGGCTCACTTTTGGTGGTGTACATTCTTTGTAGCTTAGACATATATATAGTGACATGATCCTTACCGTGTCACACAGAGTAGTTTCAATGCCCTAAAAATGCTCTGTGCTTCAGCGAGGCTAGATTTTATAACGGCGAAAAGAGAAAGAAAAAGGCGTGCACTGCAGAGACTCGACCCAGCTCCAAGCCAAGTTTGTTGCAAAGTTCAGCAGCTCCCAGCTGTCCCATTTCTTCAAGTCCCGCTCAGGGCAGGTTCCTCCTCCTTTTGTTGAAAGTGTCCAGCAAATGGGTTCCCGGTAGACGCGAATATTGTGAAAGGGCACGAAGAGGCCGGCCATCTCCTCTTCCCCTCGCTTCCTAACCCGCGTATTTATTTTGCACAGGTTTGTTTTGGTCCAGCGCTATCCGGGGCGCGTGTGGCTGGGGGCGGCCGCCGCGGCCAGTAACCCCGCCCCCAGGAGGCGAGGCCGGGCCGAAGCCGTCGGACGCCGGTGGAACCCGGCGGGCGGGGAAGGGAAGAGGAAGGGGGAAGAGCGGGAGAGGGAAAGCCGAGGGAGAGCGAGGCCGCGGGTGCGGCGCGAGGAAGCGGGGACATCGGCTCGGCCCGCGCCGGCCGCTCCCCCGCGGCTGCAGGTGGAGTTCGCAGAG
>NW_003852436.1:11126371-11129333 GCF_000181295.1 Otolemur garnettii | reverse complement strand
GGAGGACGAGGAGGAAGAGCTACGCGAACGCCGCGAGCTTGGGGGCCCGCGCCGCGCCCGGGGCCGTGCGCTCTCGGGCCACTCGGCCGCAGGTGAGAGGCGCGGGGCGCGGTGCGAGCGAGCGAGCGAGCGAGCGAGCGGGACCGGGGACGGAGGGACCGAGGGCTGGGGGCTCTGGGGCGGCGCGGGTCCGGGACGGCGGCAGCTCCCGCACCCGCCCGGGTGGAACCTGCACCTTTACTCTCGGAGGCCAGAGGGAGGAAGAATGGCCTTTCCCTCGTCATCCTCACTTTCTGGCCGCTCCCGAGGAAATTCAAACCGGTCTTTACCTACTAGGGGCCCTGGAGCCGAAACTCCAAAATTTCCGTACGAAGTAAATCCAGGAGCTGCTGGCTTGGAACTTGTGGCCCGGGTGATTACTTATCTCTGGGTGAGTCAGAGGCCAGTGGAACACTCAGCGGCTAGAGGCCGTCTCGGTCGACAATGACCCCTCCGCCGCAACCTGGTCAAAGCGCTCCCTGACTGAGTCAAGTCTGGTATCCGTGTCCTATGAACTTTGGACCCGTTACTCTCCTTCCCCCACCGAAAGAGCTCATTAGTTTGCTATACGTCTTGCTTTAGAAATATTTTGTGAGACGTGCCCCCCCCGCTCCACCCAGGAAAAGTCTAGAATATAGCATTGCAAAAAGCAATTCGTTTGGACTGAGAATCATTTCAGGGCTTATAATTACTTTTATGATACTGTGTTTTTGGGTACACAAAAGCGGTATGGATCAAATAGTTTGGCGCATAAGTGGAGGAGTTAAGTGTAGATCCACACCCCTTCCCTCTTCCCAGGGCAGCTTTTCAGCGTAACATAATGGAGAGGAAATTCTCTGGCCTTTGGTTCCAACTGGGTAATCTGAGTTATCTGAAAACTAACAGCGAAGAACACACCTTAGCGGGGTGACAGCAAAAGGGAGAAAGGGAACAGGGAAAGATTCAGATGATTCATGGACAGCCTTTGTAGAAAGTGGAATATAGTGAATGTTTTATGGAACCATAGAGAAGTTTTTCTGTGTGACTCCCTTAACCACTAAGAGAACGTTGGAAAATTAAAGAAGACGGTCTGTAGGGAACAAAGAAGGGTAGAAAGGTAGATGAAAGGAAAGAACTTAAACATATCATGAAGAAATAGTTGGATACACTTAGTGGGACCTTGGAACCATAAGAATAATTCCCTATGCAAATTATAAGGCATTCGACTGTCTACATTAACGATAGTTGTTTCGAAAGTCGTTAATAGTTTTATTCATAGTAAACCCAGACCTAGTGAAATAATGAATAATTGCTGGGTATAAATATTTCTTGGAGGAGGTCAGTGAAAAAGCTACAAAGATGTACCGCCATTGACTTACTGATTCAAACCGTGGACTACCTTGGGTTCCTGTTAACCTTTAGCAAAAGCTTCACTCTTTCTTACAAGAGACTGTACAGTGAAGAGGTGTAATTGGAGTTTAGACTAGATAAGATCCAGATGTATGTTTATCCTTTAGTTGCAATACGTGTATTTATTCTAAGGTGGTATTTTGTAACTTGTTTTTACTAGTTCCATGATTTCCCTGAGGCTGGCAAAGGCTCTTCTATGTTCTGTGATAATTATTTTGCTGAGATGTAGCATGGTGTACTTTTTGCACTCCACAATTGGTGTTTGCAGTCTTCTAACCGTTTAAATGCCCTTCCTTTTTATAGGTGACTTTTGGGATACCTTAGATATGCCTTTTCTTTATTAAGGTGTTGTGGCGACAGCAATGTTATAGAGTGGAGAGAGGGTCTAAAAGTGTAATTTTTGGTTTTATTTCTTTTGGGGTAAATGATTTGATAGTTTACATTTCTTTATAAACCCTGTTCCTCTTTTCTCTCATTGGTTAACATGTTTTTCAGACACCATCACATTCCTTACCAAGCTTGGGCATTTGTTCGGCGATGCTGAATATTGCTGTCTTCCAAGTGAGAGAGTGTGAACTGACCCAGAGGCTTAATGTTTCTTCTGCATCTTTTTCATCTTTCATTTTTCTTGTTCTCAACACTTCCTCCTTCCTTGACCACTAAGATTTTCCTTTTCTTTGACCTCGTAACTTGATACCCATAACCTGGGGTTTATGGATGTGAAGGAGTCTGTGAATTCTTCCTTCTCTTTCTGCTAAATTTAGGTGTGGTGTGTAAGTGCATCTATTTAATTTTGCAACATATGCAAGAACATATAAAATTTGTAGATTTTAAATGGAAATTCTTATAATTCGTGCCACAATCAGAAGTAGACTATTAGTTCCTTAGAAGCAGACTCTCATCCCTCCCTTCCCTAGAGGTAACCAGCTTTTTGACTTTTGGGATTATTTTCTTTCTTTTCTCTGCAGTTTTACCATATATATATATATATATATATATGCTCCTCTATACAATATTGTTAAGTTTTATCTGTATTTGTGGAAACATCCTGTATTTTAATAACCCAGCAGAAAGCAAGTTATGACTTGAGATTCTGAAATGTCTGGAATGAGTGCTTTTCATTCAAAGGCCAAGAGCCCCAGGCGGGATGTGATCACAGAAAGACAGTCCTTGTAGGACGTCCTTAGGAAGTAAATGTGTGTGTGTGTTTTAATAAGCTCTTCTCCACAAGGTAGCAATAATGGCTCCTTTAAAAAAAAAAATTGTTGGGGATTCATTAAGGGTACAAAGATCCAGGTAACACTAATTGCATTTGTCAAGCAAAGTCCCTCTTATAAATGTGTTCCTCCCCCATGACCTCCCCATCCCCCTCCCTTCCTCCCTCTCTCTGCTCCCCCATTCCCCCACCCCGCACCATGTACTAGCATCAGTTGTCCTCTCATATCAAAATTGAGTACATTGGATTCTTGCTTCTCCTTCTCCATTCTTTTTTTTTTTGAGACAGAGCCTCAAGCTATCCCCCTGGGTAGAGTGC
>NW_003852436.1:11123959-11126351 GCF_000181295.1 Otolemur garnettii | reverse complement strand
GGCAGAGTGCTGTGGTATCACAGCTCACAGCAACCTCCAACTCCTGGTCTCAAGCGAGTCTCCCAAGTAGCTGGGAGAACAGGCGCCCACCACAACGCCCAGCTGTTTTTTGGTTGTAGCCGTCATTGTTGTTTGGCGGGCCCGGGCTGGATTTGAACTCGCCACCTTAGGTGTATGTGGCTGGCACCTTCACCACTTGAGCCACAGGCACCGAGCCTGCTTCTCCATTCTTGTGATGCTTTACTAAGCAGAATGTGTTCCACCTCCATCCAAGTTAGTTCAAAAGATGTATAGTTTCCGTCTTTTTTAGTGGCTGAATAAAATTCCATGGTATACATATACAACAGCTTGTTAATCCATTCCTGGGATGGTGGGCATTTAGGCTGTTTCCACATTGTAAATTGAGCTGCAGTAAACAGTCTAGTGCAAGTGTCCTTATGGTAAAAGGATTGTTTTCCTTCTGGGTAGATGCCCAGTAATGGGATTGCAGGATCAAATGGGAGGTTTGTTCGCGTTCTTTGAGGGTTCTCCATACTTCCTTCCAAAAAGGTTGTATTAGTTTGCAGTCCCACCAGCAGTGTAAAAGTGTTGCCTTCTCTCCACATCCACGCCAGCATCTGCAACTTGAGACTTTGTGATGTGGGACATTCTCACTGTGGTTAGTTAATATCTCAGGGTGGTTTTGATTTGCGTTTCTCTAATAATTAGGGATGATGAGCATATTTTCATGTTAGCCATTCTTCCGTCTTCTTTAGAGAAGGTTCTGTTCATCCTACTTGCCCATTGATATAGGGGATTGTTGACTTTTTAAAATTTGCTTAGTTTGAGTTCTCTTTAGATCCTAGTTATCAATCTTTTGTCTGATTCATAATATGCAAATATTTTTTCCCATTCTGATGACTGTCTTTTTGTTTTGGTTGTTGTCTCCTTAGCTGTACAAAAGCTATTCAGTGTAATTAAGTCCCATTTGTTTATTTTTGCCCCTGTTGCAGTTGCCACTGAAGTCTTCTTCATAAAGTCTTTTTCCAGGCCAATACCTTTAAGTGTTTTTTTCCCCTTCTTCAAGGATTAGATTTAGATTTTTTTTTATCCATCTTGAATCTATTTTAGTGAGTGGTGAAAGGTTCGGGTCTAGTTTCAGTCTTTTGCATGTGGTTATCTAGTTCTCCCAGCACCATTTATTGAATAGGGAGTCTTTCCCCCCAGTGCATGTTCTTGTTTGGTTTATCAAAGATTAGGTGGCTGTAAGATGTTAACTTCATCTCATGGTTTTCTATTTGGTTCCAGGTATCTATGTCTCTATTTTTGTGCCAATACCATGCTGTTTTGATCACTATGGCCTTGTAGTACAGCCTGAAGTCTGATAGGCTCATGCCCCTGGCTTTGTTTTTATTACTAAGAATTGCCTTAGCTATATGGGGTATTTTCTGGTTGCATACACAATTTTTCCAAGTCTTGAAAGTATGATGTTGGTATTTTAATGGGGATTGCGTTGAATCTGTAGATCGCTTTGGGAAGTATAGACATTTCCACAATGTTGATTCTTCCCAGCAATAAGCATGGTATGTTCTTCCATTTGTTAAAATCTTCTACTATTAGGTTTTTGTAATTTTCTTTGTAGAGGTCCTTCACCTTTTTGTGATGTATATTCCTAGGTATTTTATTTTCTTTGAAGCTACTGTGAAGAGAATTGTGTCCTTGATTTAGCTTCTTGTGTTGGCTGTTACTGACTTAAATGTGTTTTTTAAATGATGTTGAGAAAGTTGAATTTGAGTAATCACAGTTTCATCTAACACCATGGGATGATAATTTATTTGATGCTTAACCTTCTTTATAAAGTACATTTGTGATGTTTGCTAGCTTTTAAAGTAAAAAAGTATCCTCCCGTGTGACACTAAATGAAAATGAAAAGCTTAGAATTTTTGCAGAATTGTGGGAGTTATCAAGTGCTGAGGTCAAATCAGTGAAGGTTAATTCTGTAGTAGTTCATGATTCATGAGATTTTTAATTTATGACATAGGGAAGGTGTAAGGCAAATGGATGCAGAGAGGATACCATTGTTTACATTTTTTGTGTTGATGTTAAAGTGTGGTGAATCTGGTTCTATGTGATATATTTACTGTTGATGATATTGATCTAGGATTCTTAATTGCCTAACCTGACATAGAGTTGTATATAAAAACTACACACTTTACCACTTGGCTAAGTTTATGATAGAAAAAAAAAAAGGCTAGACACAACACCTAGATTCTTGGATTGTCTTACTCATTTACTGAGTGTGTCTTACAAATAAGGAAGAGAAGATGTATACTAATTCAGTATGTCTCAAACTTTTGCTACATGCATCAGAATTGCCTGAAGGGGTTGTACGATTGCAGATTATTGGACCCTG
>NW_003852436.1:11112123-11123604 GCF_000181295.1 Otolemur garnettii | reverse complement strand
AGCCTCTTTCTTTTCTTTTCTTTCTTTTTTTTCCCCCAAGACAAGGTCTTGCTCTTTTTCTCAGGTCTCATTGCAACCTCAAATTGCTGGGCACAAGCAGTCCTCACTGGCTAATTTTTCTTGTTTGTGTAGTCTTGCTCTTGCTCAGGCTAGTCTTGAACTCCTGGCCTGAAGCGATCCTCTTACCTCAGCCTCTCAGAGTGCTAGGATTAAAGGGATGAGCCACTGCCCAGATGATGTTTATGCTGCTGGTTCAAAAGGCTAATGATCTTTGCAAACTCCGTGTAATTAAGAAAGAAATCACACCCCTCCAGTGAGTCTCAAATTCTAAGAAATAATTCTATCGGCTAGTTTGTCCATTTAGATAAATCAGATGAAAAACTGAGAGATAAACATGGAGATCTCCCCTGACTAGTACATAGTACTTAATTTCTATTGTGGATTTTCTCAGTAGCTTAAAGGATTTTATGGTTCATTTATATAGACCAGCATTTATAATCAATTTCATTCTTTGTTCTTGATTTTTTTCTTTGTGTCATTGATTGAGTGCTCTTCATCTCTATCTGTGGAATTAAGTTTAGTTTTGTTGGGGCCAAGGGAAAAGTTCCCCTCGCTCCCTGAAGTTTCGCTGAAAAATCAACTCACAAAAGGCAGATTTAACTACCTTACGTACAATTCCATTTAATGTGTGCATGGGAGCCTTCAGAATGAAGACTCGAGCTATAGGGGGAACTGTTCGTTTTAATGCTTAAGTTCAACTAAATATGGACAGCTGTATAAACATATGATTGGATCAAAAGTATATTATCTAGGAGCAGTGCCCATAGCTCAGGGGGTAGCGTGCCGGCCACATGCATCAGGTTTGAACCCAGCCCAGGCCTGTTAAAAAAAAGAAAAACCAAGGCGTTGTGGCAGGCACCTATAGTTCTAGCTGCTTGGGAGGCTGAGGCAAGAGAATCACTTGAGCCCAAGAGTTTAAGGTTGCTGTGCGCTGTGACACCACAGCACTCTACCTAGGGCAATAAAGTGAGACTTTGTCTCAATTTAAAAACAAAATGCTAATGCTAATAGACAGTGGGGAATCTCAGCAAGACTGGGCTGTCTAGATCAGTGATTTTCTTCTTCTTTTTTCTTTAATGTTTTATTTATGTATTTATTAATTTTTGGAGACAGAGTCTCGCTTTGTCACCCTTGGTAGAGTGCCGTGGCATCATAGCTCATAGCAACCTCAAGCTCTTGGGCTCAAGTGATCCCCTTGCCTCAGTTTTTCATTTTTAGTAGAGACAGTCTGGCTCTTGCTCAGACTGATCTCAAACTCATAAGCTCAAGCAATCCACCCACTTCGGCCTCCCAGAATGTTAGGATTATAGGCGTGAGCCACTGCGCCCCGCCATTCATCAGTGATTTTCAACTGGTGTGTGTGAGAGGATTTTAGGTCTGTGCTGCAAAAATTTTTGAAGACCATTAATTTATTTTAGAAGGAAGTTCAAAGCACAGTAATTATATTGTCTTTTCTACTCTGTTTTTTTGATCAACTTAATGTAAGTGTGCCACAGAAGTTTAACTATAGGTTCAAGTGTGCCACGAGATAAAAAAGGTTGAAAAACACTGGTGTGGGGGGCACTATTAATAGGGGGACTTCACCCAGCAAATGCAAGCAGTGTCACCTAGTTCATGGTACCCTCAATGATTCCCCAACAATAAAAAAAAAAAAATGAAAAACACTGGTCTAGAGTCTTCTTGGCCTCTCTGAGCATATATTTCTTCTTTTGGGTATGGGACAAGACCCCTTCTGAAATGGGTGTCTTATGACCTACAATAAAACGATGTAGATCAGAGAATCTCTTTATGACTAGTTTTTACACAGAAAAGGAGAGAGAAAGTTAGAGTAATATTTTTATATTTATTTTTTATTAATTTTTTTTTTGAGACAGAGTCTCTTACTCTCTTGCCCTAAGTAGAGTGCCTCAAAATCTTGGGCTCAAGTGATTCTACTGCCTCAGCCTCCCGAATAGCTGGGATTACAGTCACGCACCACAATGCCTGGGTAGTTTTTGTATTTTTAGTACAAATGGGGGTAGGGAGGGTCTTGCTTTTGCTCAGGCTGATCTTGAACTCCTGAGTTCAAGCAGTCCTCTTGCCTTGCTCTCCCAGAGTGCTAGGATTACAGATGTGAGCCACTGTTCACTGGCAGAGTAATATTTTTAGGTCCTATTGCTGGCTTTGGGGAAAAGAGGTGTGGTTTCTACGGCTAGCCACAGGGGAGAATGAGTCTGAGAGACAAGAGGACAGGAGAAGGTTAGAGAAAACCGTGTGCTTCTGATGCTGCTTTTGAGGCTTTCATTTTGGGGTATTGTTTTCTGAGTCTCAGCAGGTTAGCTCTAAAAAATAGCTGGGCATTGTGGTGGGTGCCTGCAGTCCCAGCTACTTAGGAGGCTGAGGCAAGAGAAGCACTTGAGCCCAAGAGTTTGAGGTTGCTGTGAGCTAAGACACCATGGCACTCTACTAAGGGTGACCAAGTGAGACTGTGTCCTAAATAAATAAATACAAAGTGAGACTCTGTCTCAAAAAAAAGAAAGAAAGCAACTCTACAAAGGCAATACTATTATTATCCGCATTCTCCACATTTTACAGATTATGATATTGATACCCAGAGAAGTTAAATAGTAATAAGCTGTCTATGGTTAACAGAATATCTAGGCAGCTACAAATATCTTTACATATGTGTGTGTGTGTGTGTGTGTGTGTGTGTGTGTATCCATGCATACATAAAAAGATTCTCAAAGTCTCTGTGAACTTATGGTAGTTTGGGAGGCTGCTTGAGTCACAAAAAAATAAAAGATAAAAAATAAAAAAGAACAGTTTAGTGCCACTATGTTAGTGCTACTTAGCTCTGTCTAGCCAAGTGCAAGAAGTAGGGATTAGTGGGGAATAGGCAGAAAATTGGGTGACCAATTCTTATTTTTTTTAATGAAACAGAGTTTCAAGCTGTCATCCTCAGTAGAGTGCTGTGGCATCATAGCGCACAGCAACCTCCTACTCAAGCCTCTTGCCTCAGTTTTTCAATTTTTAGTAGAGTGGGGGTTTCGCTTTTGCTCAGGCTGGTCTGAACTGGTAAAGCTCAAGCAATCTACCTGCCTCAGCCTCCCAGCGTGCTAGGATTACAGGCGTGAGCCACCTCGCCTGGCCTGTGTGACCTATTCTTTCTAGTTTTCCTGGGATTTTCCCAGCTCTTAAAAATAAAAGTTCTCTATTCATGGAAACCCCTCCCTCCCAATCAAATCAAGGATAGTCATGCTAGTGAAAAGATAGCTTGCCAATGACCTTGGGGAGATGGGGTGGAGGGAGAAGGGAGAATAAAGATACTAATAATGTTACTTATACTGACATTGCTGCTTCAGATGGAGTGCCACGCTTTTTTCACTCAGGATTAAGTTTAGGCCGGGTGGGCTAGGTGGCTCAGACCTGTAATCCTAGCGCTGTGGTAGGTCCAGGCAGGTGGATTGCTTGAGGTCAGGAGTTCAGAGACCAGCCTGAGCAAGAACAAGACCCTGCCTCTACTAAAAATAGAAAAACTAGCCAGGTGGCTTCTGCAGTCCCAGCTATTTGGGAGGCTGAGGCAAGAGGATTGCTTGAGTCCAGGGGTTTGAGGTTGCTGTGAGCTATGACAACAGGGTACTGTACCCAGTAGTCTCATTACTGAGTGAGACTCTTGTCTCAAAACAAACAAGTAAAAAGCTCCAAAACATTTATGTTTAAGATTTATGCATACTATTATACGTAGCTGTAGTCTTTTTTTAAATTTCATTGTATAAACGTACCATCCTTTTTGTCTTTTATTTTTTATTGATTTGTTGGATTTCTCTATTTACCTGGCACCCTAAACTTTTGTTGATTGTAGGTGTTACAAATTATCTTCTCTCTGTGGCTTATTTTTTCACTTTCTTTATGGTTTCTTTTCATGTGGAAATTTTTCATTTTAATGTAGACGAATATATGAATCTTCTCTGTTATAATTTATGTTTCCTCTCACTCTTGGTTAGGAATATTGTCCTTACCCCAAGATCATGAAAATATTGTCCTGTATCTCCTTATTGTCTCCTAAAAGCTTTTTAGCTTTCCTTGGAGAGAAGCAAAATAGCTTTCATCAGATTCTCAAATAGGTTTGAGAACCTCTAATTGACATACAGCATTTTTATATTGTTTCTCCAAAGGGATGCTATACAAAATTTTGAGTCCTCTCTCAAACATGCGGAAGAGTAGTAGGCATATAATAGGGCTTAATAAACACTAAGCTAATTTATTCTTTCTAAATTTTAACGTGGTTATGGTAAACCCTGGAAGGCCTGCTAATATAACTTGTCTCTTGTGCTTTGAGTAAAATAACTTTATCACCATCAGTATGAGGGCACAGACTAACACTTGCAGTGTTTATTATGTCCCAGGTGCTTCTTATATGTTATCCCCTGTGAGGTAGGTATTATTTTCTTCATTTTATCATTGAAAAAAGCTGAGGCTCAGAAATATTTAAGCAGTTTGTTCAAGGTCCCTGAGCTAGTAAATTGTAACAGAGTGGGGATTTGAATCTAGATCTTTTTGAAGCAAAATTCCCTGTTTTTTCCCAGGCTTTCCAACTGACTGCTAATATACGCCAATTATTACTGATGGTCCACACATTTATACCTGCATGTTGCTTGCTATATTTTACATTTATCTGGTGCTTTTTTGCTTAGGAAGGGCTCACGCAACCCCATTTAATTTGATTCTTAAAATAAAATAACCTAAGACAGAAGAGGGTAAGTTATATTATTCCCATTTTAAAGGTGAGTAAACTGAGACTCAGGAATGTTGGAAGATTTCATCTAAAATTATACAGCCAGGTATAGCTGAACCTCAGCTACCTCTATCGTGTGTTGCAAGTTTTAGAGTGTTTTTTAGCTGATTCATATCACATGCCAGGTCACATTCTTTTTTTTTTGTTTTTGAGACATAGTTGTATTTTGTTACCCTTGGTAGAGTGCTGTGGTATTACGGATCACAGCAACCTCAAGCTCTTGGGCTTGAGTGATTCTCTTGTCTCAGCCTTACAAGTAGCTGGGACTACAGGCACCTGCCACAATGTCCCACTATTTTTAGAAATGGGTCTCCCTCTTGGCTCAGGCAGGTCTTCAACTCATGAGCTCAAGCAGTCCACCCACCTTGGCCTCCCAGAGTGCTAGGATTACAGGCGTGAGCTCCCGCACCAAGCAGGGTCAGGTCACATTCTCTCAGAGTTTGTGGCTCTGTGTATAAAAATTAGGTAGTAGTGAAAACAGCAGTAGTTCTTCTGGGCCACCAGCTTAGTTTTGTTATTAGAACTGCAAAGTTGCCTAATTTATGTTGAGAAAGTCATTTTAAGTCTTGTGGAAATTAATGGATATATTTATATGTTGTTAAAAACTCTTGAACTCACCCAGTTCTTTAAAAGACCTGTCTAGTTATCCAGATCAATATAATATGTGCAAAATGGTGCAGAACATACTGGTAATACAAAGAGATATATAAAATATACTCCTTGCTCTTGAAGAACATGCCATAGAATTAGGGAAGGTAAGATTAATACACTTTAAAAAGATAATTAAGAATGTAAAGTAGTCCATGGTGACTATGGATTGGAGTGTAATGTAAGAGAGCCAGATTGTCTTAGTCTATTTCTTGGTTTACTACTTGCTACCTGTATGAACTTAGGCAAGTTTCCTGACCGCTCTGCTTCCATTCTTTATTTGTATTTCTAAGTTTGAATAAAAATAAAACCTATTGCATAGGGTTTACAGATTCCGTGAGTTAATATGATAATGGCCTTAGAACCTAATCAGTCAAGCATATAGTAAATACCTATAAAGTTACTAAACCTCATTTTATGTCTGCCTTTTGTTTTATTGTTAAAATATTTCATACTTCGTCGAGTCCACACTTTTTATTTGGAAAGATTTATGAGTTTCTTGTTGGCAGAGAGAAAGAAGCTAAATCTGCTAATGAAAGGGAGTTTTGAGTTTGGAGTTCATGCATCTCTTGGAAATATCTTAATTCAACAAGATCCCCAAAGACTGAGGCTAGTTATTCATTTGGTATTCCTTACGCCATAAAAATTATTTTTTCGTGGCTTGTAGTGATGTTTAGCTTTCTATATTGTCACAAATGAAAAGCTCATTCTTGTGATATGAGCATTTATGTTCCAAGTAACATCAGCAAATCGGCGGTAAGTTGATGATGTCACCACCTGTTTTAGCCAGAGTTAAAGATGTGCATGTCCCTTCATTCTTTTTCCCCTTCTCTGACGATATTCATCTAGAACTTCTATAACTTCATTGGCATATTTTATTCTGGGAACAACACATCCACTCTGCTTTCCCTCAGATCATTTCAGCTTTTCATCCAGTGGTACTTAGAAACTAGTCTTCTGAACACTTGATTCTAATCCCGTCTCTTTCAATAAGCCTTGTAGCATCCGGCAACTGCAGCATCTTTCTGGGCCTGCCTTTTATTAATTGAAGGGATGAGGCTTCCAATTTTATATTTTAATGATTCCAGGAGATGAGAAGAAAAAGAACTTCTAACTTGGTTTATAGAAGTTTGCCAGTGTGCTAAGTTAGGTCTTGGGGGGATTCTCCTGGGCTGCTTGTAAACTGCTCCACTGGTGGGGGGAGAAGCTGAAGGTGCAGAGCTCAAGATGTGCCTCCGCTGGAGAGGGCAGTGACCTTAGCATGAGCTGTCTAGCATAACATGTTGTATCCCCTGATGAAGTGCAGTGTTCCTCTTCAGCAGTGGAAGACATGGGGTGTGTTCTAGGGGAATTTATAGTACTTGACATATATGTGGAAAAAATGTTGTCATTTAAGTATAAGATGGAAATATATGTCTGGCAGCTTCAAAGCATAGGACAGGGTTAAGGATGGGGAAGAACTTTAGGTAGCCTGACACTAGAAGGAGGCAGAAGCCTGTGCCAGAGGCCCCACTCCTTGATTAGAAGAAGCTGGCATAACACTTTCTGCTCCTCAGCCTTGGTAGGCCTCACCTTTAGGAGGTGTAAGCTTGCCCTTGGGGTAGAGGTTGGCGCTGTAGACCTTTCTTTTTTCTTTCTTCCTTTCAATTAAAATTTGTTTTTTAGAATATTTTTTCATCAGAAAAATTATAAAGATAGTATAGAGAGTTCTCATACAACCTATACCCAGTTTTTCCTATTATTAACATCTTACATTAGTATGGTAGATTTGTTACAATTAATGAACCAATATTGATAACTAAAGCCCATACTTTATTCAGACTTCCTTAGTTTTTTTTTGAGACAGAGCCTCAAGCTGTCCCCCTGGGTAGAGTGCTGTGGCATCACAGCTCACAGCAACCTCCAACTCTTGGGCTTAAGCGAGTCTCCTGCCTCCGCCTCCCAAGTAGCTGGGACCACAGGCGCCCACCACAATGCCGGGCTATTTTTTGGTTGCAACCGTCATTGTTGTTTGGCGGGCCCAGGCTGGATTCCAACCTGCCAGCTCAGGTGTATGTGGCTTGAGCCTTAGCCACTTGAACCACAGGCATATTTCCTTAGTTTTTAACCTAATACCATTTTTTGTGTTGCAGGATCCCATCTAGGTGCTATATCATTAGTCGTCATGTCTCTTGGCTATGACAGTTTCTCAGATTTTCTTTGGTTTTGATGGCCTTCAGAGTTCTGAGGCGTTCTGCTCTGATATTTTGTACAATGTCCCTCTGTGGGGATTTCTCTCGTGTTTGTTGATGATCAGGCTGGGTTTTAGGTGTTTGGGAGGAAGATCACAGAGGTAAAATGCCATTTTTATCACATGTCAAGTATGTTTTTAACCTGACTTATCTCTGGCCTTGGTTACTTGATAGAGGTAGTGTTTGGAGTTTCCCTACTCTGAAGTTACTCTTTGCCCCTCCCTTTCCATACTGTAGGAGTGAAGGAAGTCACTGTGTACAGCCCGCATTTAAGGAGTAAGGAATTGTGCTGCTCCTCTTTATGGGTAGAATATCTACATAAAGTATTTGGTATTATTTTGCATGGGAGAGAATATTCTCTTTTACTTTCTTAGTTTCTTCAGTGTCTGCAAAGATCTACATTAGGATAATCTTAAGGCCCAGCCTGTTGGGGAATATAAGCTCAATTCCTTCACCCTAATTCTGTTCAAAAAATGTTATATGCTGATGTTTGGCAGATAATTTCATTTCATGATTAGGAAAGAAAGGCATGAAACACATATGTCTGATGGAGGTTACTTGTGACTAAGACTCATTCACATTAGAGCCCTCTTGAGCAGATAGAAATAACTAATGTAATTTCCTTTCCAACTTTGGAAATGGAGAGGAAATTAGAGCAGGAAAGCAATTTGGAAAAGCACTGGAGGCATCGCCCATAGCTCAGTGGGTAGGGCGCCAGTCACATACACCGAGGCTGGTGGGTTCGAATGTGACCCGGGCCAGGTAAACAACAATAACAACTGCAACAAAAAAAAAGCTGGGCATTGTGGCAGACCTCTGTAGTTCCAGCTACTTAGGAGGCTGAGACAAGATAATTGCTTAAGCCCAGGAGTTGGAGGTTGCTGTGAGCTGTGACGCCATGGCACTCGTGGCGTCTCAAAAAAAAAGAAAAGAAAAGCACTGAAGTAGGGTAATCAAATAATGAGTGAATATTATTATGCACTGGATGCCCGGTAGTATTCTAATTGTTTTATGTATATTTTTCTCATTTAATTCTCAACTAATCCTATGGAGTAAGTATGACTGTTCCCTTCCTTTTATAGATGAGAAACCTGAGGCTTAGAAATGGTAAATAATTTACTAAAGGTCACACCTAGTAAGTGACAGAATGGGGTTCTGTGACTCAGATTTCTAGTAGCCAACCCAATATCTATTCCCTCTTTCTTTTTTATTTTTAAATTTTGTATTATAGGCTCGGTGCCTGTAGCTCCAGTGGCTAAGGCGCCAGCTACAAACACCAGAGCTGGCAGGTTCGAATCCAGCCCGGGCCTGCCAAACAACAATGACAGCTATAACCAAAAAATAGCCAGGTGCTGTGACGTGCACCTGTGGTCCCAGCTACTTGGGAAGCTGAGGCAAGAGAATCGCTTGAGCCCAGGAGTTGGAGGTTGCCATGAGCTGTGATGTCACGGCACTCTACCTGGGGCAACAGCTTGAGGCTCTGTCTCCAAAAAAAAAATAATAATTTATCTTATAATGATTATGATATTTTTTTAGTGACAGGGTCTTGCTCTGTCACCAAGGCTAGAGTGCAATGGGCTGACCATAGCTCACTGTAACCTCACACTCCTGGGCTCGAGGGGTCCTCCTTGTCTTAGCCTTCTAAGTAGCTGGGAATACAAATACATGTCACCATGCCTGGCTAATTATTTTTATTTTTTGTAGAGATGGGGTCTCTAACACCTGGGCTCAAGTGGTCCTCCCTGCCTCAGCCTCACAAAGTGCTAGGATTATAGGTGGCAGCCACCACACCAGGCTCTCCTTTTTTAATATAGGGAACCCTGTATTTCTGGACGTGGCAATGTGCCCACTTAAGAAGCTACTTCTTCCACCCCGCTAATGAGATACAAGTTAAAGTTGTTGAGCGAGTTCTTTAAAGGGAATCACTCAACAGCACAGAATACCCTTTTTCTCTTATCATCTTTCCCCTCCTCCCTACCAAGACAAAGATATGTAGCTCACAGTAGCCATGCTGGACCATGAGGTTATTTTGTGGATAGAAATCAAGCACTGAGAATGGTGGAGTAGAAAAATATTAATAGATGGCATTTCAGTCCCTGATGATAATAGTCACCGTGAGTTTTTGATCGCCTGTGTCCTGTGTTTGAATTTTTTTTCTTTTGGAGATAGAGTGTCATTTTGTTGCCTTCCATAGAGTGCCGTGGCCTCATAGCTTACACGAACCTCAAACTCTTGGGCTCCAGCAATCCTCTTGCCTCAGTCTCCTGAGTAGCTGGGACTACAGGCATCTGCCACAATCCCTGGCTATGTTTTAGAGACTGGATCTCAATCTTGCTCAGGCTGTTCTTGAACTCCTGGGCTCAGGTGATCCACCCACCTTGGGCTCCCAGAGTACCAGGATTACAGACACGAGCCTCTGTGTCTGGTCTCCCTTCTTTGTTTGAAAACAACAAATCTCTGTCTTGTTATCTTTGGCTTCTGTAACTAGCAACTGAAGGCAATTCCCAACTGATAAAAATTCTAACTTGATCATACTGTCTCCCTCCTACCACCAACCTATAAAACGTTTAACTTGAGGTTACCCTAGGATACTTAAATTCTTGTTGCTATTTTGTACTTTATTATAGTATGACCTTGCACAAAACAATTAGGTTTTATGAGCCCCCTCTTTTGCATGTTTTGCATGGGAATTATTCATTCTCTTAACTACCCTACAAGTTCATTATGGGGAACATGCATGCAAACTTTAAGTTCTCGTGTGTGAGGTATAGTTCTTGAAGTGAATCATGGTCATTGTTGAACAAGTTCAAGGGTATTGAAAAGGAATCCTATAGAATATTAAAATAGTTTTCTGGTTTTTTTCATTTTGCCTAACACTCACTTAATTCAGAATAAATAAATAGAGGCTGTGAAGGAGTTGATTTTGTCCTTGCTATGATGCATTTGAGCAGATTAGCAATTGCATTGCTGATGAGCCCTGTAAGGCATGCCAGGACTGCTGCCTGGGATTCAGAGTTCAATTGTTTTCAATATGGCTGCCTTCATTATACCAGAGCTTTGTTTTCAAAAGATACATTAATCAAGGCATCATTGTACTGGAAGACAGCTAAATGCTTTTTTTCTGAGAGCTAGCCAAGAGCAAGGGGCATAGAAGGAAATGTTTGCACAAGATATAAAGAATTGGTTTTTCTGGCAGTAAATACCTGTATTACTATTTCCAGATAGTCCTTTGAAACTATACAGAGGCATTCATACAACGCTCTGAAGTCCCACAGCATGGGGTCACCCATGTAAATGATCCCTTTTTATCTTGCCCACACACCCTTGTTTCTTCATTACTTCACAAGGACTCCCCCTGAATGTACACACTAGCTCAATGGAGACAACTGGAGCTGTCTGGAGATGACAGGGTAGATTTTTGTTACCCAACTGAGGTGTAACTGTTTCAGTGGAGGGTGTGGTCTATAAATGGTCTTCATTTGGAATAAGGAATGCTTCTTCAGGTTTTAAAGTGTTCAGACTTGTATTTGAAAAACTACTCTTTATTAGATGTCTAATGATACGATAATCAGATGCCTTAATGTTGCAAAAACCATTTTATCTTCCATTCTTTTCTATTCCTATGCCTTCTTCAGAGAACATTTCTTTTTTTTTTGAGACGGAGCCTCAAACTATCCCCCTGGGTAGAGTGCCATGGCATCACGCTCACAGCAACCTCCAACTCCTGGGCTCAAGCGAGTCTCCTGCCTCAGCCTCCCAAGTAGCTGG
>NW_003852436.1:11104184-11111391 GCF_000181295.1 Otolemur garnettii | reverse complement strand
GGCCTTGAACTCCTGGGGTCATGAGCTCCTCCCCCCTTGAGCCTCTTAAGTAGCTGGGCCTACTACTGCAGCTGGCTAGATTCTGCACTTCTAACCAGCTCCAGGTGATACTGCTGCTGTTGGTCCCTGGACCACATTTTGTATAACAAAACACTTGAATATCTCTACTGTAGGTGCAGGGCTCTTAACTTTTGACAGGGCATCTGAATCAACTGCAAAACTTTAAAAAGACTTGTGCTTCTTGACCCTCAGATTTCTGGATTAATTATACCTGGAATAATTATTGAGGAACTGGATTTTTAAGTTCTATGTGAGGTGAGAATCACTGGCTTAGTATCCTGTTAAAAAATAGTATGTTGAGTGGTTTCAGTGTGATTTCTTAATTCATGTTGGTTTTTTTTTGAGACAGAGTCTCAAGCTGTCACCCTGGGTAGAGTGCCATGCGTCATAGCTCATAGCAACCTCTATCTCTTCGGCTCAAGCCATCCTCTTGCCTCAGTTTTTTTATTTTTAGTAGAAACAGGGTCTTGCTTTTGCTCAGGCTGGTCTCGAACTCATGAGCTCAAGTAATCCACCTGCTTCAGCCTCCTAGAGTGCTAGGATTACAGGCATGAGCCACCATGCCCAGCCTCAGGTTACGATGGTTTTTACTCAAACAGAACCTACCATGGATTTTTTTCTTTTTTCCCCTTTTTCAGCTTTATTGAGGTATAATTGACAGAGCAGCCCTGGCACGGGGCACCCCCATCTTGGGTGCCTATTATACTGAGAAAAGGTCAAATGCCGATTTGGCTGTGTGGCCGTAGGAGGCTGGTTTTCAGGTAGGTAAGGAGGGAAACACTAGGAAGAGAGAAGTCATCGGGAGTGGTCCCAAAGTGCTGCTTTTCAAAGCTCCAGTTCCCTCCCCAGCAACCCCCAGTGGTATGGAACAGTGTGGAAGGTGGATGTTAAAAGTAACCACGGGAAAAATCGACTCAGCTCGTGACACTAGGGATGTGGGGCACCCACGGACAAGCCCAGTGTTGCTCACGTCCCGTGACTTGCCGAAGGTGGTTGCCCTTTGAAGCCTGCCTCTTCAGGAGCTCAGTAAAGCTTCCGGAACTTTAGTATTAAACCTTAACTGCAGCGTGCTTGCTGTTGGCATTGAGTGTTTACATAGCAAACTGGGGCGTCCCACCTGTGGCCCTGTGTGGTCATGCTGAATTTATGAGGACTTTTTTTGCTTATCTGTGGTGTTGGATATCAGGAAAAGTATGCACAGACTTTTTTTTTTTTTGCTAATCAGTTTTTGTCAGTGTCTGTGTATTTAACATGTGGCCTAAGACAAATCTTATTCTTCTAGGTGTGGCAGAAAAAAAGAAAAAAAAAAAAGGTTGGACACTCTTGATAAAACAAACTTTTCAATAGTTTCTTGAGTGCATGGGGTTTGTAAACCTTGTAGAGCCTTATTTGGCTCACCTCCTAGGTTTCCAATGATTGTTTAATGGAGTTAATGAAGAATTAGAGTTTCAATTCCAATATTCTTTAATTTTTTCTCTTTTAATTGATTGCTAGCTTTCTTACTCCTATAGTTGGCTTTTACAACAAAGTACCATTTTTAAAGTATATCTGAATTACATACTTATCAGGCATTTATTTATGGTTTAATATCAGGGATTACAGTTACAATCCTGGAAGGCAGTTTTTTGTTTTTTTTGGTTTTTTTTTGGAGACACTATATCACCCTTGGTAGAGTGCCATGGCGTCACAGCTCACAGCAACCTCAAACTCTTGGGCTTAAGCAATTCTCCTGCCCCAGCCTCCCAAGTAGCTGGGACTACAGGCACCCACCACAACACCAGCGTTTTTTTTATTGCAGTTGTAGTTGTTCTTTAGCTGGCCTAGGCTGGGTTTGAACCCACCACCCTTGGTGTGTGTGGCCAGCACTGTAATCACTGTGCTACGGGTGCCTAGCCTGATACTATTTTTAAGATAAGAAAAATAGGGTGAAGAGTGCTTAAATGCATCTGGGATTTGAACCCCTGAGTCTTTTCTTCTTTAAGTTTTAAATTTACATGCAGTAAAATTGACTTCTTTTTGGCCAATTCTATGAGTTTTATCACATATATAGATTCTTGTGACTGTTACCGTTGTTATGCAGAACTGTCACCTTGAAATTCCCAGTGATACCCTTTGTAGTCAAACCTCCTTTATCCTCCCTAAAGCTAGCAACCACTTATCTGTTCTCTGTCTCTATGGTTTTGCTTTTTTTCAGAATATTATAGAAATGAAATCACAAAATATGTAACCTTGGAGACTGGTTTCTTTTATTCAACACAATGCCTGGGAGATTTCTTCGTTTTGTTACATATATCAGTAGTTTGGGCAGGGCGTGGTGGCTCATTCTGTAATCCTAGCACTCTGGGAGGCTGGGGAGGTTAGATTGCTTGAGATCAGGAGTTTGAGACCAGCCTGAGCAAGAGCAAGGACACCCCTCTCCCCATCTCTATTAAATAAAGCAGAAAAAACTAGCCAGGTGTTGTGGTGGGTGCCCATAGCCCTAACTACTGGGCAGGCTGAGGCAAAAGGATCACTTGAACCCCAGAATTTGAGGTTGCTGTGAACTGTGAGATCATGGCACTCAACTCCAAGGTGACTGACACTTTCTCAAAAAAAAAAAAAAAAAAAGGTTTGATCCATTTTACTGCTGAGTAGTAGTAAGTGTTCTGTTATATGAATGTACCAGTATTATGCATTTTACTGAAGGATATTTAGATTGTTTTCTATTTTGTGTGATTATGAATAAGCTGATATAAACATTTGTGTACAGGATTTTGTGTAATCAAATTTTTTTTTTTTTCTTGAGACAGAGTCTCAAGATGTTGCCCTAGGTAAAATGCCGTGGTGTCATAGCTTCCAGTAACCTCCAACTCTTGTGCTCAAGCAATCGTCTTGCCTCAGTTTTTCTATTTTTAGTAGAGATGGGGTCTTACTTTTGCTCAGGTTGGTGTCCAGCTCATGAGCCCGCCTCAGCCTCCTGGAGTGCTAGGATTACAGGCGTGAGCACCATGCCCGCCTGTGTAATCAAATTTTTATTTCTCTAGTTTGGATACTTAGATATCAGTTTGCTGGATTGTTAGGTAAGTATATGTTTAACTTTATAAGAAACTTACGAACTGTTTTCTGGAGTGCTGTCCCATTTTTATTATCACTAGCAATGTGTGAGAAATGTATTCTACGTTTTCCCCAGCCCTTGATGGTACCAGGTTTTTCTTGTTTGTTTTTAGCCAGTTTAACAGATATGTAGTGACATTGTATTGTGGTTTTAATTTACATTTTTCTTTTGTTTTATTTTTTATTTTTGAGACGGTCTCACTCTGTTGCCCAAGCTAGAGTGCATTAGCATCATTGTAGCTCACTGCAACCTGAAATTTCTGGGCTCAGGTGATCCCTTTGCTCAGCCTCCAAGTAGCTGGGACTAGGCGCAGGCGTCCTCAAACTACCGCCCGCGGACCACATGCAGCCCACCTAGGACATTTACCCGGCCCGCTGGGTGTTGCTGCCTGTCCTGCTTAGCAGCTGACTCGTCTCAGGGCCTGTAGTCCAGCCCTCCAACGGTCTGAAGGACAGTGAGTGAACTGGACCCCTGTTTAAAAAGTTTGAGGACTCCTGGACTAGGGAGTAGGTGTAGTCTAGTTATTCTGGATTAAGTATTTCACTGGTTGCAGTAAGCTTGTGGTTAGTTTCTAGAGTTCTGAAAAAGTTGTTTCTACCAGTTTCTTATTGCTTTTATGGAAGGATGGACTTTTGAAGTTCTCTGTGCTGCCATTTTTTGTTGATATGGCAAGGTCTTCCTCTGTCACCTAGGCTGGAGGGCAGTGGCCTCATCATAGCTCATTGCAGCCTTGGGCTTAAACAGTCCTCCCACCTCAGTCTCCTAAGGAGCTGACACTACAGGGGTGTGCCACCATGCTAATTCATTTTTTTTGTAAAGAAAGGATCTTGCTTTGTGGCCTGGACTGTTCTCAAATTTCTGGCCTCAAGCAGTTTTCCCACCTTGGCCTCTCAAATGCTAGGATTACAGGTGTCGGCCACCACACTCACCCCCAAATATAACTTAAAAAACTAAACTAATTAAGATCATCAGTTTTTTTGTGAGCAAATAGGCCCAAGTTTTCAACAACAGAAATACCAAAAGAGAAAGTAGGGATATTCTTACCAATTTTTGAAGTTTTTCTGCATTCTGTTGTAGGATTATGAAGGTATTTCCATACAGAGGAGTCTCACAGTGCTGCGCTCAAGACCCCTAACAGGGGTCTTGCACAGGCCCCCTGCTTTTCTCCATTGCAGGGCCCAGATAACCCCTGACCCCTTTGTTACTTTTCAATATGATTTCCAACAGTTATCTGTCCAGGGAACCCCATATTCCTCTTTGCGGTTAGAGTGGCTCAGAGGAAGTAGTTTTGCTGGACTGTCTTGAACAAATCTGTCATGTTCAAAAATAACATGGGGAGTGAAATTGAGGAGGGCTTAGAATTGTCACTTGTAATTCTGTATTGTTTGAGTTTCTTCCAATGAGTATTTATTACTTTTGAAATTAAAAGAATGAAGAATAAATAAAAAAAAAACAGGAGAGGGAAGCGCCTATGGCTCACAGGGGTAGAGCGCTGGCCCCATATGCTGGAGGTGGAGGGTTCAAACCCAGCCCTGGCCAAAAACTGCAAAAAAGAAAAAATATCAGGAGAAATAATTGCCTGCTTGTCTAGTGTTTTGTTGCTCATTTTATGGTTTCCTTTTTGAGACAGAGTCTCACTTTGTTGCCCTGGGTAGAGTGCTGTGGTGTCATAGCTCATAGCAACCTCAAACTCTTGGGCTTAAGCAATTCTCTTGCCTCAGCCTCCCAAGTAGCTGGGACTATAGGCACCTGCCACAACACCCAGCTATTTTTTTGTTGCAGTTGTCATTGTTTAGCTGGCCCGGGTTGGGTTTAAACCCGCCAGCCTTGGTGCATGTGGCCTGTACCATAACCATTATGCCACAGGTGCTGAACCATGTTATGGCATTTTTTAAAACCTATTTTCCCTAAGATGAGTTATTGTAATGATCATAGCAAATGCTGTACTGTTGATAAAAGAAATGATTGATAGGAGGAAGGAGTATATAATTGTGTTTCCTCTGAAGATCGTTTTTCATAACACTAGCTAATTCATCATTTGTTCACCTCTGTGGTCTTATGACATTCACTTGTTTTCATGAAAGCTATAATCACTTGAAAAGCAAATCTTCATTTGTAACCAAACTCTTGAAAGCTGTTTAACATAACCAAAACCTACCCTGAGCATTCTGTTTTATTTTTCCTGTGTATCTCATCTCTGTCTTGTGGTCCAACTGAACCTATTCTGAAGGACTAGATCCAGAAGACATGCTTTTTTTTTTTTTTTTTTGAGATAGGGTCTCACTGTCACCCAGGCTAGAATGCAGTATGGTGTGATCATAGCTTTTTGTAACTTCAAACTCTGGGTCTCAAGTGATCCTCCTGGCTCAGCGGCTTGAGTAACTGTAATTGTAGGTGTGCACCACCATGCCTGCCTACTTATTTTACTTTTTGTAGAGATAGAATCTTGCTGTGTTGTCCTGACTAGTCTTAAACTCCTGGCTTCAAGTGACCCGCCTGCCGTGGCCTCCCAGAGTTCTAGGATTACAGGCAGGAGCCACTGTGCCTGGCCAGGAGACATACATTCCAATGTTCAGCCTCCCACTAGCCAGGTAAATGACCTTGGTTTAATCTCTCAGATATCTTCTTTGACATTAGTAAGACTTTAGACTCAGTTTCCAGGCTCAGTGACTGTTTTTGTAAATAAGGTTTTATTGTCTGTAGGTGCTTTTGTCTTGTTTCTGCAGTTTCCGGAAAATACATGTTGCCTGCAAGCCTAAAATATTTGCTATCCAGCCCTTTACAGAAAAATTTTGCTGACTTCCAATTGTCAAATTTCCTTTTAAGTTTGAAATTTTTCTAGTTTGGGGATAGTTGGGCCAACTTTTTTTTTTTTTTCCATCAGGTTAGTTCTTAGTAAATCATCAGAAAATTTGATTTGAAGAGGGAAAACACATTATCTTTTAGATACCTGTACCTGTCATATTTTATTGTTAATGCTTTACATGTTAAACAACCTATAAAGCTCAGCATTTTACAACAATTATATTCAGCTGGTGACCTAATTTAGCTCAGCCTCGCCTGTGGTATTCATTCTGGGATCATGGCTAACGAAGCAATCCCTATCTGGGAAAAAAGAACAATGGATAGACCATGTGCCCTTGTTTAAAACTTCTGTTTAGGCCAGGTGTGGTGGCTCACGCCTGTAATCCCAGCACTCTAGGAGACCAAGGTGGGTGGATTGTGAGAAGAGTGAGACTTGTCTCCATTAAAAATAGAAAAACCTGTATTCCCAGCTACTCGGGAGGCTGAAGCTAGAGGACTGCTCAAGCCTGGAGTTTGAGGTTGTGGTGAGCTATGACGTCACAGCACTCTACCCAGGGTGACAGAGTGAGACTCTGTCTTAAAAAACAAAACAAAATGAAAAGAAAACCTCTGTTCAGACGTGGCATATACTATTTCCTCTTGCATTTCTTTGCCTAACCTGATATTAATGGTACAGGGAAATACCATTCTTCTGTAGGAGGTCCTGTAGGTTACCTGATACCTTGAGTGCATGGATAATCCTTTTTACACAGAGGGCAGTGAGTCAATGGGAATAATATCATGTACCATAGCCTCCTTAAAGGTTTGCTAGTCATGTCAAAAACTTGGTTTTGGAATTATTTGCATGTTATTTTTCACAAAATCCTTGTAAATAGTAAATAACTAGAAGTTGGCCCAGTTAGCTTTTGGAATATATTCTTGTTCTCTCAACTTATTTAATGGTCACTTTAAAATACAATGTGTCAGATGGGCATGGTGGCTCATACCTGTAATCTCAGCACTTGGGAGGCCCAGGTGGGTGAATTGCCTGAGCTTAAGAGTTCGAGACCAGCCTGAGCAAGAGTGAGACCCTGTCTCTAAAAAAATAGCTGGGTGTTGTGGTGGGTGCCTGTAGTGCTTAAGAAACTGAGGCAAGTCCTGCACTGCTGGTGGGAATGTAAACTAGTACATTCCTTTTGGAAAGACATCTGGAGAACACTTAGAGAACTAAAAATAGACCTGCCATTTGACCCTGCAATTCCTTTATTA
>NW_003852436.1:11090195-11103408 GCF_000181295.1 Otolemur garnettii | reverse complement strand
ATATATATATATATGTATATATATATAATGTGTCTTTGGATTTCTTTCTTGTAGAATCTTGGTGTCTTTTTTTCTTTTTTTGAGGTGGAATCTCATTTTGTTGCCCTTAGTAGAGTGCTCATGGCACCACAGCTCACAGCAACCCCAATCTCTCAGGCTTAAAGGATTCTCTTGCCTCAGCCTCCCAAGTAGCTGGGACTATAGGCGCCTGCCACAATACCTGGCTATTTTTGGAGATGGGAATCTCACTCTTGCTCAGACTGGTCTCGAACTCCTGAGCTCAAGAGTTGAGCTCTTTGGCCTCCTAGAGTGCTAGGATTACAGACAGTAAGCCACTGGCCCAAAGTGATTTTTCTAAAATGCAAACAAGTCATGTCATTCCCCTGCAATAAAACCATTTCAATGTCTTGTACATTGTATCCTCCCCTTCAAGCTGAAATGTCTAAACAGGGCCATACACTTTTCCTTTATTTTTTCTTGGTAGTCCCAGTTCTGTCCCATTATGCTCAGCTTACATGGCTATAAAAATATAATCTTCTAGAAATTATTTTTGAGCAAACTTTATAAATTTAATATTTGCTAGATGTTTTTTCACTTGTAGAATCCAATGTACTTGTTTAGAAAACGTTGTGCGACGCTGATTGTGTATAGTATTGAATGTAGTCCAATGTGGGATGCTCCTGTCCGTATGTTCAACAATTGTTCCTACTTGGAATGGGCTGGCTAAGCCAAATGGTAACCAGTGGGCTCTAAAGAAAGTGAGATTGCTGCTGGTTTCATTTTACTTTCTCTGAAGCTTGTTTTTAGAAGTTTAAAATATTCCATTTTAGAATTAATTATCTGTTGGGCCTTTTAAATGGGCTAACATATTTTTCTTTATATGATGCTAACTAAGCAGTCTCCCAACAAAAAGAATGTGAAACACAAGTATATTTTCTTTTTTTCTTATTTGTGGTACTGTCTCCTTGAGGTCTTTCATGTTAGTTCTTTATTTTGTAAATAAAAATAGCTTCATTGAACTCATGGGATAGGACATTTCTCCTAAAATCCCAAATATTTGCCTTTGAAGATGTTCTAGTGATTTTAATTTTTTAAGGCCAAACTATTTTCAGTATTTAAAATTTATTGGGACAGATTTCTTTGATCAACCAGTTGCTCTTCTTTCTTTTTATTTAGCCTAATAATACGGACTTTTCATAAAATTAATAAACTCTGAACCCAGAAGTTTTGTACCGGTTGCAACCACAGCTTTCTGTTATCATAAACTAATTTTAAAAATCAAGCTTAATGTTTTTTTCTTTTACTAAAACAAAGTTTTAAACATTTCAAAAGGAGTGAATCTCATATTGACCCAAACAAATCTTTAAGTGTGAGCAAAGGGGATAGAGGGTAGCAATGAGATTCATTGCAGTTACATGGGGGATTTGAACTATGTTAGGTATTTCTGTGACATTCTGATTTTTTTTTTCTTTTTAGTAAGCAGAAATGGAGGAAATTTTTTTTAAGTTTACTTTTTTCTTTTGTTTTTTTGAGACAGTCTCATTTTGTTGCCCTCAGTAGAGTGCTATGCCATCACAGTTCATAGCAACCTCAGACTCTTGGGCTCAAGAGATTCTCTTGCCTCAGCCTCCAACAGTGCTCAGCTATTTTTATGTTGTAGTTGTCATTGTTTGGCAGGCCCGGGCTGGGTTCGAATCTGCCAGCTCCAGTGTATGTGGCTGGTGCTGTAACCACTGTGCTACGGGCGCAGAACCTTTTTAAGTTTTCTTACGTGAAAAGTTGTTTGATTTCCTCCTTAGGATGATAGCAATCTTATTCTCAGGGTTAGAACAGTCTGCTCTGTGATTACTTAACATTCTGGTAGTTCTATGAATATAGGGAATTCTTGAACATCTTTATATGAAAAATTGTTTCATATGTGTGTGAACACTTTTTTGGGGGGGTGCAATGTTATGGTGATGTGGAGAAGAGGGTCCATAATTCAAACAGGTCCTTCTGATTTTATTTTGCTACTCCTGCCCTCGCTTCTGAGCTAAAGACTGCCTACTCAGCATTGCTACTTGGATAACTAAGATGCTTCAAGTCTAACGTGTCTGTATCTGTATTAGTTTCCTGTTACTGTTGTAACAAATTAACCACAAATTTAGTGGCTTAAAATAACATGAATTTATTTTCCTGTAATTGTGGAGATCAAAATTTTACGGGGCTAAAATCACGGTGTTGGCAAAGCTGAATTCCTCTGTCGGCTCTGGAGGAGAATCCGTGTCTTTGCCTTTTCTAGCCATATCCCTTGGCTCACGGCCTCTCGCTCCATCTTCACAGCCAGCAGTGCAGCATCTTCACTCCTTTCTTCTTTTTGCTTCCATCCTTGTATCTTCTGCACATTGTCGTGAACATCTCTGACTCTGAACCTCCTGTCCTGCTCTAAGAAGCCTTATAATTGATTATATTAATTTTATACAGACAACCAGGACATTTCCCTTTCTCAAGATACTTAATTTAATGTAATGTGCAAAATCCCTATTATACTATGTACAGTTATATATTCACAGGTTCTGGCAATTAGGACATGGCCATCCTTGGAGACCATTACTTAGCCTACCACTTGATTTGATAGCCTAATAAACCTGTTCCTCCTTTAGCCTTCCTCATTTCATTTAATAGTACAGCCATTCTCAGGCCACTAACCTATGGTCTGTGTGTGTTGTAGAGACAGGGTTTTGCTTGGTCACCCTGGCTAGAGTGTAGTGGTATAATCATAGCTCAATACAAACCTTGAACTCTGGGGCTCAAGTGATTCTCCCGCTTCAGCCTCTCTAGTAGCTAGGACTATAAGTCTGCACTACTATGACAAGCTAATTTTGTTATTTTGTGGAGGTGGGGGGGTCTTACTGTGTGCCTAGGCTGGTGTCAAACTCCTGCCTTCAAATGATCCTCCTGCCTCAGCCTCCCAAAGCACTGGAATTACAGGTGTGAGCCTTTGGGCCTTCTGTTAATTTTAAAAACCATTTTGTAGGGTCATTTTAATGTGTTTCCCAGATTCACTAGTTTCCTTTCTTAATCAGTGGACAGGAATAATGTTACGGGGGAATGGCCTACAAAAGGATAAAAATGTTTTCTGTCTCTCTACAATCTCTCCCACTCTTTTTAAGAATTAAAAGCTGCATCCCTGGCTCGGCGCCTGTAGCTCAGCGGCTACAGTGCCAGCCACCTACATGGAAGCTGGCGGGTTTGAATCCAGCCCAGGCCTGCCAAACAACAATGACAACTACAACCAAAAAATAGCTGGACGTTGTGGTGGGCGCCTATAGTCCCAGCTACTTGGGAGGCTGAGGCAAGAGAATTGCTTAAGCCAGTGATTCTCAATCTGTGGGTCATGACCCACAGGAACTGTATGAAAGGGCTGTGGCATTAGGAAGGTGGAGAACTGCTGGCTTAAGCCCAAGAGTTTGAGGTTGCTGTGAGCTGTGACACCATGGCACTCTACCAGGGTGACAGCTTGAGACTCTGTCTCAAAAAAACAAACAAAAGACCCAATAAAACTGCGTCCCTGCTTGGCCAGTGGTTGGGAGAACCAGGGGAGTGTCCTTTGTTCTTTGTATCACAGGAGATGGCTCAAGGGTGGAGGTTGTGAGTTTATTTTAGCTGAAGATAGGATAAATCCAAACCTCCCCCTGTAAAAGCTCTGTATTTCTGCTTAGAAGTAGGACTTTGGTACTTTAAGACAGGAGTCTGAAAACCTCTTCATTTGCCAGGAAATTAATAAAGTTCTCTTTCCTTCATCTCCAACCGCTTGTCCTCATTCTTCTGATGTGGTCTCAGGGACAAGTGCTGAGCTTTCAGTAAGAGAATTTGGCATTTCTAGGTGTGCCTGTTGGCATCCCAGTGAAATGTCACCTGCAACTGCAGCAAGAGGTGGGAACAGCGCTGGATCAAGCAGTGGGTAGGACAGTGTCTTTTCAGCTGCCAGAGTCTATTTACCTCCCAGGAACTCTCATTTATCTTGTCCATATTAGACACCATTCCAGCAAAGTTTAACTTAATTGAGGAGTAGGAAACTGATCTGGAAACATCTGGATAGCCTTGGTCTTTTGAGTATGTTCCCCATGTGCATGCCAAGACCCTTGATTACACCCATTTGGGGAGGGTGCAAAACCTTCCTGCTCTGTTGCAGGACATTTCTTTGGGGCCCTATACCAGGACATTTGTTTGGAGGCACTGTTTGGGGTGGTAGCTCCTTGTGGGTGAAACAGAGGGACTAGGCCACCATTTGGGGAGGGTTTTGTTTTCTTTCTTTCTTTCTTTCTTTTTTTTTTTTTTTTTTTTGTTGTTGTTGTTTATTTGTTTGGCTTTTGGCCGGGGCTGGGCTTGAACCTGCCACCCCTGGTATATGGGGCTAGGGCCCTACTACTTGAGCCACAGGTGCCGCATTCTTTGTTTTTTGTTTTTGAGATGTTTTGGATGGCACAGCTGAGTAGAGATGGAATTCTCATGGACTCCTTCTCCCTGTAGCCTTGGTTTGGTCTTGTAGGACCCTGCATGGATGCATACATGATGGGTGTGATGCCTTAATGATTTGGTGGGGCCTCATTTAAGAAGACCTCATTTGTTGATTAGCCTGAGCAAGAAGGAGCCCCTGTCGCTACTAAAAATAGAAAAACTAGATGGGCATTGTGTTAGGTGCCTGTAGTCCCAGGTACTTGGGAGGCTAAGGAAAGAGGATCACTTGACCCCAAGAGTTTAAGATTGCTGTGAGTTATGACACCATGGCACTCTACCAAGGGTGACAGGGTGAGACTCAATAAACAAACAAATCAATAAACAAAAACCTAAGTAAGGTGGATGTCTTAGTGATGAATTATAAAGTGAATGATAAGGAACTTGGGCTCATGCCTTTCTCAAGTCACCTTGGTAAATGAGGCCTTATTGTAAGGATAGTGCAGATAAGGAATTTTGTATATGTAGGTTCAATAATTGATTCAGGGTAAGACAAAAATTATTATCAGAATCCTTATGTCTTGACTCTCAATCCAATGTTGTTTACAGAGAGTTAAACCTGGTTCCAAAATAAGATCTCACTGTTTAAAAAAAAGTCTCAAGAGCCGACCCTAAACTTAATAACTATCCTTCATTTTATGAATATCACCAGCATAAATCATGTCTTCTTTGATGACTGGCAAGAAGATACCAGCTGCGTTGTAGTCTTTCGTAAGCCTAGCCATCAGTGAATAGTATTGGAGCATAGAAAAGAAATCAATATCTATAGAACAAGACAGGAATGAAAGGTTAAAGCAGCCTGGAGAGGTGCAGGGACGGTATTCAGCCATGAAGTGCAGCAGTGTTTGAATGGGAACCCAAAGCAGAATATAAGCACTTTGCAACGGACAGTTCTTTGCTCGTGGATGTATCTTTTAATATAATTAAATCCAAAGTAATGGATAATTCAAAATTATTTTTTTGAGGTTTTTTTAATGGTGCCATTTTTCTAAATAATGAGTAATTCTGACAAATTCTGATCGAGTACACATGTTCTAAAACTTCTTTGTCATTCTGCTCCTAGAAAGTTCCTGTCTTGTCTCTGTGTCATCTTGGGAAAGAGTTGACAGAACACTTAGGAACAAATGAAGAACAGTAGACTCTCTCCAAACTTTATATCAGGCGTGTTAAACCTCTGTTTGAGAGAGGTAATTATGTGTTTATGTTGTTAAGTATCTTCTCTTCCTTTTGGTTAAGCTCTAGGCAGGACATAAAGTAAATAAATACAAATTTTGAAAAGGCATTTTATTTGAAGACTTGCGGATAATATATGATTGATCTGATTTTATTGAAAAATAATTTGCCATAGTAAGGATATGCCTAGAATGTGAATGTTTGGGAGTGGGTACAAGAGGGTGACATGTAAAACAACCCCTCTCTGTCCTTTCTGACCTGTACTTAACTTAACCCTATCCAGTTGCCCAAAAAGAGGCTTGGAATTTTCAGCTTCTTTGACATATTGGGCGAGCAGATGGGCAGGATGAAAGAAGCAAAGATGGCTGGAAAGAACAGTTTTGGGTTTTTTTTTTTTGAGACAGAGTCTTACGTCTCACTATGTCACCTTTGGTAGAGTGCCGGGGTGTCACAGCTCATAGCAACCTCTAACTCCGGGCTTAAGCGATTCTCTTGCCTCCCCCTCCAAAGTAGCTGGGACTACAGGCGCCCGCCACAATCAGTGCCCGGCTATTTTTAGAGACAGGGTCTCTTGCTCTGGCTCATGCTGATCTCGAACTGGTGAGCTCAAGCCATCCACCCGCCTCAGCCTCCCAGGGTGCTAGGGTTACAGGTTACAGGCCAACTGTCTCAGCCTCTCAACTTTTTTATCTCTTAGTAATTTCCCAAATATTGTCACCTACATACTACTATTTCCTGAGTTTTCTTTTTTAGTTTTGAATACTGAGTTCCTACTGTGAAAGGTGAGGATGGAGCTTCCTTATGTATCACCACCCCTCCCCACCTCCCGCTTCTGTTCTACCCATCCTTCAGACTAGTGTTATCTTTTTGTTAGATCAGTGTATTTTAATATGTATCTTCTTGTGACATGTAAACATTATTCATCACTAGGTCCTATTGGGTACTGTGATTACATTTCATGTAAACTTTGTTGCTTCTCCTTAGAGTTAATAATGTGGTCTCACTTTGTTCTTTTACTTTCCCGTAGACTCATCACTAATTCATTACCCGGTCCCCTAACTGTGCACCAGAAATGTAAACCTCCTCTTAATATGTTCAGACCTGTCAGCCATTCTCTCAGTACGATCTTTTTTGGAACTCTCTGCTCTCTTGGTATAATTTGGGTTGCTGCACAGCTGTTGGCTTAGCACTTTCTTATATCATTGTGGTTTTCTTGGGGATTCCCTTTTGTATTGTAGCTCCTTTTTTCTGGATCCCATGTTTTTCTGTTCCCCCCCCCCACCTTTTATTGTGATAAAACACATTCTCCTATAGGTTCCTAAAAAAATGTGCATGAGAGGAAACATTTTTGCTGCTTTGAGTATTTGAAAATGTTTTATTTCTATCCCACACTTCATTGATAGTTTTCATATGGGTAGAAGTCTAGGTTGGAAATAATTTGCCCTTAGAACTTTTTTTTTTTTGAGACAGAGTCTCACTTGGTCACCCTCAGTAGAGTGCCGTGCTAGGATTACAGGCGCCCGGCCCAATGCCTGGCTATTTTTAGAGACGGGGTCTCGATCTTGCTCAGGCTGGTCTCAAACCCGTGAGCTCAGGCAGTCCACCCGCCTCAGCCTCCCAAGTGCTGAGATTACAGGCGTGAGCCACCAGGCCCAGCTCCCTTAGCATTTTGAAGTCATTATTTTCTTTGAGCATTCAGTGTTGTCCTATCATTTTAATTTCTGTAGGTATTACCAGTTGCATAAGTTATCACAAGGAATAGTGGTTTAAGGCAGCAAATAGTCATGGGTCAGGAATCAGCTGTGACTTAGTTGGGTAGCTCTGATTCAAGGTGTCTCATATGACTACAGACAAGGTAGGCTGCAGTCATCGCAGACCTAGATTAGGGGAGGACCTGTGTCCAAACTCACATGGGCAGGCTGTGAGTCTTTGCTAGCTGTTGGCTGGAGATACTAGTTCCACTTCAGCGTCTCTATGGAGCTACTCACCACATAACAAGGTGCTTCTCTCACAGTTTTGGCTCTGAGAAAGAGTCAGATTATATTTGTGACCCAAAAGAACTTAAGACATGATTCCCCGACTGGTTATTAGGAAGTAATTTGCAAAAATAAGAAAAGTTTCTAATACAGTGCTTGTCTCCAGCATTTATTTTTCTACCTCTGTATCCCTAGTAGTTCCTAGGTCAAAAGTTCAGTATGATCTAGGGCTTCCTTCAATCTTGTCCATCTTACCACTTTCATTTACCTGTTGGTTCATTCATGAAGTCACTCAAGCATTTACTGAGAACCTGTCTCATATTGGCTACCAGGGAGAACTCATGCCTGTATGCAGTGTGCTGTAGTCAGTATCCACCTCTCACAGTTGAGGGAACCTCCACAGATGCAGTTACTGTGCATGTGTAGGCTGGCCTGCAAGGACAGTGCCCCTCAACAGCATCCTGGCCACCCACAATGTGGCTTGAGTACACAGGTTGCCCCCACACTGGAAAAACAAGAGAAAGGGAAGTGGGGCAATCTGGGTTCCTGATTCTCTGGTCCCCATCTTATCACCATCTTCAAACTCCCATCTGTTCCTAGGACTGGAGCTTCCCTAGACTACATGCTTCACTGTGTGCCAGTTCCCAATCTAGCAGTCCTGGGCCCAAGTAGAGACCACTCACCTGAACAAAGACCTTTCTTTCTGGAAAAAGAGTTTAGATAAGACCCTAAGGATGGCTTGGCGCCCATAGCTCAGTAATTAGGGCACTGGCCACATGCACTGTGGCAGGTGGGTTCAAACCTGGCCCGGGCCTGCTAAACAGCAGTAACAATAATAATAAAAAAGCACCAGGAGTTGTAGCAGGCACCTGTAATCCTAGCTACTGGGAGGCTGAGGCAAGGGAATCACTTAAGCTCAAGAGTTTGAGGTTGCTGTGAGCTGTGACACCACAGCTCTCCACTGAGGGCGATATAGTGAGACTCTTGTCTCAAAAAAAAAAAAAGAAAGAAAGAAAGAAAGAAAAAGGCCCTAAGGAAGATACACTGTATCACTAATATGTAATAGCACATCTCATATCTAGAGTTATGACAGAGAGGCTTCTGTTACATTTAAAATTTCCACATTGGTATTAAAGGATTTTCTTTTCTTTTTCTTTCTCTCTCTTTTTTTTTGAGACAAGAGCCTTACTCTGTTACCTGGGGTAGAGTGCCATGGCATGATCAGAGCCCACAGCAACCTCAAACTCCTGGGCCATCCTTTTGCCTCAGCCTCCCAAGTAGCTAGAACTACAGGCGCCTGCTGCAATACCTGGCTAGTTTTTTTATTTTTAGTAAAGATGGGGTCTCACTCTTGCTCAGGCTGGTCTTCAACTCTTAAGCTCAAGTGATCTGCCAGAGTGCTAGGATTACAGGCATGAGCACTTTAGGCAATGAGGCTTAAAGGCTTCAATTTTCATGTCTTCTCCCCATTATTGGGAATCCTTTTTTCCCCGTTATTGGGAATCTTGATAAACATACTTACCTTTAGCAGCATGCGTGGAGTGTAATTTAACTTTTACCTGATGTTTCAGGGTCACATTGGGAATGTCATGTGTGTAAGGTTGTAAATACAATTATGCCCTCAGAAAGCGTTTGAGTTTTATAAGTCGTTTATTTTTGTGCTGTTTTCTTTAACTTGATTGGCATTTTCCTGTATTTATGTATCTTTTTTTCTTTGCTACCTGTTACCTTTTTGCTAGGCTTAACACATCCTTCTTTTAAACACTGTGGGCCAGAAAAATAAAGAACAAGCATAATCCTGAAATCATTGGATGATATTTGCCCTTCCAGTTCTCTCGGCTTGAAATGTCCTTCCCTGGATCCTCCTTTCCCATCCCTTTCAGGTCTGCTCACATGACCCCTTCCTAGTGAGGCCTTCCTTGGCTCCCTTATTTAAAATTCTAACATGCCACCTGCTCCTGCACTTTAGGTGCCCTTTTTCTTTTCCTAGTATTTATGATTTTTTAACATGGTTTCTAATGTGTACATTTAATAAATGCAATGAATATAAGTCCTATGAAGATGGGGCTTTTTGTTTTGTTTACTGCTATATGCAAACAAGAGCACTGGAGTGGTGCTGGATGTGTAGTAACCTCTGAGGACTTTCTCAAGTCATGTTATTCATAAGTAACATTCTCTGGGTGGACTGTCATACTGTTCTACGTGATGCCTTCTTGAGTCAAAAACCTCTGCCTGTCCTCCTATCACTACCCCAGGGGCTCACCCAGCAGAAGGTACAGCATGAGCGCATGGCCTGCAGGGCCCATGTCTCTGTCCTCAGGGTCAGCCCTTCTGCTTCCTGGATTATGGCTTCCAGAGACAGCCCAGCTAGGGAGCAGCCAGGGAAGGGGAGCAGGACCAGTTTTTCTTCCTAGGTGAACTTCTCCATCTCACCCCCTCCTCTCCTTTGGTCTTCACCCCCCCAGCTGGGGTGCTGGAAGGATCGGAGTTGAAAAGTGCAGCTGCAGGACCCAGAGGGAGGAACTGGGGCCTGTAGCGCCCCCTGCTGTCCTGGAAGAGCAGGGTGTCTGGGTTTCTCCTTGTCCAGGTGAAGGATGGCAGTTGAGAAAGGGTGGATGGAGAACAGGTGGAGGGCACTGGATGGAACAGGACCCTGTCTCTAGCAAGGAGATATAGATGGACAGGATTCTTGAAGAGCCAGAAATGCAAAAGAAGAAATTAACCCAGTATCTGGTTAACTTTTCCTATTTCTTTGTTTGTTTTCATCTTTGTTATGTTATTAGCGGTAGAATATACTGCAGATGAGGTTCCTGGGAAACAAACTCTAAGACAGAGTCTTGTATGCAGTAAGTTTATTGGAGAGTGGTCTCAGTGTCAGCCCCCATCTGCGGGTGGGTGCTGAGTAGAACTGGTTAGAGCAGGGGTTCTCCACCTTCCTAATGCTGCGACCCTTTAATACAGTTCCTGTGAGAACTATAGGTTGAGAACTGCTGAGTTAGAGGAAGAAGTGAACTGAACTTCAACAACTACAATTTCTTCTTCTTACAACAGAGGCCTCAGCCCATCTTACAGGTTGCTCTGGAGCTGAGGAGGCCCTGCAGAGATGACCTGAACTGGGGTAAAAAGGACAGGCTGTTAGACATCCACATCATTGGATGCAGGCTGCCTCCTAGGAGGGGCATTACCTTGGGTAAGGTGGCTGTGTTGGCATTTCCTGGGATAGGACTTGGCTGTGAACTGTCAGCCCTCAACACTGCTAACTGCTAGGGGAATAAATGCTTTAGTTCTGAAGGGGGATCCGGGTGGCACACACAGTATCTGCTATGGAATTCTCCCCTGGGCCTTATATATCTTCTATATATATCCAGCAGAAGGAACAGCACGAACGCATGGCCTGCGGGGCCCATGTCTCTGTCCTCAGGGTCAACCCTTCTGCTTTGTAGGGTTATAGGTCTGTGGACACAGAATTCAATGAATTTTTAAAATGTGTTATTGTTATCTTGTAGCTTAAAATATTGGGAGGATTGAGAGAAACGAATAGTTAAAAAATAATTGAAGACAAGAAAATGTAGCTATATTGAATAAAGGCTGAATAAAGGATTATTCATTTATAGGCAACCAAGCCCACTTCAGCTAGGTTAAATCAGGAGAGGATTATTTTAAATATATTGTTTTAGGCTGAATTATATCTCCTCCAAAATTCATATGTTGAAATCCTAACCCCCAGTACTTCAGAATGTGATGGTATTTAGTGATATAAGTCTTTTTTTTTTTTTTTTTTTTGAAACGGAGCCTCAAGCTATCCCCCTGGGTAGAGTGCCATGGCATCACGCTCACAGCAACCTCCAACTCCTGGGCTCAAGCGAGTCTCCTGCCTCAGCCTCCCAAGTAGCTGGGACTACAGGCACCCACCACAACGCCTGGCCATTTTTTGGTTGCAGCCATCATTGTTGTTTGATGGATCTGGGCTGGGGATTTGAACCCGCCACCTTAGGTGTATGTGGCTGTTGCCTTAGCCGCACAGGCGCCGAGCCAGTGATATAAGTCTTTAAAGAGGTAATTATGTTAAAAAGTCATCAGAGTGGGCCCTGATTCTATACACATGGTGACTGTATGAAAGAAGAACTGTCATGTACATGAGATGTACAGAGAGAGAAGATGGTGTCTGCAAGCCAATGAGGCCTGGAACAAATCCTTCTTCACAGCCCTCAGAAGGAACTGCCCCTGCTGGTACTTTCATCTTGGACTTTTAGCTTCCAGAACTGTAAGAACATAAATATCTGCTTGTTAAGCCCATCCAGTCTATGGCACTTTATGACAGCTCTAACAAACTGACAGAGATACACATGGAACATTAAGGAGAACAGGATAACAAAGACATCTGGAGCAATCACAGGACAGACCTGGAGACCAGAGCTGGAAGGGAACTCTGGATCCATGACAGCTGGAGAGCTCATAGCAGGAGTTCAGGAGCTTCTGTCGGGCACTTTGTTTTTAATACGGCTCAAGTATATTCCATGTCATTTTCTGCTATTTTATCAACTGCCTACATTTTTTTATTTTCAGTTCAAATTCCTAAGAAGCCTTATTTGCTTCTGATTATCTTTTCCTACCAGGACATAGGTCCATGGCTATGGATTAATTATCTCTGACTATGTGCCCTTATACCGGAAGGGGAGAAAATGAGGAAGCAGATTAATGGCCAGCTAAGCCGCGGAGAATTTGTGGGAGGGCAGATGTCAGGTTTGCTCTATCTCAGTCTAGTAGCATAAAGATACTTTTCTCTTTAAATATATTTTTAAAAACTTTGGAAGTGAGCACTTGAATATTCAAGTTGGTTTGTTAAATCAGGATCCAGACAAAGGCCATGCACACTATGTGTCTTAAGTTTCTTATAATCTAAAGCAGTTTCTCCTTCTTTTTACTTCTTACTTCTGTAACATTGACTCTTGATGAAAATAATTCTCCATTTACTTGTTTACTGACTGCCACACTATGAATTTTTACCAAATTATGTTTTTCATTTCTACTGGTGTTTATTTGTGTTCACTAGATAAGGATGAAAATCTGTTACTATTATATTTAGGTTAGTTTCTCTGTATATTTTTTCTTTTTTAGCAGTTCTTGCTTTGTGTATCCTATTTTTATTTTTATTTTTCATGGCCTATATATTACTCTTCATTTCTGTTACTGTGATTTTTATCATTTTATGATGACTCTGCTAGTACTTTTCACCTTAATTTTTCCTGAAATTAATATGATAACCTGCAATTTTCTTCTCGTTTCATTGAAGAATAAGATTTCTTACTCAAATCGTAGCCACCTATGTGGGTATTACAATTCATATTTATGGTCTTCATCAGCAATTTCATTTATTGGGTTAACTCATTTAAGTATAGTTTTTTAAAAAGCCAGACCTTGTTTGAGATTTGCTTTCAAGTCATGTTTGGAATAAATTTAGCTTATTATTAATTTTGCGGAGATCCCAAAGCTTTGAACAGGTGTTTCTGTTGACTTATATAACAGGAACAAAAATTTGGCCCTTCATTACTTTCCCTCTGGTGGTC
>NW_003852436.1:11086686-11089968 GCF_000181295.1 Otolemur garnettii | reverse complement strand
GCCGAGCCCCCTCTGGTGGTCTTATGGTTGTCCCACATCTTTGGACTTTTATGATATACTAGACAAATCTGAAGTACTGACTTATTCCCTTTGTATATTAGTTAGATTGCTCATAGGATCTCTTCTTTTCCATTTTGTTTAAATGTTTTGTAAAAATATTTTCTGGTTTTGGTGTTTGTTAAATTTAGTTGGAGATAAACTCTACCGGACATAATGACATCATTCCTTATTCTGAAAATTGGAAGATTTAAGGAAAGAAGTAATAATTGTCTTGCCTTTAAATAGGAAGGTAGAAAAAAAAGTATTAGTTATCCCGTTTTTCCTGTAGAAACTATAGTTTGTAGTAAAAAATTAGGCTTAGTTGATGAGGGAAGAATCTAGTAAACTTGGTTGGACTGGAAGAATTAGAAAATCACTGCTGGGGGATTCCCGGCTGAGCATGACAGGGACTTGAAAAAAATCACCACTTGCAGCTCCTCATGAAATAATTGATTCAGGGAATGATCATCAATAGTTGAAAGCCTTAGATAAAAGGTTAATGGAGGGCTCAGGCTGTTAGCATTTTAAACCTCTGGTCAATCTTAACATCACTGAAAGTGGGACAGGGTAGGCAGGTGCCTCCTGATGTCACACGATACAAAGCACACAGTAGCTCCAAGGCAGTATTCTTGTCAAAAAAAGTGAAACCTGAATCTCAAAAGCTACTTTCACTTACAGCAAATTCAGGGGACAAAGGAGTAAGTTAAATTATAACAAGGAAGTAAATACTCAAATCCAGAATGTAGGACATTTTATAAAGCTGCTTCTGACCCAGTTTCCATCATGAGTCAACATTATCAAGGTAAAAAAACAGAGAAATTGCTCTAGATCAGGGGTCCTCAAACTTTTTAAACAGGGGGCCAGTTCACTGTCCCTCAGACCATTGGTGGGCCAGACTGCAGGTCCGGGACAAGTCGGCTGCTAAGCAGGACAGGCAGCAGCGGCAAAAACACCCAGTGGGCCAGATAAATGTCCTAGGTGGGCTGCTTGTGGCCCGTGGGGGCTGTAGTTTGAGGATGCCTACTCTAGATTATAAGAGAATTTAAGACAAATAATGTGCCTTTGTTTGGATCCTGATTTAACAAATCAACTTAATCCTTTTTTAGAGACAAGGTCTTGCTCTATTGCCCAGGCTGGAGTGCAGTGGCACAATCATGGCTCTCCAGCAACCTCCAACTCCTAGGATCAAGTTATCTTCCTGCCTCAGCACCCTGAGTAGCTGGGACTATAGGCCCAGCTATAGTGGGCCTATATAGGCCATGCCCCCTGCCTGGCTAATTTTTAAATTTTCTTTAGTTACAGGGTCTTGCTATGTTCCCCAGGGTGGTCTTAAACTCCTGGTCTCAAGTGATTGTCCTGCTTCTGCCTCCCTAAGCCAGAATTACTGGGATTACAGATGTGAGTCCAGCCTTATTGTTAATCTTGATGTGCATGATAAGAGCATTGAATTGCGTAAGAAAATATTTATCCTAAAGAGAGTTAGGAGTCTATGAGTCCTTTGTAAATCTAATCGGAAATCATTTATCAGTCTGTAGAAAGCTCCTCTTTTTTTCAGCTTATAGTGCTATTTGTTGTTTTCATGGTTGTAGGTGTATTACCTTAAGCAAGTCACCTTTTCCTAAGGCCTATATGTTCCCATTGCAACCTCAAGATACATTGGAAACATCTGATCATTTCAAAATTGATTTATGCATTGCTTATTTATCATCACACTCTGTGTATTTGTCTTTTGACTCCATTATACCTCTAAAAATATTTTCTTATTTTTGGTTCAGCTATTAAGAAACGTGTTGAATCTGTCATTTGACTACTTTCTCTTTTTTTTTTTTTACAATAAAGAAGTGCCAAGGGGTTGGAAGCAGGAGAATGGGTGCTTAATGCCAACTCCAGAGACTTTCCTAAAGACAGCTTTTATCTATCTGCCTAAGGTCCTGGGGCCCTAGGGGTGGAGGACAACTCTTACAGCTTTCTGCCTCTCTAATCCTGTTCTGTCTCCAGGTCTTAGGTCATTACTCTGTGTTATTATTAAATTCATCTTTAACTCTGCCATTTGCAAAAACTGTTAGTTTGCAAAGTGGCAATGTGGCAGTGTAAGAGCTTTGTTATTTGCCATGCTGCCATGGGCAAGTTTCTACCTCTGTCTTTGCAAAATGGGAATAATAAGATATTCATAAGAATCAAATGAGATATTATGGAATTAGTACTTAGCTTGGGTTTGGCCTATTTAAACATGTGATAATAAATGGTAGCTGCTTCTTTTATTATTACGATTGTTGAACACATATTAATATTTCAGCTTTAAGTATTAATTTAATTCTGGGCAAACAGGTTATCTTAGTGAAGCTCAGATTGATACTGATGGTGCCCAGAGGGCAGGGTTTCTCAGCTTTGGTATATTTGACAATTGGGGCCAGAAGATTCTTTGTGATTTGGGGGCTAGTCTTGTTCATTGTAAGGTGTTAGGCCTTAGCCCTGGCTTCCACCTGGTAGATGCTAGTAATATTTCTCCTTCCTAGTTGTGACAACCAAATAATGTCTCTATGGCTTGGCGTCCATAGTACAGTGGTTATGGCGCCGGCCACATACACCAAGGGTGGTGGGTTTGAACCTGGCCCAGGCCAGCTAAACAACAATGACATCTGCAACAAAAAAATAGCAGGGCATTGTGGCGGGTGCTTGTAGTCCCAGCTACTTAGGAGGCTGTTTGAGGTAGCTGTAATGCCACGAGACTCTACCATGGGCGACATAGTGAGACTGTCTCAAAAAAAAAAAAAAAGTCTCTAGTCATTGCTCAGTGTCTCCTAGGGAGCACAGTCACCCCCAGTTGAGAACCACTGCTGTAAAGCAAGGATACTACTAGAATTCAGTCTCTTCTTGAGTACCCTGATGATAAAACAGAGACAAGTTTTGTAGCTTCTTATCTGTATTTCCAGGAAGAGCACATTTATTCCATTGTCTCTTCTCTAAATCAATCCATCAAATCAATCTCTTATATTAGAAAATGAATAAATCTCATAAAACAGTAGACCTTGGTGTTTGCTGTTTTTGTTCCCTTGCAGCCACAGACAACCTATGTCTTCTACTAAAACCTGCAGTCTGGCTTTAGTTCTAGAATTTAGACAAGAAATTTTTAGTCGTCTCAGCGCCTGTGGCTCAAGTGGCTAAGGTGCCAGCCGCATACACCTAAGGTGGCAGGTTCGAACCCAGCCCAGGCCCGCCAAACAACAATGGCTGCAACAACAA
>NW_003852436.1:11077140-11086543 GCF_000181295.1 Otolemur garnettii | reverse complement strand
TTAAAAAAAAAAAAAAAAAAGAAAAAGAAATTTTTAGTCAAACTTTTTTTTACTAACCAATAATTCCTGGAATTGGACAATATAAAGTCACATGACTCATAATGACAGTTCAATCAGTGAAACAGATCACGTATAATACAGTGGTCCTTTGAGATTATAATTGAGCTAAAAAATTCTATTGCCTAGTGATGTTGTAGTCTTCATAGTGTCAGAGTGGAATGAATTACTCGTGTGTTTGTGGTGATGCTGCTGTAAACTTACTACTAGTTGTATAAAAGTGTAGCACATACAATTATGTCTAGTTCATACTACTTGATAATGATAATGACTATGTTACTGGTTTACTATTTACTATACTATCCCTTTGTTATTATTTTAGTGCATACTCCAAGTTAACTGAAAAATGGCCTCAGGAAGGTCCCTCTGGAGGTATTCCAGAAGAAGGTGTTGGTATAGCAGGAGATGATACCTCGATGCATGTTATTGCCCCTGAAGATCTCCTGGTGGGATAAGCTGTAGAGATCGGCGACAGTGATGTTGACGGTCCTCACACTGTTTGGGCCTAGGCTAATGTGTATTTGTTCCTTAATTTTTAACAAAAAAGTTCAAAAACTAAAAAAAATTAAAAATTTGAAAAACAGAAAAGAACTTAGAGGATAAGAATGTAAAAGAAAGGAAATACTTTCTTCTTTTTCTTTTTTTGAGACAGAGTCTCACTGTGTCACCCTTGGTAGAGTGCTGTGGTGTCACAGCTCACAGTAACCTCAAGCTCTTGGGCTCAAGTGATTCTCTTTCCTCAGCCTCCCAAGTAGCTGGGACTACAGGCGACCACCACAATGCCTGGCTGTTTGTTGTTGTTGTTGTCGTCATTGTTAGCAGGCTTGGGTGGGTTCAAACCCACCAACCTCAGTGTATGTGGCCTGAGCCCTAACGACTGAGCTACAGGCACTGAGCCAAAGAAAATATTTTTGTACAGCTATATAATGTTTATGTTTTAAGCTAAATGTCATTGTATAAATGTCAAATACTGAAAAACTTTTACAGTTTATGAAGTAAAAAAAGTTATAGTAAGTTTTAGTTCATTTATTGTGGAAAAAATTTTTATTTATTTATTTGAGATAGTCTCACTATGTCACCGTAGGTAGAGTGTCATGGCATCACAGCTCACAGCAATCTCCAGCTCTTGGGCTCAAGCGAGTCTCTTGCCTCAGCCTCCCAAGTAGCTAGGACTACAGGCGCCCATCACAACGTCTGGATATTTTTTGTTGCTTTGGTGTCATTGTTGCTTATCTGAACCAGGCCAGGCTTGAACCCAGCATCTTTGGTGTATGTGGCTGGTGCCATAACCACTGTGTGCTGAGCCATAGAAAATACTTTTAAATAAACTTACTGTAGCCTTACTATGCAATATAAAGTCACAGTAGTATATAGTGATATCTTAGACCTTCATATTCAATCACCTCTCACTGAGGTGCTTATAGAGTAATTTCCAGTCCTGCTAGCTTCTTTCATGGAAAGTGCCCCATACAGGTGTGTCTTCTAAAAAAGTCTTTTCTATCCTATTTTTACTGTTTAGATATATTTAAGTACACAAATGCTTACCACTGTGTTAATGTTATTTAATACTTACAGTATTAAGTACAGTGATATGCTGTCTAGGATTGTAGACTAAAAGCTTAGGTGTGTAGTGGGCTGTACCAGCTAGGTTTGCACAAGTACACTGTGATAATTTACACCATGATGCGTTGATCAGAACTTAACCCTGTCATTAAGCAACACATGACTGTACTTAGCATCTATTATGTCACGGCCACACCCTGGACATTGTGGAGATAACCTACATCTTCTCTGTGGCTCTTCGCCTTACTGACCAGTCTGTAGGTTTCTCTGGTCTGCACTCACCTTCTCCATAGCAACTGATCTTATTTTGAGCTCCATCCTACTTGCTTGGGGCCCCAGTGTCCTTTATAACCAGTTCCTGTAGAAGGGGCTGGTCTTGTTCTTTCAATAAATAAAAGAAAGAACAAGATGTTCTATGTTTATTCATTTTTACTTGTACTAATGGAGTTCTTCCTTAATGGTTTGACAGCTGACTCTATAGTCTAGCTCTCATTTTGTTAATTCAATAAACAAGATGATACTTTTCTGCTTGTGTGATTTTATACTACATGCTGTGAGAAGGTCAAGAAGATAAATAGGCCATCAGTTTCTTTTCTCAAGGTTGTTCTTACTTATTCAGAAGGAGAATAAAAGCTATGTGTACCCGAATAACTACAAGTGGAGACTAGGAATATAATAAGAGTTACAAATAACTAGGACCAAGGGGCAAATGCTATTTTGGGATAACATAAGGAAGAACCTTTAATAGAGCTTTCTCTCAATGAATGGAGGTAATTTGGTATGAGCCAAAATTTTAAAGTTAGTCCTAAATGAACCTGTTAAAACAAACATGAGCTATGTGTTCACAGGCAAGTTACTTAACCTCTTTGAGCCTCACTTGTTTTGTGTATTTTTATTTCATTTGTAAGTGTAGGCTGAATAATACTTTCTTGAGTTGTTTAGATATTAAATAAGATAATATTTAAAGTACCTAGCATACTACCCAATACAGAAAGAGTGAAAAGTAAATATGAGTTCCTACTCTAGTTAAAGGGCTGGACGTGATGGCTCATGCCTGTAATCCTAGCATTCTGAGGCCAAGGGAAAGGATCACTTGAGCTCAGGAATTAGAGACCAGCCTGAGCAAGAGCAAAAAAAAAAAAAAAAAAAAAAAAAAAAAATAGGAGAGAGATGAAATGAAGATGTCACGTTACCCAGGCAGTCCATCTAGGCAGGTCTTTCACAGGCAGCTTGACTGAGTCATCTCCATCTAAGCTCTAGGCCCTTACTTAGCTTTTTAGTATCTAGAGTTCAAGGGTTGTTAGAACAAACTCCTAAGTACATAGGTCAATGTTTTTCAGCCTTTTTTATCTAACAGCACATTGAACTTACAGTTAAACTTCTGAGTACACTTAAATTATGTTGATTCCAAAAAAAAAAAAAGTAAAAAGAATATATTTACTGTGCTTTGAACTTCTTTCAAAAATAATTTAATTAATGATCTTTAAAAATTTTTGCAGCACACTGGTTAAAAATCACTAATGTAGCTGGTAGTTTGAAGAGGTTTAAAATTAGAACAAAGGGAAGCAAGTTAGGGAACTGTACATATCCCCTGCCACAGTCCCCACCTTGTGGCCCTTTATTAATTTCCTAAAGGGCAGTTTTATATAGACTAGGTTTCTTTGTTGCCCAGGTTGGTCTTGAACTTTCTCAGCTTCCCAAAGTGTTGGGGATTAAAGGCGCGAGCTAGCAAGCCTGTTCTGACTTTTCTCTTTTTAGATTCCATGCTGACCGTCCCTTTTCTGAATACTGTTTTTCTTCAATCAGTGCATAATACTGTTGATTAGATTTAGGCTTTCTTAGGTACGAGCTCACTCCTTGTATGTTGCCTTAAGGTTAACTCAAGTCTCCAAGTTTATCTTCTTTCTAAGACACAATGTGTTTTACTGAAATCTTTTGATTTTTTTCCTACCGGTAACTTCATCTCCTCCACTGTGTATATATTTTTCTTGTTAAGTTTCAGTTTGAGAGGATTCTAGAAGGCAAGGACTTGGACAGTCTTACAGAGGGAAAATAGCTTCCATTACCTCATTGTCAACAATGAGCTGTTGTATTAAGAAGTGTAGGGATCATCCACTGGGTCTATTAAAAAGTGAATTTACACCTTGAGCTGGGAGTATGTGTCATATCAAATAGTTTGTAAAGTGCCTTCCAACTATTTCACTTTATGATTTTTATAACCTCATTTTATCTCCTTGCTGTATTATTTTTTGCCTCTTGAATATAGATCCATCATCATCTTTCACATTCTTTTATCTCTTTACTTACATATCATTCCACATTTAGTGAGTTTATCTTCTCTTTTGCTGAAGTATTTGCCACAATGTCAAGTATGCCTTGCTTACAATTCTGTAATGTTGTCATCTAAAAAACATTCTGATGAGATCTTACTGACAAGAACAATGTCCCTTTGAGAATAAATTTGAATCAGGCTTTGAATCCTGCTTTATACTTTGATAATTTTTGCTTTTTGGAATTAATTTTTTTCAGAGTTCTTACTACTTTATTGATATGTATTTAAAGCTTTTTAATGACTCAGATTTAATTTACTTATTGTTACATAATTACCTTATTTTTGTGATTATTGATGAAAATTGTCATTTTCAAACAGTGATTTTATTGGTATTTAATGAAATCTGAGCAGAGGATGTTCATGCCACCATCTTGCCAAAACACCTTTATTTTTGCTCTTATTTGTCAAATAAGATGAGCATCCTATTACTATTTTAACCAATACCTTATGAAATCTAAAAATTATTATTTTTACTTTTTTTTTCCTTCGGGTTAATATGAAGGTGCATGCAATTAGGTTATTTTATTTGCATTTGTAAGGTAAAGTTCACAGTCTGAGTTGTAGTTGAGTTCTTCACCCAGGAAGAGTGTCATGTCCCCCTACATTGTACCCGATAGGGGTACTCAGATAGGAACTCACTGAGCTCCCCCTCCCTATTGAGCTTGTGTTTTTTGCTAGCGTGGCCTGTAGTTACTGATCTACTATTTTCAGATTAGCACTTCGTACATGAGATGGTTGCTTTTCCATTCTTGAGATACTTAGGAGAATATTCTCCAACTCCATCCAGGTAAATACAACAAATGGAGAGTCTACAAATTATCAATAACTGATCTCTGGCTAGTGTCAGATCCCGTGTTCTTAATCACTCTTTGTATTCCAGAGGCCCAGGAACAGTATAAGAATAAGACAGTGATATATTTCTCACAAGAAGCATGCTGTTACAGTACTCTCTTGTTGTAGGATGTTGTGAATTAGAAACATCTCAAATAAACATCTTTCCTCACCTCAGCACACCTGTGTGCACGGCTGTGATGTGCTTCTGGTGGGTAGGGCTGACAGGAAACTCAGAAGGAATTCCCCTCTGCTTTCCTCTGTTTGATCCACGACTACTAAACATAGTCAGCCTTCACTTCCCGGCACCTCCGCCCGGACTTCCCCTTACTCTCTAGCTGTGGAGGCAGCCTTCGCGATGGCCTCCCAGTGATCTTTGCCTCCTGATAGTCACACTTGTTGACTCATTACCAAAGAATGGGATACAACAGGAAGTAATTAGATGTCAGTTTTGAGATGAGGTTATGAAAAAACTGTGGCTTTCATTTCAGCTGCTATCTCTTGCTCTGCTTAGATCACTCAATCTGGGAGAAGCCAGTTGCCACAAGGGAGTCCTGTGGAGAGGCTGACTGAGTGGGTAGACCCTTTTCTAGTTGAGCCTTGAGATGATGTAGCTGTGGCTGACAGCAGCAGTGGCCTTTTGAAAGACGCCGAGCTGTACCTACCCAGTTGAGCCCTCCCTGACTACTGACCCACAGAAACTGAGATAATACACGCATGTTGTTTTAAAGTACTAATTTGGGGGATCATTTGTCACACAGCAATAGATAGTTAATACACTGCATAGGCCACTCTGGCCTGGCCTGGCCTGTTTTGTCTGAAATTTTCCAATCTTCTTGTTCTCACTTTTCCTTCAGAACCCAGTCTACTCCTAGATGGGATGGTTTTCATTTTGGATTCTATGTACACCTGGGTTTCACCTTCTTTGCCCATAGAATGCGAGGATTTGTGGAACCAGGGGATTGCGAGATTCCTTTCAGCCCTCAAATTCTGTGCTCGTGTATTTTCCCAGGTTCTGTTTTCACTTTCATCAAAAGAATGAATATGTGAACTAATTGTTAGCCTTAACCAAATTTTATTCACTCTGGGGATCTTGCCAAGGGAAAAAAAAGCAACAAGCAGATTACGTTCATGGGATACTGGAATTGCAAATGTCTTACTCCCTCTTTACAATCTTTCTTTAAAATCCTCAAGTCTGGAATCTTCCTTCTCTTTCTCATTCTTGACTGTCATTTCACGCTGCCCATATTGACCTCAGCCAGTTAGAATGGCCCCAGGAAAATCAGAGGCAGAAGCATATGAGGGAGGAGCCCAGCGAGGCCCAGACTGGGGGTAGCAGAAAGTTCAGTAAGTGAGATAGCTGACTTCTCAATCCAAGATCTGTAAAAACTGACATTTGTATATATTCCAGGTTCGTTGATTTGGATGCAGTTTGATCCCCAGTTCACCACTCCTGCCAGGACCCAGAAATCTTCAACTTGACACATCAGGGGATCTCCTCGATGGCCCTGGGGGAGGGAGAAAAGAAAGTTGGCTAGTCAGTGCCCAGAGCAGAGCAGGGGAGGTGAGACTCGATAGTTTAGCCAGAACTGTGGAGTTAGGGCTGTCCAGACACTCCGGGGCTCATCCATGCACTCTGAGGCTATGAGGTGTGGGGGTACACTGGGGAAGAGAGGGCGTATGAAAAGTGCCAAAGGAATGGATGCTTACAATGCACTGATCCATCTGTCCCTCGGGGAGCTTGGTACAGATCATGGCTTCACTGATGACGGGTTTAACTCTGTGCAACAAGCTTTCATTCTGATAGTAGTCGTTGCATGTCTGGAGATCAATGAGGGGCACTTTCAGCTCTTTTAGTGTATAAGAAGGCTTGAAATCTGTAGGCCCAAAAAGAGACAAAGCAGTCTTAGAGAATTAGAAAGCGACTTTCAGCTGTGGGTACAGATTGCATGCCTCTCATTTTTAGAGATAGCTCTGATTTCAAATATTCTGTTGTCATGTTACTAGCATCCTAATTTCTGGCTTGGGAAATAGCCTGAAGGCTGAGCTCCCTGACTGTGGACAAGGTTAATGCCACTTGTTCCTGCTTAGATGGCACAAATTAATAACAGAAAAATCCTGTGATTTAGGAAAACCCACAACAATGAATAAGGTAGAATTAAATTGTACTCAGAATATATTTTCATTCTTATATAGAAATAAGGGATAGATCTGGTAAGAAGAATCAAGACTGTTGACCCAGAAATGCAGCTTTACTTACCTAGCTAGACTGACTTAGGGATGTGTGCTGAGGGCCTTACTCTCCTGAACACATCTTTATGTCTGTTCCCCCAATTACTTGCCCATCTTTCCACCCACTCCTCCCACTGTAAACTAAATTCATCACTCTGTGCTTTTCACTTATAAGATCTTACCACTATTGCCGAACAAGAACAAAAGCAGGTTATACCTAAGCCAAGAGATTAGAGCAGAAGAAATATGAAGGGGCAGAAGGTCACAGAGAATTTGTAGTCTGAATTACCTCAGATTAATGGCCTAGTGGCTGCAATATATTTAGTGCTCTAAGGGTAGGATAGAGAGTAGGGGGAGAGAATTTCAGTTGAAGAAATAAAGCCCAGAAACTCTACTTATCCTCACGTTGGTATGTCCTAGAATAGCCCCATCCAGTCACCCAGCAGGAGGTTGTATTCTTCAGTTGGACTTCAGATGAGGGGAGGCAGATGGGCAGAACCACAGGACTAAAAGATACTGGGTAGGCCAGTTCTACCACAGCGATGGCACTAGATGTGTTTCCTTGGAAGTCAGGGTGGGGGATAATCCGGGACACGGGTATTGTCATTTTGGAGTCTGGGTGACCAAAGATCTGAAGTGACCCCACCAGTACTCTGTATTTTCTGGCATCCTTTGACCTGAGAAGAAAAGAGGCAGAACAGGTACCGTGGTTTTTCCGTGATTGTGCCGTGGAGTGTCCCAGCAGGGCCCATTGTTCAGGATGCTGCATTTTTCCTGTAGTTCTTCCTAGACATTTGTTCCTTCAAATATTGAACATACCCTGATAATGTAAATGAGATTAAAATAGACATAATCTGGCCCTCACAGGACTGGGTTTTAAAGATTGTGTATATGTATGTATAATGGAGGAAAGAGTTGACAAAGAAGAAAACAAAGTCAAAATTTAAAATTGTGATGTTATAAAGAAGACAAATGTAGTTTTAAGATTGAGAGTAAAGGAAGGAGAAAGAGTGTTTGGCTTGGGTGATCTGGAAGGTCTTACTGAAGAGGTAATTTTTCAGCTGAGCCCTAAAAGGTAGGAGTCAGCCATGAGAAGAGCCATAAAGAAAGTCATTCTAGACCCAGAATAGAATATGCAAAGGCCCTGCGCATGAGAAAGAGCTTGGCAGCTTCTAAAGATTGAAAGAAAAGCTGGAGTAGAATGGGGTGAGGTGGGAAAAGTGGGCAGATACCTGGTGATTCATGGTGTGTTGGCCACACTGAGTACCTGGGTTTTATTCTAGTGACCTGGTCAGCCTTCGGAGGATTTGCAGAAAGAAGTGATGTTATCTCAGCTCTGACTTCAAAAAGATTACTTTTTGTATTCATTGAAAGTAACAAAACCTATCATTTCTATTGCAGTGGTTCAGGGCAGTTCTATGTTAGAGCCAAAGTATATTCTGGAAGTAAACTGACAAAAATGGCATATGCATTGGATATCGTATCATATTTCTGCCTTGAGCAACTGGTTCTGTTGTTGGATGAGATAGGGGAGACAGAGAAATAGATCTGGGGATAGTTGTGGTGGTAAAATTGTACTTCTGTGGTTCTGTTTTGACTGTGTGACCTTTGAGATGCTAGTGAGACATCAGCAAGTATCTGACATTTAAGCCAAGGGGATGGGTGAGTTCACCCAGGGAGAATGCAGGGGGCTGCAGATAAGGGTATGCTATAAGGGAGGGGGGGCTGCTAGCTGGGGAAGGTCACCTGGGGATAGGCTTTTATTTTGGAGGATGGGGTGGGAGAATGCAGCTATTTTTAGGTATTCATTTCAGTGAAGATGATTATGGCTTCAATGTGAAGAAGCCTGAAGTCTGAGAATAGTTGCAGTGAACTGAGAGCTAGGGTAGGAAATATTTGAACCCCCTTAAAAGATAACCCCCTCCTGACTTCAGCCCAGGAGCTCCAGTCACCCAGGTGTCCTTAAGGGTCTCCCCATAGCAAGGCCAGCACTCACCAGAAGCAGCTTGCCACTGTCAGCACCCACCGCTCTGAGATGAGGGTGGCAGAGCAGACGTGGAGCAAGCCATGTCGGATGCTGACCTGCCAGGGCCACTGCCCCACCTTGGCCTCCTGGCCTGAGGAGATGCTATATGATATTGCAGGCCGCCCACAGACTGCAGACAAAAGGGAGAAAGACTTGGAGGGCCTGCTCTGGAATCCTGCCCTCCCCTCCTTTTTCATTTCCCAAACTGTAATTTTCTTCCTTGGCACAGATTCCTCCACCCAGTCTGCCCAGACATGCTGCCCCTTACTTGACTCCAAGACATTCTCTGGTTCTTCCTCATCTGCACCTAGGGGGAGAAAAGGCAGAATGTGGGAGTTGCGCTTGGTGGATTCTGGCTGCTG
>NW_003852436.1:11075833-11076956 GCF_000181295.1 Otolemur garnettii | reverse complement strand
TCAGGGTCAGCCCTTCTGCTTCCTGGACTGCGGCTTCCAGGGACAGCCCAGCTAGGGAGCAGCCAGGGAAGGGGGCAGGACCAGCTTCCCCTCCTAGGTGGACTTCTCCACTTCACCCCCTCCTCTTCTTTGGTCTTCACCCCCAGCTGGGTGCTAGAAGGATCAGAGTTGAAAAGTACAGCTGCAGGATCCTTATGGAGGAACTGAGGGGCTTGTAGCGCCCCCTGCTGTCCTGGAAGAGCAGGGTGTCTGGGTTTCTGCCTGCAGGGTGGGTGATAGGGGAAAGGGGGTGGGGTAGGTTGGTAGTGGGCACTGGAAGGAACAGGGCTTACTCAGGGCATAGTGACCCTGGTGTGGGGCCCATCTAGGTTCACAGACCTCCTTCTTGCCTACCTGCCATGTCTCAGGAACCTGCCCTAGTGGCTCCTATCTGATTCTACCCTGACCAAGGCTGAAGGGTAGATCATTGAGTTTGGATCCCAAAGGGCTGTGCACACTAGCCATCCCAGGTCCTTGGCCTCTGGAATGATTATAGGACTGATGAGAAAATAAAGAGGAAATATTCAGCCTGTTAGTTAGCTGACGAGTGGGTTTTCTGCTTTATCACATACCCTATGTGCCTCAATCTCAGCCTGTTGTAATCTGTTCTTTGTCTAACTCAATCAGTAAATATTTATTAGGTCTTTGTTGTATACAAGATACTGTGCTAAATGTGGAGCGGGCTCTGTAGATAACTGCCTGCCTTCAAGGAGTTGACTAGTGGGAGAGAGGTAAAGTAAAGAAATAACACAGGAGGTTTTTATTTGTAATTCATTCATTTTAAAAAAGGAGATGCAACTGTGAAAGCGGAATGACAGAGCATTTGTATGCATGGCACAGGCCTTATTCCTGGCTCTCCCATGGATTGAGTTTGAGAACTTAATGAACTTAGGCAAGGCACATGGCCTAAGTCCTAAACAAATGTTTGTTGCTATTTTTAATAACATGATGATGAAATACCATTTTTTTCTTTTTTCTTTCTTTTTTTTTTTTTTTCAAGACAGTCTCACTATGTCATCCTTGGTAGAGTGCTTTGGGTCACAACTCACAGCAACCTTCAACTCTTGGGCTCAAGTGATCCTCT
>NW_003852436.1:11061566-11075012 GCF_000181295.1 Otolemur garnettii | reverse complement strand
CACCTCCTATATATGGGGCTGGTGCCCTACTCCTTTGAGTCACAGGTGCCGCCCTGTATATTGCTTCTTAATTGCTTCTTAATGAATGCTGACATCATTTTTTTTTTTTTTGAGACAGAGTCTCACTACGCCCTCTATAGGGCCGTGACATCACAGCTCACAGCAACCTCAAACTCTTGGGCTTAATCGATTCTTGCCTCAGTCTCCCAGGTAGCTGAGCTTCAGGCACCAAGCTGTGACACTATTTTTGAATCACAATTTAGTCATTTCTGTGAAGAGATAAACTAACTTAATTGAATAAAAGTAGAACTTATAGAAGATGCCTCTTTCCTCTTCAAATACCACTGCTTCAGTAAGCAGTAAATCTTTGGTAAGATTTATATTTTCTGGATGCCTTTTGGATTTTTTTGATATTTTATGTGAACTGAGGATACTTGGCTTGTGTTTGTGTGCCTATGGAAAGGACAGTTCTAGAGCCAAGTAGAAATATCAAAGATCTCAAGATAGGGTGGCACCTGTGGCTCAGTGAGTAGGGTGCTAGCCCCATATACCGAGGGTGGTGGGTTCAAACCTGGCCCTGTGCAAACTGCAACAAAAAAACAGCCGGGCGTTTTGGCAGGTACCTGTAGTCCCAGCTACTTGGGGGGCTGAGGCAAGGGAATCGCTGAAGCCCAGGAGCTGGAGGTTGCTGTGAGCTGTGACACTATAGCACTCTACAGAGGGCGATAAACTAGAAAAAGAAAATAAGATTTCAAGATAACAAGTCTCATCTCCCCCCTGTGTATAAGAGAATTGATAATACCTCAGAATTAGCAAAATTAATATTGGCCATAATGCCCAGAAGTTTATAGAACACTAATATAGGTATATAACTTATGTGTAAACAACTACAAACCCTAGAGAGGTAAAGACAATTTAAAATATTTATTATATATAATTCAAGGTGTCCTTTGGGTTTACAAAGTAAATCTTCTAAGAATATTTATATAGAAATGTTAAATTAATTAAAAACAATAACGTGATCAGTTACAGAAGTCTGACAGTATTTTATATTTGCATAACATTTTTTTTTTTTTTGGCCAGGGTTAGGTTTGAACCCACCACCTCCGGCATATGGGGCCAGCGCCCTACTCCTTTGAGCCACAGGAGCCACCCTGCATAACATTTTTATTCACACAGTGGCTGTGTGAATAAAGCATATTTTTATTACCATTTTATAGATGAGGAAACTGAGGCCCTTGAAGGTTAAATAATTATACTGTATAGTTGCACAGCTGGGCATCACTTCTATTTCCTAGTATAGTGATCAGATTCAAACTCAGATCTGATTCATCAGATAGTAACCTTTTCCTCCATGCTATAGCAGTCTCCCCAAATCAAGAGACCTCATTCATTCATTCAGCAATCATTTTTTCAGTTCCCACACCAGGAACTGTGTTAGAATAGAGGTGTGACAACATAGAAAAAGCCCCTGTCCTCACAGAGCTTATATTCTAGTTGTTAGTCAGATCATTACAGGTGCTTTGGAGAAAATAAAACAGACTTAGGAGGGTAAGGATGCCAGGGTGGGGCATAACTTTTAAATTGGATGGTCAGGGAAGGCAACACTGAGGTGATTTCTGAGCAGAGACTTGAGGTAAGAGAGGAAATGGGCCAGGTGCATAACAGAGGGAAGAGGGGTTGAAGCATAGAGGACAGCACAAAGCAGGGATGCTCTTGGGACATTTGAGAAACTCTGTGACTAGAGTGGGGTGAGTGAGGGGCTCTAGAGATCAGCAGTGAGGTCAGATAAGGAACAGAAGCCAGATGATGTAGACTCTTACAGGCTATTGTGAGGACTTTGGTTTTTATTCTCAGTGGAATGGAAGATTTTGATCTGATTTAAAATTTTAAATGAATCACAATGGCAACCGTATTGATGATGGCCCATGATAGAAGCAGAGAAACCAGGCAGAAACTGTTGGAATAATCTGGGCAGGAGGTCATGGAGGATTTGGACCAAGGCCATAGGGAAGTGGCAAGAAGTGGCAGATTCTGGTTGCATTTTGAAAGGAGAGCCCTTGAGATTTGCTGATAGATTGGATGTAGATGTGAGAGAAAGAGAGAAGTCAAGGATGACTCCAAAGTTTTTGGCCTGAGGGACTAGAGTGGAAGTACTGTTGCTGAGCTGGGAAACACCCTAGGTAGAGCAGGTTTCTGGACAGTGGATGAGGAGCTCATTTGTAGGCATACGTTTAGACGCTTGGTAGAAGTCCAGCTGGAGATGTCCAGCAAGCGTTTGAATATATGAAATTTAGGAGATTAGCCCAAACTAGGGCTAGATTAGAGTGTCATCAGCATGTCATGGTATTTAAAGCCATGAGAAAAGACAAGGTCATCTAAAAAGTGAGTATAAAGTCCCCTCTGAATTCTGAGGATTGATCCTATTTAAGTTTAGGTGAGATAAATAAGTACCACTAAGAGATTGAGAGGATAGCAATGATGTAGGGTGAGAAATGAGGGTGATATTCTGGAAGCCAAGTGAAGGCGAGTGTGATCAGCTGCCAAATGCTGTAGCTGATCAAGAACTGACCACTGTATTTAGCATCATGAACTGGGTCCGAGAGAAAGTAAGAGGTATAAATTGAGATCGGAAAAGGGGTTATGCTGTAAAGGAAAGCAGATAAACAGCTGGTAGAAGACGCCGGGTGGCACAGAGTTTTTTGGTTTTGTTGTTTTAAGATGGGACAAATCACATCTTACTTGTGCACTCATGGATTTATCTAGCAAAGAGGGGGAAACTGATGATACAGGAAAGAAAGCAGGAGAATCGATGAAGTGATGTCCTTGAGCAGGGGACAGTACTTATTAGTTGGTGGGTAAGAAGCTTAGACGGAAGCACAGATGATTTTTCATACAGCAAGAGCAAAGGCAACTATGTGGGCACAGGGGCCAGTTGGCAAGAAATGTGGTGGTGGAAGTTCTCTGCTTATTTTTTTCAGTTTCCTCAGTGAAATGTAGAAATTTCTCATTGACAGTGAGGATGAGGCTGGAGGTGTTGAGCATTTAAGGAGAAGGAGTGAGCTAGCCATGTGGGAGTGTGGGAAATGAGTGGACTAGGGAAGTAACAGTGCGACTGCTGGGCAGCTAAAAAGATGCACTTCATTTAAAGTGAAATTGCATAGTTGTGTGGTCACTAGTGGTGTTCAGCGGGGTGGGTGGAGGCATGTCGAAAGCGGACGGTTGGCTACAACCAGGGTGAGGTTTTATGAGCTAGGTATGATGAAGAGGGAGGGGCAAGGGAGTGGTTATAGTGATAAGTCATGAAGTTAAGCTGGGAAGGAGGAAAGTAAAGTTGAGGGAGGTGTAGAGAGTAGGGAAAGGTAAAATCAGTGGATTGTTAATCCTAATGAGGCTGGATTTGAAATGAGGCCAACATTCTTGGTATAAAGAGCTCAAGAAAGGTAACAAATGGGTTGAGAAGGTGGGATGCTTAAAATTGAGATTATGGAGAGTAGCAGTGACTGGTGATCAGTCGGGTGATCAGGAAGACCAGGGAAGTAGTGCCGGAAGTCTGCTGACAGATCATTTAATCCTAAAGGCAGATGACGGTGGAAAGGCAGTGAGTTGGGGGATGGAGAGGAGGGGGCTTTCAGGAGCATGCTGCCCCTCTTCGCCAGGGCTACTGAAACTCCGAGTAGGATGGATTCATCAGTCAGGGGTCTTTGTTGACTGACGCTCACCTAGAGATTTATCCTGCCAAACTGGGCTATTTTTCTGGCCACAGTTTTCAATTTGCTTCACAAAACCATGCTGGGAGACTCTGTGTTGGAGCTTGTGTGCTCATGACCAAGAGCAAAATGCCATTGCTCTCCAGCAGGCAGGTAGAAAGAAATCGGAGAGTTAATAGTTATGATTAAATTATTAATAGGCCTCACTCCCTCTTCTGTTGTTGCCTGCTGGGAACAAGAAATGGTGGTTGTTGTTTTTTTACGATTACTAAAAAAAATTAAACAGTAGAGAAATGTATGAAGTAAAATAGAAAGTTTCCTTCCTCGCTCTCCCCACTCCTAGCCTCTCATGGGTTGTTTGTGGGCATCATTCCAGATCTTTCTCCTTGTCTTTTCTTCTCTTTCTGCTTATCCATATATATTTATGGGTTCTATATATATACACACACACATATATGCATTTTTAAAATATATTCATTTACATCACAGAAAAATGTGAAAATATTCTGTATGCCATTCTTTATGCAACTTAAACTTTTTTTTTTTTTGAGACAGAGCCTCAAGCTGTTGCCTTGGGTAGAGTGCCGTGGCATCACATATCATAGCAACCTCCAACTCTTGGGCTCAAGCGAGTCTCCTGCCTCAGCCTCCCAAGTAGCTGGGACCACAGGGGCCTGCCACAGTGCCCGGCTATTTTTTGGTTGCAGCCATCATTGTTGTTTTGGCGGGCCCAGGCTGGATTCAAACCCGCCAACTTAGGTGTATGTGGTGGGCGCCTTGGCCACTGGAGCCACAGGCACCGAGCCCAACTTAAACTTTTTAAAGTCCTTATATGCCAATATATACTGAAGTGATTAGTTTCTCTTTCTTTCTTTCTTTCCTTTTTTTTTTTTTTTGAGGCAGAGTCTCACTGTTGCCCTAGGTAGCAACCTCAAACTGTTGGGCTCAAGTGATTCTCTTGCCTCAGCCTCCCAAGTAGCTAGGACTACAGGTGCCCATCACAACACCCAACTATTTTTTGTTGTTGTTGTTGCAGTTGTCATTGTTTTATCTGGCCTGGGCTGGGTTTGAACCCACTACCCTCCACCCTCGGTATATGTGGCCAGCACCCTCCCAACTGAGCTATGGGCACGGCCTTCTTTTTTTTTTTTTGAAAGGCAGAGTCTCACTCTGTTGCCCAGGGTAGAATGCAGAGGCATAATCACATAGCTCTCTCTAACATTGACCTCTTGAGCTCAGGAGATTCTCCTGCTGCAGCCTCCTGAGTAGCTGGTACTACAACAGATGTGTACCAAATATGCCTGGCTAATATATATATACATATGTATACATATGTGTGTATATATATATATATATATATATATTTTTTTTTAGAAACGATGTCTAGCTATGTTGCCTAGGTTGTTCTTGAACTCCTAACCTTAAGCAATCCTCGCCACCTTGGCTTTCCAATGTGCTGGGAGTATAGGTGAGGGCCACTGCACCTGACCTCTGACTGCTTTTCCCTAGAATAGCCGCATAACATTTCACATTCAGAAGTAGCATAACTTTAAAACCACGCCCATGTTAATGGACCCTTAATTTTCTTTATTTTTTGCTATTATAAATTATGCAATTATATACATAAGAGAATAGAGAGAGAGATATTTACCTCTCTTCTTGTGTACTTATGTGATTGCTTTGATATGAATAGGTTTAACTTGGAATTACTAAAGAAGGAACAGTGTGCATTTCAAAGTCTGATCTCTAGTGCCACATTGCCCTCCAGAAAGATGGCACCAATTTACAGAGAGAGAGAGAGAGAGAGAGAGCACTCATTTTCCCACCTGCTCACTCATATTGATTATCTCTACCCTCCATTTTAGCCAATATGATAGAATCATTAGGTGAAAATATATTAACAAAGCATACGTCACATATTGACTGAAATTGAAGAATAAGAAAGATGGGAAGAAATTTCATTCTTATTTTTTATATAGAGGATTGAATGCATAGTATTAATGTTTTTCCAAATTTTAAGTTAAAACTTAGCGTAACAGATATGGTTATAACTAACTCCTTAGTTAAAGAGGAACGTGATCAGGAGCAGGGTTAGAGAGTAATGGAAGTCATCAAAATAATAAAAGAGGGCAGATCTAATTTCTTTTGCTCCTGAAAATTTTGTTTCCAAATCTTCCTTTTTTTATAGGAAGTTTATAAAAATTGTAAATTCTATGCTAAACCATTATAAGGTATTGATTTCAGATTTTATCTGAGTTTAATTTTGAGTTTCTGGTGACTAAATTAGACAGAAATTTTATGTAGTAATCAGGTTTTCAGATCTTTAAACTTTTGACCTATTTTTGAAGGAGGGGTTTCTAATAGTACATATTTAATATATAACTGTACAGACTTAGATTTAATAATGTTTTCATTTTCTCATGTGTATTCTATATGGCATCTTGTATTTATGATCTCCATCCAATTAAAAGTCATGGCTCTTTTCTTTTTTCTTTTTATTCTTGGGGGTTTGCTATTGTCCAGGTTGGTCTTGAACTCCTGGCCTCAAATAATCTTCCCACCTTGGCCTCCCAAAGTGCTGGGATTACAGGCATGAGCCGCGGCACCCAGCCAATATTTCTTAATTGGTGACTTGATAAATTTCATTAATAATACTTTTTTTTTTACAGAAACATTTGGAAACAAGTCTTAATAAAACCAGAAGAGCCAAGTATAATTCTTTTTCTTTTATTTAACTAAGAAAATATTTTTAAATATTATGACCTTTAGAGCAGGAAGGGTATGGACAGACTGTGTGTTTTGGATATCATATTGTGAATTCGCATTTGTCAGCACAATAACTATATACCCTTGAGTGCTTTACAGTTGGGCTTTCATGTAAGTACACCTCTGTTTAAATCTCAGAACCATCTTGCAATATGTACTTAAGTGGTTTTGAGGTTCACTTTATGTCTTTGAGTAGACAATGATAGAAAAATAACAGATGGCCAACAAGGATATTGAGTTGACAAGGGGAAAACTTAATTTAGTTAGTTTTTGAATAAAAATATTTTAATTAGTAAAAATTCACTTTAAGGAAGTCTTGGGAGTATGTTTCTACTGAAGTGTTTTGTTTGCATTTTCTTTTATTTTTGCAGGAGGCTGCTAGGTAGGAAGGGGGAAGAGAAAGAGGCAGGAGCAAGAAAATGAACACTCATCTAGTGGTTGGTGGACTTGAGATTTGAATCCATCTCTGTGGCTTCAAAGTTCATGGGTTTTTCCACATTTCCAAGAGTCTGTTTTCTGTTTACCTTCTCATTGTAAGAATTTCTTGATGCTCAAAGCAAGTTTTTCCTAATAGTATTAGTTCTAAAAATGTTACTGGATTATGCATGTTAGAACATGTAAAAAAATTTTTTTTGTTCAATTTTAATCTTCAATTAAGTTTAAACTTAATGTTCCCTATTGTATGGGGGGGAGCTTTGAAGCAAGGATCAGAAAACAAATGACACTAATGCTTCCAAATTAGAGAAATCTCTGTTCAATGCTAACTAAAAATATTTGGCTGATTTTCTAATCAGCTGTGTTCAATTCTAAGCATTAAATTCTGAATATTGTGGGTAAAACACTTTGTCCATTTCAGAAATAGACAACATTTCCAGACTCTCATTAGGAAAAATAAAAAGAAGAAATTAAAGGCCAGGCACAGTAGCTCATGCCTGTAATTCTAGCACTCGAGGAGGCTGAGGCGGTTTGATTGCCTGAGCTTAAGAATTTGAGACCAGCCTGAGCAAGAATGAGACCCAGTCTCTACTTAAAATAGAAAAATTAGCCAGGTGTTGTGGTGGACATAGTTCAGCTGCTCAGAAGGCTGAGGCAAAAAGATCACTTGAGCCCAAGAGTTTGAGGTTGTCATGAGCTATGACACCATGGCACACTAGCCAGGGAGACAGAGTAAGACTATGTCTCAAGAAAAAAAAATTAAGAAAAAGCAGAACATTTTAAAAACAGTTATCATGAATAACTGTTTATAAACAGTTTAAAGTACAGTTATCATGAATAAATAAAAAAGACAACTTCTGATATGCCTGGAAGCAGAGTGGTTATTGTGATCATATTTTAATATTTTCTTCTTATTGCTTGCTGCCAACAGGGATGTTAGGAATATGTGTTTATGGAAGTCTCAGTAGTGATCACAAGAAAATGAGAACAGTCATACTGTTTGTATTTTTTCATAAGTACCAGATAGCTTTAATTAGCTAAAAAGAAAATTACATCACTTGTGCACAGTACCACACTAATTTCTTAAAAGTAATTTTTTTTGTTTTTTGAGGCAAAGTCCCACTTTGTCACCTTTGGTAGAGTGCTGTGATGTCACAGCTCACAGCAATCTCAAACTCTTGGGCTCAAGTGATCCTCTTGCCTCAGTTTTTTACTTTTTTTTTTTTTAAGTAGAGACGGGGTCTCACTCTTGCTTAGGCTGGTCTCAAACTCGTGAGCTCAAGTGATCCACCCACCTCGGCCTCCCAGAGTGCTGGGATTATAGGTGTGAGCCACTGTACCTGCTAAAAGTAAATATTTTAAAGTATAATACAGTCACATTGTATGCAATACATGCCCAAGATTTGATTCTACCACATTATTTAATCCATATAAAATGAACATATCAGCTCATATACATTAAGTTTATAGAGTTATACTATTAAAATGGAGGCGCTGGAGATGGCAGCAGGGATTGACTGCAGATGGCACAAGGGGTGACGGAAATGTTCTAACCTGTTAATAATGGTGTTGATTCCTCAACTCTGTAGCTTTACTGAAAACCATCAAATTGTACACTTCTAATAGGTATTTTATGGCATGTAAATTGTACCTCAATAAAGCAGTTTAAATTTTTTAAAAAATGAAATGGAAACTATGTGGTCATAGAAAATCTAAAAAATGTCATTATCAATGAAATATAGAAGATATAGAAATATAGCTCTTTCTCTAAAGAGCTACCCTCCTTCCCCTCTCCTTTTGGAGTTTACAAGGAAATTCTACCAAACCTTTAATAAATAGATCATTCCAGTGCTATTTTAAACTGTTCTGGAACACAGAAAATGAAGGAAGACTTCTAAATACCTTTTTATGAAGGGAAAATATTAAATAACATTGAAAGAAGGAAAACATATTTCTCTTAAAAGAAAAACAGAGACCAGTTTTACTTGTGAATATGAAAACAAAATCATGGAAGAAAAATTATGAGATGGAATCTAGTATGATACTTCAAAAGTAACATACAAAATAGCAGCATAGTATAACGCCAAAGAGTTTGATCCCTGGAGCTGGACTGCTCATTTGGAATCCCAGCACCATTGCTTCCTAGTTCTATGACCTTGGGCAAGTTATTGAATTTCTTTCTTTTCTCATCAATAAACGGGACCAGTAAATAAGAGAACTTACTGTTCACAGGGTACTTGTGCAGGCCAAGTGAGTAAGGCACTTTGCGTATGTTGAATATGATAATAACTGCACAGTATGTAAAAAATGACGGATGAATCAGTTCATTTTGTCATCCCTCTATTGTTGATCATTCAGATTTGGTAATGTAAAGAACAGTACAGTAAATATATTCATATGGAAATTTTTTCATCTTTCTGTTTCCTTCGGGTACCTTCTTGGGGGAAAAAGCCATAAACTTTTTAAAGGTCCAGTTCTGTTTTGTTTTGTTTTTTCCGAAAGATCATACCAGTTCCTACCAGTGGTAGCTAAGAATTCCTCTAGGTGCACTACTTTTTACCAGCATTGAACATCACTGAAAGGACAGTGTTAAATAATATGTTAAGCCAAAATAGAATTTAATCATTTTATATTAAATGAATTAAATATTGAAAGGAGAGATACACAATCTTAATTCAAAATACCATCCTAAAATACATGAAACTCAGAGAAATAGAAATATCGTCAGTAATCCTCTGTGTACCTCGAGCTGGGTTTTCCTGTTCATATTAAAATTTTACATGATGTTAGGGTATCTGCCTTTTGAATCTTTGCCTCAGGTATTTATTTATTTATATTTTATTTTTTGCAGTTTTTGGCTGAGGCTGGGTTTGAACCCACCACCTCCAGCATATGGGGCTGGCACCCTACTCCTTTAAGCCACAGGTGCCGCCCAGCTTTAGGTATTTAATCTGTTGGAGCTCTTTTCCTAAAAAACATAAATTAAAAAATAATCTAACAAAACAAATGTCACCAGGAAAAAATGTTATATTTTCAGCCTTTTTGTTGTCTCTAAGAGGGTTATAAAGTCTATGTCTTTTCAATCGTTTTTGTTATTTTTCCTTCTTCAGTTAACTTCATTTTAATTTTTGAATTCTTTCATGTAAAGCAAAGCAGGAACTTATATGATTTTGTTACAGGGAACAAGTGTGACAATCGTGGCTCTATCTAAAAGTCTTAGGCACAGTTAAAGTCTAGAAGGTAGGAAGAAGCCATCTCTGTCTTGGATTTATTCTCCTTGGAAGGCTTGACACTGCTAAGGGAGGAAATCTCTTTTCCCATCGTAGATATTGATTTGTAGATCTTGTTAAACATCAATGTTGCCTCACTTTTTCTCTAAAAAACAAATTAACAGAGAACTGAATCTTGTTACACTACTTAATCAAGACTTGACCGAATTAATATTAATATGTTAGTGATTTTTTAAAGGCTTTAAAGTCAGAAAGGTGAGTGGTGATAAAAGTCCTTACCAATTCACTTAATCTTATATATATTTGAATTCTATACAACAGAGATTGCTCCTTGTTTTTCTGTCACTTTTGCTATGACTATGTTTTAGAGATAGCTACACCCATTGACACTGGGTTAGCATTTCAATAAACATTCTGTATATACAAATTAATTATTTTAAATTGACAGCACAAGTAAGCGACTATCACAGTTGTTTGTTTGTTTGTTTGGGGTTTTTTTTTGCAGTTTGTGGCTGGGGCTGGGTTTGAACCCACCACCTCCAGTATATGGGGCCGGAGCCTTACATCTTGAGCCACAGGCGCCACCCCATCACAGCTCTTAATGTGCATTTGTACTTTAGGCTCTTCCAGAATGTACATTCCACTTGACTGTGCACCTTATGGTCTCTGACTATAACATGATATGGTTGGGCTCTTTAAAAATAAACCTTTGGGCTGGGCATGGTGGCTCGTGCCTGTAATCCCAGCGCTGCAGGAGTCCAAAGTGAGAAGATCCCTTGAACCCAAGAGTTGAAGGTTGAGGTACGCTATGATCCCACCACTACATTGCAGCCTGGGTGACAGAGTGAGTACCTTATCTATAAAAAGCACAGTATTTTAGTCACCTTTTTTGCGTGTTTTTATTTAGAAGATAGTTCTGAGGAAAAAAAAAATCTGTAAAACTTCTTATGATTCTCAGATACAGAAACAAACGATTAAGAATCAAGTATCAGAATCTCCCCTTCTTGACTTTGTTGCTGTTCTGTTTTCCTTTGGTAACTTGAATGTTGGGCTTTACTTCATGCCTTCAATTTTTTTTTCTTCAGAAATTTTTATTCATGTTCAATCACATAGTCCACACCACGGCAGCCAAACAGAGTTCTTTTTCTGACTTCTACGTTCCGGGACAATGGTGTGGCTTTATGGGACAGGGTGGGAGAGGGGGGATGGCTGTTGTATGTTGCAGTTTGCTGCTCCTGTGGCTGGCTAGGGACAGTGCCACCACCTGCAGTGCCTCTTGGTTTTTGTTTTTGTTTTCCTTTTTTAAGTTCAGGTTAACATGAGGGTACAAACGGATAGGTGTCAGTGTTTGTGTTCGTTAGGGAAGTCCCTGTGGTAGTTGTGTCCTGCACCTGGAAGGCGTGCCCATTAGGTGGAAGCATGCCAATTCCCCTCTGTCCTCCCCTCTCTACCTCTCTCCTCTTCCCACCCCCCAGCTTGAATTAAATTGAGTTTTTCTCTTGTGTGGGTCTGTATTTATTTATTCATCTACTGGCTTCATGTTAGTATTGAGTACATTGGATTGTTGCTTTTTCATTCTTGTGATACTTTACTAAAGAGAATATTCTTCAGCTCTATCCAGGCTTATTCAAGAGATGTAAAGTCTCCATCATTTTATGGCTGAATAGTATTCCATTTGTTAATTCATCCGGCAGTGCCTCTTGGGAAGTGGATTGGATCCACGGTGGTTGCACTGGTAATACTGTGTGTTGAAGCAAGTGGAGTTCTCAGCTTAGGAATTAGACTCTTTTCTTTACCATTCTAAATCACCAAGTGTCTGTCATCTGTAGTTCTCTTGCTGCAAATGTACATATTTTGTTATTCCTCCAGATGCCGTGCTACTTATTGAAAGGGCAGAGTGTGGATACAAGTAGTAGGATGGAAAGTCCTGAAGGCAGAGGCCGAGGCCCTTCTCTCCTCTGGGAAACTAGGCCCAGTGGAGCTTCTCTTGGATTCACTGTCTGTGGCGCTCATCTGAATTGTCGTGACTGAAGGAACAGCTGGGACAGCATGGTCACTGTTCCATCTCTGTTTCTGACTTGAAGAAGCACTTCTCTGCACTTGGTGTTAAGGAGAGTGGCCAGTACTGTTGTTAAGATCATTTGCCAGGCTACCCTTAGTACATGAAAGACTGCTGCTTGAACTGGAATCAGTGTTGTCCAGCTCTAAAGATTTTCTTCCCAACAACAAATATGTGGCTGTGATCGCATTATATTTTGTTTTACTAAGGGATTCTTGAGTTTCTTCTTGTGAATATCGCATTCTTGCCAAAATATTCTTTCCTGGTCTGCTATGTCTAACTCTGGTTCAGCAAATGGTTTAAGTTACCTTCCTCCTGTGCTGCATTGAGCCACCTGCCTGTGACTCCCTCCAGAGTCCTCGGATTTAGCAACAGGAAACATTTGAGAAGCTTGACCTAGGAAGGGATTGTGTATTTCCCTCTTACTACTCTCCCTCCCAGTTCCTTCTGGTTTGGCGCAATAAAGGAAAGTGACCCAGTGACCAGCACTTGCAGGATCACCCCGAGGTTCACACATCGACCTCACTCTGGCCGTAGTATTTCTTGCCCAGTGCCACAAAATGTGTCGAGTTTATTGCCCACAGTAAATTCATTACTTAACCCCAAATCTTCTCTGGTATTATTGACCTTGGCATCTAACAATCTGAGATCTGAGAGCTCTCTGAACAATCTGTTTCGGTGGCAATATTGGACTGTTGGCACGACCTGTCTAAGTTTAGCTCTTGCTGCTTCTTCCTCCACTCTTCTATGTTCAACCAAATACTTCCCCTCTACTTGAATGTCCATGGTTATATAGACTTTCAGAGTAGACTGTCCTTTCAGTTTCAGTGAGTTCATATAACTTCACTATATTTGGATGACTTAAAAGCTTCATTATTCTTCTCTGAAGAGTCTTTGTAGACTTGATGGAGTCAATTGAGTTTTGTCAATTATTTTTATTGCAACCTCTCTGCCTGTAAGAATCTGTCTTGCCAATTTTACTTTTGCAGAACCCCCTTGCCAATCATTTACAACAGTCTTTTGTTTCCAGTGAGAAGTTCTTCATCTGCACAGGAAATTGTAGTTTCTACACCAAGCTCCAGAGTGGCTGGTGTGAGAGGTAACTTCTTGATACTCAACTCTTTGTGATGTGTGCCCAAAGTCACAAGGTCAGTATCTTCTGGGGTGACTTCTGGATCTTGTCTTTCTCAAACCATTTCAGTTTATCAATGGCACACGTAGTTGCCAGCTGAGCCACCTCTAGGCT
>NW_003852436.1:11055838-11061357 GCF_000181295.1 Otolemur garnettii | reverse complement strand
AGGGGTTCATGTGGAAAACCAAGGCAGGAAGATTGCTTGAGCTCAGAACTTTGGGACCAGCCCGAGCAAGGGTGAGACCCTATCTCTACTAAAAGTAGAAAAATTAGCCAGGTGTTGTGGTGGGTGCCTATAGTCCCAGGGCACCAGCTACCTGGGAAGCTGAGGCAGGTGGAGCCCTTGAACCCAGGAAGGTCGCTGTGAGGGAGGCTGACACCAAGGCACTCTAGCCTGGGGCAACAGAATAAGATTTTTGTCTTAAAAAAAGAAGATGTGATATTTGGAAATAGACTCCCTGTTCAGTTCTTATTCTAGTAAGGATTTGAAAATGTCTGTTTACTGCTAGTCTCCTTTTTAGCAGTGATTTTCAAACCACAGTATTCAGTCTTCTGAACTTATATCAGAGAATGGCAGTTTTCCTCAACACTAAGAAAAAACAAATGAGTTAGTTGAATGCCCAGCTTTTGTCATGCTTGACTTAGAAAATAGCCTTGGAAATATATGATACAGATATAGTACCTCGTGTTTTGTTTCCGCTTCAAAATAATATAATATGAGTAATTACCATTTGTGTGATGAAGAACCTTCATACTCATGATCTTGCTGAATCTTGGGTCCATTTGGGACTGCATTTCCGCAAGCAGGCCACATCATATGAATGCCTAAAACAAGTTAAGAACTTCACGTCGTCAGTGACAGCCTTTCCTTGTCAGAGGTAGGGATCACTTTATTTTTTGTTTTGAGGTCCGTGACATCAGCTTATTCAGTTTGACTTCCACATCTTAATAGTATTCATGGAGAGAAATAGCAAGAAACATTTTTTTTCCATTTTATAATATGAAGGCCTAAAGTTTCATTGCTATTTATTATACTTTTTATTTGACCGTAAGAAAGTGCTCTCAGATTAGATACTAAATGATTTTTCTGATTGACATTCGGACTCAGGAAGTATGCCAATTCTTGATTGCAGCTTTATTTGCACTAACCTGATTGGCATCATAACGGTTAAGGACAGATAGCCAGTGAGAAATTTTTCTTCTTTATTGTGCTGTTTGTTTCTGGGGAAATGGAAGAAAAATTTGGGTTTGTTCTCTTCCCTCTAAATATTTTAACAGTTTGTCTGATAGAATTACTTCATGGAATGATCAGTGTGTCAGGCACCTGGAGTTATGGGGAAATTTCTTCTGCTTATTCCATGTTCCCTCTTGATTTGTATAGCTTAGTGGTACTACCTGTGCCATATCTGTGTTCAGCTTCTTATCTATGCCTGGGAGATTTTCTTACAGCTTTTTATTGAAAGATCATTTATCTTTTTTATTTTCCATGTATCATATTTAGAGGTGTAGAATCTTATAGCCCTAGTTAAATATAACCTCTTTGAATACTGAAGCTCTCATACAAGAGACTTTGTATCTTAAAATATTATCATTAACTTCTCAATCAGTTGTCACCTAATGGTATACAGAATCATATAAAAGCTATCTTTTTAAATACAGTTTCTCCTTTTTATAAGCAAAACTTCTCCTTATTAATAGAAATGTGATGTTTTTGCGTTCTTTTACTATCTGTTTTAAAATATATATCAGGACTGTGCTGCTCTGAAAGCCATCTGTAGGGTGGGACTGAAGTCAGGCTGAGTTGAGATTAAATCCTAGATCTGCCCTTTACTGGTCTTGTGACCCTGAGCAAATTACTTATCCTCTGAGATGTTCAGTTTCCACATTCTGAAATGGGAATAATTATAGGGCCTTGAAAATTAGAATTGGTGCATGTAACACATAGCATAGAAGTCAATAAACATAGCTTCAATTATTACTTTAGAGTTTGGCCAGCCTAATATATGAAATTCATATACCATTTTATTAAAGAACCAGAAATTCACTTCCAAAATATTGTTAATTAGAAATATGACTTTTAAAATTTGAATGTCTCTTACCCCAGGTTGCAGAATAAATTAACTGGCGGAGCTGAGATTCTATCCCCAGTCAGTCTGCTTGAGAGCCCATTAACCACCACACCATACTGGCCACTTCTTATTCATATTAAAAACATTTCCCCTGATTATAGTATACGTTACAAATAAAAGTAATCATGACTAAGAAAACTAAATAAATAAAATTTGAATATCATACCAAATTGTATCAGTTGAAAATATATTTATTTAAGAGTTCCAATTCATGTAGTCTTTTTTTTTTTTTTGAGACAGTCTCACTCTGGCATCCTGGGTAGAGTGCCATGGCATCATAGCTCACAGCAACCTCAAACTCTTGGGCTCAAACCATCCTCTTGACTCAGCCTCTTGAGTAGCTGGGACTACAGATGCCCACCATGACACCTGCTTAGGTTTTTGTTTTTCTATTTTTGGTAGAGATGGGGTCTCAAGCTTTCTCAGCCTGGTCTCAAACTCCTGTTCTTAAGCGATCTACCCACCTTGGCCTCCCAGAAAGCTTGGATTACAGGCGTGAGCCACCATGCCTGGGCAATTCATATAGTCTTATACTTCTATAGGTATTACAATGAATATTTTAGCCAGTCACTCATTTAATCAGGGTTATTATTCTTAGCAACTTTTTTTTGGTAATGGCTTTATTAGATACAGTTTACATACCATTAAAGTCACTTGTTTGAAGTGTGGAATTCAGTGGTTTTAGCATATTCACAGAGTTGTGCAGCCATCACCAGTTTTAGAACATTTTCTTCATCTTATAAAGAAATCTTGGACCCTTTAGTGCTCACCTCTCTTTCCCCCCTGAGCCCTAGAAACCCACTAATCTGCTTTCTGTCTCTAGCTTTATCTATTCTAGACATTTCATATAAATGAAATTGTACATATACTGTCTCCTGTGATTGGTTTCTGTTACTTAGCATAATGGTTTTAAGGTTCATCCATGTGTAACATGTATCAGTACTTTATTCATTTTTAGCTGAAAGATAATTCATTGTATGGCTAGACCACATTTTATCTCTCACCGGTTAATGGATTGGGGGGTTGTTTTGCTTTTTGGTGCTGATGACTAATGTTGCTGTGAACATTTGTACACAGGATTTTGTGTAGGCAGGTGTTATTTCTCCTGGAGTACACCTAAGAGTAGAATTTCTGGACCTTAAATAGTAACTCTAGGTTTAACCTCTTGAGAATTGCCAGACTGTTTTCAAAGCAATTGTACTATTTTACATTCCCACCAGCAGTGTACGAGGGCTCTGATTTCTCCACATCCTTGCCAACATTTGTTATAATCTGCCTTTTTTAATATTGGCCATCCTGATGGTGTAAAGGATATGTCATTGTGGATTCTCAGACCTTCTTAGAGTGCAGCATATCAAAATTATGTTGCTCATTCTTTGGTGATATCTGGTCAGTGGTAAAGATGATTGAGAAGTTAAACCTCATACAGAATCTTGTATTATGAAATACCTAGTGAACAGAATTTTTCTAGGCTTTTACTTTTATTCTAATGATCCCTATTTCATTTTCTCCAGTTTGTAATTTTTGGTTTCTAGCAGTTCTTTTGGGCTAATCAGCTCTCCTCCAGCAACCCCCTCTTATAAACATTATAGCAGAATAACGAGATCCATAATACCCTCTGCTTTTTTTTTTTTTTTTAATCTTGCCTTTGTTCATCCTTCTTCTTGAGAGATTTTTTTTCCTAACAGAATCTTAGAGCATGTTCCTGAGATAAATCTCTTTCTGGACATTCTCTACTAAAGTCTCAGGGTAGATTATTTCCTGTTTATAACTTTACGCCTGTCCTTTCTTTGAGCATTGATTCCTTCTATTATCTCTATGATTCAATTCTGTGCTGAATTAGCATCTTAGGAAAAGTGTAAATGAATGATGTGAACCTTCTGAATTTATTCTCCAAGGCTCTTAATTTTCATATCTTTATCTCTTTGTGATTCTGATTGAGGTTGCTTAAAATTCTCTCAAAATTTTTTTAGATTAATTTTCAGCTGAGTCTATTTCACAGAAATGAATTCCTTATATAGCTTTCTCTATTTCTTTCTGATAATTGCATTGCTTCCCACCCCTCCCAAAACAGCGCATTTTCATTACATGAATATTATGTTTTTAATAATTCTACAATTCAGAAGTAGCACTTCAAAGTACTTCTTTCCAAATCAAAATTATTTGAAGTCTGGTAGTAGCGCACAGTCTTTCTTCTCTATGAATAATTAACATCTACCCCCAAAAGAAACAAAAACAAAACAACACAAAGTCTTTTTAGGTCAGCTGATTCACAATTTGCAGGAGTATGGATAGGACTCACACCAGTATATTCATCTACAGATACTTGTGTAGTACTTAGTAGTGGAAGTGATAAGACATAAAGAGATTTCTAATGTGGTAAGTTCCAGTAAGCACTGAAGATGTGGGGAGTGGGGTGTTATTTCTTCTCATGGAAGAAGATCACATAAAGCTTCAGTGTAAAGATTGCAGATGTCTCTTTGGATAGAAGTTAGTAAGATGGAGAGGAAAGACGTGAGTGGGCTTGAATTTGTAACTCATTGATGTGTCATTCAGGGAATATGTTCTTTATCCTTAGGGAAGGTAGTTTGGCAAGGCCCTGCCTGGTGCAGCTTTCTCTTTTCTTGATTAAAAGAAAAAGATTTTTTTCCAAGCCTGAACAAGACTGAAGCCCTGTCTCTACCAAAAATAGAAAAGTTAGACGGGCATTATGGTGAACATCTGTAGTCCTAGCTACTCAGGAGGCTGAGGCAGGAAGATCACTTGAGGCCAGTAGTTTGAGGAAGAGATAAGTGTTCCTACACCAGACCAAGCTGCCTGGTATTTGGAATGTGGTCCTCCCTTTGTTTCTGGCTTCTCTGCAGGCGAAAGAGTCTCGATTATCGAGGCTGCTGATACTTGCTCATTTGGCAGGATCAGCTTTACAGAAGAGGTAAAACTTTATGTCACGAGATCTGTGACATAATCAGAAGTAGACGAGATGTGGTGGCTCATGTCTGTAATCCCAGCATCTTGGGAGGCCAAGATGGGAGAATCACTGGAGGCCGGACCAGTTTGGGCAACATAGTAAGAGCCTCCTCTCTTAAAAAAAAAAAAAAGCTGGCTGGGCGCGGTGGTGTGACCGGGTGTTGTGGTGGGTGCCTGTAGTCCCAGCTACTCGGGAGGCTGAAACAAGAGAATCGCTTGAGTCCCAGAGTTTGAGGTTACTGTGAGTTGTGACGTCATGGCATTCTATTGAGGGTGACAAAGTGAGACCCTGATTCAAAAAAAAATAATAAAGTAAAATAACAAACTGGTGTGGTGGCATATGTGTCTGTAGTCCCAGTTACTAAGAATGCTGAGGGAGGATGATTGCTTGACCTCAGGAGTTTGAGGTTGCAATGAGTTATGATGTTGCCACGGTACTCTAGCCTGGGTGACATAGTGAGACCATGTCTTCCCCCCCCAAAAAAAAAGAAAGAAAGAAAAAATTAGAGCTAAAGAAAGTGGAGACAGCAAAAAATGGGCTTTTTGCCCTTTAAAGAAAAAAAAATATTTGTTTTTAGCCTAACAGCCA
>NW_003852436.1:11052950-11055370 GCF_000181295.1 Otolemur garnettii | reverse complement strand
CTCGGGAGAGACATCAGGGAGAGTGGAGGATGGTGGTCCTTGCTTGGCAGTTTTTGGTCTCAAAACAGCTCTCTCTCTCTCTGCCTTTTAGTTCTCTTTCTCCCTTCTGCTTACCATTAGGGCTTATTTATTACTTCAGCCAGAGGCTCCAATGGGAAAAGGTAAATCAGATTTATTAATTTTCATGGTAGCTCTTGGTTCAGAAGGGCTGGGAAGGAGAAAGAGGCTGGGACCATTGATAATGGAAGCTTGGAAATTATTTATTAGTTTATTCCTTCTCTTCTTGCTCAGTAGTAAAGAAGAAAAACTACAGATTAAAAAATCCCTATTGAGCAAGGGGTAATTAAGCATTTAGGTAATTGTGCCCAGAGTATTAGAAATTGTATGAGTGTTCTATATCCCTGATATTATCATCACACTTGCAGACAGTGTTATTGAGTGAATGTACTGTCCTTTATATACTTTATTCATTGAATCCTCATCCAGTTTGATGAGATGGGCACTACTGTTATTTTCCTTTTTTACCCATGTGAATACTGATGCTTATAGAGGTTAAATATTTTGCTGAGGTCATTCAGCTAATAAATAAGTAGCGAAGCAAGAACTCAAGGCAAGTCCTGTCTGACCTGGAGTTCTGCTTTTAATGTCTACCTAGATTGTCATACTGAAATATTCATTGATTTCCCTTTGCAGGCATGACCCAGTAGGAGGTGCCCAGAGACACTAAGTAATCTGTGCTCCCTTCTCTGTGGAACCTGTAATTCTTTTTTTTGTTTGTTTGTTTTTTTTGAGACAGAGCCTCATGCTGTCACCTTAGGTAGAGTGCCATGGCATCACAGCTCACAGCAACCTCCAACTCCTGGGCTTATGCAATTCTCTTGCCTCAGCCTCCCACGTAGCTGGGACTACTGGCATCCGTCACAATGCCTGGCTATTTTTTTGGTTGCAGCCATCATTGTTATTTGACAGGCCCAGGCTGGATTAGAACCCGCCAGTTCAGGTGTACATGGCTGGCACCTTAGCCGCTTGAGCTACAGGCGCCGAGCCAGGAACCTATAATTCTGAGATGCACAAAGTAACCTAAACAATGTAAAATTAAAGATAAATGAGATTAGTAAAAGATACAGGCTTGGCGCCCATAGCTCAGTGGTTAGGGCGCCAGCCACATATACCAGGGCTGGTGGGTTCGAACCCAGCACGGGCCTGCTAAACAACAATGATGACAACTACAACAAAAAATAGCTGGCATTGTGGTGGGCTCCTGTAGTCCCAGCTACTTTGGAGGCTGAGGCTAGAGAATCGCTTAAGCCCAAGAGTTTGAGGTTGCTGTGAAATGGTGATGCCACGGCACTCTATTGAGGGCGACATAGTAAGACACTGTCTCAAAAAAAAAAAAAAATGCATTCCATATAATCTTAAAAGATCTTGGTGACTTGATTGGATTGGAAGGGAGATTGATTTATCATCACATCCCACTTCCTATTGCACTTGGATCCTGTGCTTGGCCTGACAGCAGAAGTTGAGTTCTTGGAGAAGTGCTGGCTCTGTGTCAGGTGTGGAGCTGGACACAGAGATGACTAAGGCTAAGCTCTGTGGAAGGAACCTTGGTTTCCCCAGGGACGTGGACGGTGATAATGAGATAGCATTGTCCATACTTAGGTACCAGATGGCAAGTCTGATTCTGTAAGAACAGTTTTATCCTCAGATAAGCTTGGGAAACATTGTGTTGAACAAAGTTAAGTAAATTTTTTAAGTAAATAACCTTTTTTAAGAGGTTAAATAACCTTTAAAATAACCTTTTTCAAGAAGTTATTATAACTTAGGAAACATAGAAAGCAATCTCTGTTATTTACCTCTTATTCCAGGTAAAATTTATAACTCCTATGTAAAACCTTCAAGAATGGCCTAATATTTTAAACTTGGGAGTTAGAAGAATAGAGATTTATATTTAACTAAAAGATCATTTTATCCCTCCTTAAATCACAAGTTTTACTTGCTGAAAAAAGATATTATAACAAAAAGATGTATGAAAGTTAATCATTAGGTTAAGAAGATCATTAGAGGCCAGGCACAGTGGCTCATGCTTGTAATTCTAGCAGTTTGGGAGGCCATGGTAGGAGAATTGGTTGAGGCCGGGAGTTTGAGACCAGCCTGGGCAACATAGTGAGACCCCTGTCTCTACAGATATTTTTAAGAATTAGCCAGACATGGTCGTGCACGTCTGCAGTCCTAGCTGTTTGGGAGGTTGAGGGAGGAAGATCAAGGTCGCAGTGAGCTATGATCATACCACTGCCCTCCAGCCTGGTCAACAAAGCAGGATTCCATCCCTTAAAAGAAGAAGAAAGTCCAGATTATAAAAAACCTGATTCAATAGTCAGTTGAATACAGCCATCAAAATGATTGAGTTGAACCATTTTGAA
>NW_003852436.1:11043756-11052742 GCF_000181295.1 Otolemur garnettii | reverse complement strand
AGGAGTTGGAGGTTGCTGTGAGCTGTGATGCCATGACGCTCTACCCAGGGGGATAGCTTGAGGCTCTGTCTAAAAAAAAAAAAGAGAGAGAGAGAAATAAGCAGCAATCTGTTACCAAATAGCTGGTTTCTCTTATAGGTCAAACTGTGGATTTTTTTTTTTTTTTTGGTCCTTATGTGCAGTTTGTTTTGGTGAGGGTTATGTTGATGTAGAAGAATAAACCAAATGTGGATTGTTTTAGGACAAAGGTGACTCTTAAATCACAATTATTATATTTTTTAAAAGTCCAAAAATATATGGGTTTTTTGAGTTTTTTTTAGGCTATTACCCAGGCTAGAGTGCAATGGTTCAATTTTAGCTTACTGTCCTGGGCTCAAACTATCCACCTGTCTCAGCCTCTGGAGTACCTGGGACTTGAGATGTGTGCCGCCACACACACCTGACTAATTTTTTATTTTTTGCAGCAAATGGGCTCTTACCATATTGCCCAGACTGGTCTCAAACTCCTGGCCTCAAATAATCCTGGTAGCTCAGCCTTCTAAAGTGCTAGAATTATAGGCATGAGCTACTATGCCCAGCTAGGAATTTTTCAGAAAACACAATTTAGCCATGTTAGATATGTCATGAAGCCAACTACAACATAAAGGATGCAGGGCAGAAAGGGAAGTGGGAGGGCATTGGATATCTGCTTCAACTGGGAAGCAGAGTCGAAGGCAGAGTCCCTGCCTACATCTGACATTCTTTTTTGCTAAAGGGGACAGTCTCTAACACCTTATATAGCAATGCACAATATCGTATGCTAAGTGTTAAGTGAGTGGTATGGATAGTATGGAAGTTCAGGTAGGGTGTTAGGCAGAATAATGCTCTCCTCCTCCCCCTACAAAGTTGTCCACATCTTAATCCTTGCAACCTGTGGATATGTTACATTCCGTGGCAAAGGAGAATTATGATCGCTAATCAACTTGCCCTAAGAAGATTATTCTAGATTATCCAGGAAGACCAAATATAATCATAAGGGTCCTTTGAAGTAGTTAGGCAGAATAAGAGACCAGAATCAGAAAGAGATTTTAAAGTGGTACAACATTGGAGGAAGGGTCCATGGGCCAAGGAATGCAAGTGACTCAAGAATTTGGAGAAGGCAAGAAAAAGGATTCTGTCCTAGAGCCTACAAAAGGAACGTAGTCTTGAAAATGCCTTAACGGCCTTAATGAGACCCATTTTGACTTGTAGCTTCTAGAACTGTAAGATAATAAATTTTTATTGTTTTAAACTAATTAAGTTCAAGGCAGTTTGGTACCACAGTAATAGGAAACTAATAGGAGGATGCCAAAGAGAAAGAGGAATCAGGGACAGCTGTCTGGTTCTTAAGCCAGGCATTAAAGATAGTAAGAGTAGTAGTGATAGGATTAGAGTCATGGAACTTATGTTCTAAATACTGAGCTGAGATTTTATAACCTTTAATTTGCTTATCCTCACAGAAACGCTGTAAAGATAGTATTCTCCCTATTTTGTAGATGAGAAAACTGAGGCTCAGAGAGGTTAAGTAACTTATGCAGTCACTATAGTGCAGTATTAGTTGCTGCTACAACTACCTAATAGCTGGCCTTTTAACACCATGATGGCCGCTGACGTTTATGGAGTGCTTGTATGTCCAGGTAAGGTCCCAAGGTTGTCACTGGCGTTATCTCATTTAATCCTCTGGGATGTATGTTATGTAGTGATTTGCAATTTTTCTGTGGCCTGGATTTATCTGGCCAGTGATATGGTTTGGTCAGAAGGGAAGAGACTGGAGCCAGGAAACCCAGACAGGACACAACAGTCCAGACAGCTGCTGATAAGAACCTAAAATGGGAGGAGAACCGTGAGCATGGCAAAGAGAAAACATTCCAAGGACAGTGTGCTGCTTTGTGGAAACGCAAATCCTGTACTGAAAAAACTCCTCCATTTCCAGTTTCTCCCTCCCTGTGTGATTAGGGACCTGCATTTTAATGAGCTTGGGAGTTTTATAATTAGAATTAATGAAAAGTGTCTGTTTTAATAGTGCTGTAGACCTAACTTTCCACTTACCCATAATAAGCATGGGCAGCAATTATGCAAACTTCTCAATGTTTCATTTATCCCACGTAGCAGGAGCTCACAGATTCTCTTTAATTTCTTAGCTTTTTCAACCAAGAGAGTAGGAACTTTCTTAATTTCAATGGTGTCTTAATTAAAAAACAAAATATATATGTTTATTTAAAACCTATCATTTAAAAGAGCTATTAAAAAGACTATCATTGTGGGCGGCACGTGTAGTTCAAGGAGTAGGGCACCAGCCCCATACACCAGGGGGTGGCGGGTTCAAGCCCAGCCCCAGGCCAAACTGCAAAAAAAAAAAAGACTATCATTGTGAGAATCTCAAAAGTGAATAAAAATCAGTTTGGAAACACACCTAAGCAAGGGTGATCAGGTAGAATTAGAAGGTGGAGGTAGATGGGTACTATTGAATGTCAGTACTTTTGTAGAGTAAGCATTGGTTTCTCTTCAAGTAAATGTGTGTATATTTGCAGTTTTCTCTGCCTAAATATAAGAATCATTTAAAGTTTTTAGAAAAACTTTTAAAATTCTGATATGCAATATGTAAAATTCCATCTACCTGCTACTTCTGTGGAATCAGTTTTGGTACCTTTTGAAGAGTCAACAGAGTAAGATTTATGAACACTGAACATGTTATATCTTGTAATGGATAGGCTCACTGTTTTATTTATTCTGTTATAAGTAAAGAGCTAATAGATTGTCACTGCAAATATTTCTTTTCAGACCCTGTGGAACCTTTAGTGAATACTGAATGGCACTAAGGATTTAAGTAGCATTGATGCATGTTTCAGAAATAACATACGGTATCTAATCTGAAGCTGAACTTGACAGTCATGCCTAGGAGCATGCTATAAAATTCCTCCATGGATAGTGCTCCTCCTAAAGAGAGATTTGGTACTCCAATATGAGTTATGAGACAGATTCCCTTTATACCACTTCTTACTCTGTTGTGAGTATATCTGTGTATATTCATTCATGTAGACTAAGTCTTCCCCTTAATTTCAAAGGATGAGTTAAGACCTTTCATTTCTGACTTAAGTTAGTAAAGTAAGTCCCTACCCAGTGGGGTTTGATTTTCTCTCCAGTTAAGTGATCAAAGCTAAATCATCAAAGCCTGAATGTCTTATAACAGATTCTAATAAGTTCTGAGTTGGCCATTCTTCTTAGTTTTAATCAAAGCAGAAGATGACATTTGCATTTTTGTCATCTCCAGTTCAAAGTGTTTGTCATATTATTAGAATCAGAATCACCCTGAATGGTTCCACATCAGTAGGATCTGTCTGGCGTTCCCTAAGAGCTGTCCCTAGCGGAACGAGACCCATTTCTACATAAGTAGTGTAGCACCTAAAGACATAAACATTGGAATCCTGTGTGTCTAGATTACTTCAAACCTAGTAATCACGAAAGGAAAATGTGAGTAGTCTGGAGTTCTCACAGAGTTCTCCACTCACAGTAGCCTCCTGATCCCTTAACTGTTCTCCAATCCCCAGATGTACCACAGGTTCCTTCATCGCGTCCCTCACATCTCCCCATGTTTACACGCACAGCTACCAACAGCCTTTGTTCTGCTTGGGGGGGATTCTTCCATTCCTCCATTAACTTTATTAACCAAAAGGCATGGATGAGTGGGACAGGGAATGCCAGAGGTAGGGGGTGTGTGTATGAGAGAGAGAGAGACATACGAAACTAACAGACTTTTACATGATTACTCAGCCAGGCTTACTCTCACCCATACCATCATGCTCTGTTGCATGGCTCCCTGCAATTAGTACATTATCCATAGCAAATGTTTAGCGCTCAAATACATTTTAGAGTTAGGACATTTATTTTTAATAACTTTTTTCATAGAAATGCTGAGACTTTGGACTAATAAGTTATTCATATTATTTCTAAATATGCAAAAGTTCAGAAAGCCTTTATAAGTATATTCTCTCCTAAGTATTTAAAAAGTAGAAATGTTAGGCCAGGCATGGTGGCTCATGCCTATAATCCCAGTACTTTGGGATGCCAAGGTGGGAGGATCTCTTGAGCTCAGGAGTTTGAGACCAGCCTGAGCAAGAGTGAGATCCCATCTCTACTAAAAATAGAAAAACTATCTGGGTGTTGTGCTGTGTACCTGTAGTCCCAGCTACTTGGGAGGCTGAGGCAGGAGGATTGCTTAAGTCTACGACAGTGGTTCTCAACCTTCCTAATGCCATGACCCTTTAATACAGTTCCTCACATTGTAGTGACCCCCAACCATAAAATTATTTTCTTTGCTACTTCATAACTGTAATTTTGCTACTGTTATGAATCGCAATGTAAATATCTGATATTCAGGATGTATTTTCATTGATACAAAGGGGTTGCAACCCACAGGTTAAGAACTGCTGGTCTGTGAGTTTGAAGTTGCTGTGAGCTAGGCTAATGCCACAACACTCTAACTGGGTAACAAAGCAAAACTCTATGTAAAAAAAAAAAAAAAAAAAAGAATAAAAGAAAAGCTAATTAAATTGAGGAGTTGAGCTATAAAGACTATTTAAAATAATTAAAATCCATATACTTAAAGTACCATATATAACCAAAATGAAATTTCCATGTTTGCTATAGAACTTTTCTCATTCTTAAGGGGATTTTATCCAAATGTTTTGTTATTGTTGGCAAGAAAGCTGATCCTGAATCTGCTCTCAGCAGTTTGTTTTGTTCAGTCCTGGATTTTGGACCAAAATAATAACCGCTTACTACTCTGCCAGAAATTTAGAATTTCCACTAACATATTTCTTGACAATTACATAATAATCTTGGCTATCATGAAAATTACTTCATTTAAAATGTTAAGTATGTAAAAAAGTATAAATGTGTAAAACACACAGATACACAACCCTCATACATATTTATATGTACTCAAGCTAAAAGATGGCTCTGTGGCAAAAGGTCAAATCCAATTATTTGTATACTTGGAGGGGAAAGATGTAGCCAAGAATACATGTTTCAGTTTGTTTTCCATTGTCAAGAGGTACAGAATGGGGAATATTATAAGTAATGGGTAATTATCTGTACCCTCAAATTATAACTCAATTATCTGGGTTCTTAGGAGTGACTTGCTATAAACACTATGTATGCATATTTACATGAGACTGTAACACAAGTAACACTTAAGATTGAACTGGAGAGGATTGTTTAAAAGGTCCTAAAACAGAAAATCAAGCTATTTTCTTGGATTTTAATTACCAATTCAATAAGAGAAGTACTGTGGGAAGACATTTGATTTGTATTTTCTTAGAGCAGAAAGTATAAGAAGACGGTAGAATTTCCTGTTTTAATGAAGGAGAGCTGTGAACCACTGGCTTCCTGAGTGGCCACATTCCAGCTGTGCAGACTGGTCATAGCACATCTGCCAATCAGAACGGGCCCTGGAGGGAAGCCCGGGGATGCTGAGTCTTGTTTACATGCATCATGACTCTGTTTCTCCCCTTCTCTTGAGTATTGTACCACTAGGAAGATTAGTGGGGATGCTTGCTATTACATCCCCTTGCTATTTACATGCCTAAATAAACTGAACAAAACCAGGATTCCGGCCACAGTGAATGACATGTGGACAGAGTTTTAGCTCACCTTTAGCCACAGGTAAGAGTTGTTGCTTTCTTGTGTGTGGTTAGTTGATCCGTATTTAGTTTCTAGCTTTACTTTAAGATGTCAGGTTTTTCTTTTGTTAGCAAAACTAGCTGGCTAAAAGCTGGTGAGGAATGTACCTTGTATTACTATGACTTAAAAATGTTAATACTCAGCAAGTGAAAACCATGATATTTTTATTTAAGGGTGGGGCAAAACTCAGTTAAATTAAAACAGAAAAGTTCAAAAGCTGTAATAACACTAAGTCACAGTATGGAGAAATGGGAACCAGAAACATATTGACATTTTATGTTTGGAGAGCATTACATCCAAACAAACATGCTTTACTGTGAATCTATTATTAATCTTTCAGAGAATAGTGTCTTCATGTGTACTAAGTCTTTGGCTTCAAAAAGCTTTTGTTTTTTATTATGAACTCACTTAGAAAGAATTATATACATTTAACTGTATACATCCTATTCCTTTTCTTCTGTATTTCTTTGTAGAAGTTTTAGAGTATGCTTTCATTATCTTCTTTATGCTGCTGCACTAGAAATAAAATCAGGAAAAAATAAAGCATTCTTGTTTAATCGTTGCTTTTTCTGTCTCATGAGTATTAATTTGGAAGAAACTATTGAGAACTGTTTTGATAAGACTCCACAGTATTTTTTAAAGTCATTGCACAGGGCCATTTTGTGGTTTGTATATTGCTTCCTATTGTTAATTTTTCCATAACACTCAAGATTTGTACTTCATTTTTCTTTTCTTTTTAAGCATAGACTGGAAAGGAATTGTGACATTGCAAAAAGACAGCCTGTGGTTTTTGGGGTGGTTTCTCTTGTGTACATGTGTGCTAGTCTCAAGGTTGATAAATAGTATTTTATAGCAGTCCAAAGAGTCACTTTTGAAAGTTCAAGCTGCTGTGCTCTTACTCCTTACCCGATAACCCAGTAACAGGGTTTTTCAACATGTCGGCACTGTTAACATGTGGGCAGAATAAGTCTATGGGTGGGGGGTGCCCTGTGCCTTGTAGGACCTTTAGCAGCGTCTCTACCCATGAGAGCTCCCTTCTCCCCAGTTGTGACAAGTGAAAAGTTTTTTTATGTGTCCTCTATTCCATCTAGTTATTACTGGAATGTTGAAACCCAACTTCTGAAATATTCTGGGTGGTAGATGGTTAAGGATGAAGCTGCACTGGTCTTGGTGTTTGCAGATGTTGTAGCTGACTGCTCATTTTACCCCCCTCCCCATTCTGTTCGAAGCTTCTGCCAACCATGATTCATGGAATGATTTTTTTGAGCTGAGTAATCTGTGGCTTTTCAGTTTCCTTGCTTTCTTTCCTTAGCTAAATCTGTTTTGGTTTTAGTGAAGTGTTTAGCAGAGGAAAGATCTTTTGCAATGAGATAATACATGTAATGATATATTTTCCAAGTAGGCGATTTTAACAAACCATAGAAAGTTTTTATGCCCGTCCTTCCTTGTATCCTTTCTCTTTCCCCCGTCAGGCAAGTCCTCTTAGGGTTGATGAAGCGCCTTATACAGGGGAAGATGCGATTCCCTTTGAACAGTCCTTTGTAAAATGTAATGGTATGGCAACTGGTATTTAAGAATTTCTTTCCTAGGGCTTTTCAGGAGAATTCTGATGTGTAACTCTTTTCTTTCTTTACAGATCGCAACGAACGAAATAAACCAGAACGTCGTTCTTCAAGGTATGAATTTACAGTGTTTATTAATTCCGTATGAGGCTTTCCATTTGAAAAATGTTGTTTGAAAGCAATGATGTGAGTGTCCCTTTTAAAGTTGTGGTGTATCAGAATGTTGTATGGCATTCTGAGAAACTGCACAAGGGAAATATTTTTTCTTCTCTGAATAAAACTTCTTTGTAAAATTATTGACTACCTAGAAAACGTGTTTTATTTTGAGAATTCTTAGTGACAGATACATCTTCATAAAAAATTATTTTATCCTCATTTCTTTCCTCCTTTTGTGATTTGTTTTCCTCCCCTCCCTTTAACCGGTATATTTATTAAGTGTGCATTGCTGTTTTCCTAATCATAAAACTAATATAGGCTCATTGTAGAAATTTTAAAAAATATTTTAAAAATACCAACTATAAAAGAAAGCAAAGTAAAATAAACTATAGCCTGCCTTCCATCAGTCAGAAATGGCTGGCGCCTGCTAAAATTTTGCCGTATTTTTTCTAGATTTTTTAGATTTTAATTCCAAATGGATTCGTTTAAGTTCTTATTAGGTAATTTCAAATGGCCAGGAAGGTTTTATCGCTTAAACTTTTCATTCACGCTGAGACTGTGTTTCTCTAACCTTTCACCAACACTGAAGAATATTTTGAAAAACCCTTGGGAAACTTACAGGTATGAAATTATCTGACTTGCTCTCCTAGGCATGATTGACAAGTTATATTCAATATTTCTAACCCAGTTTTGTGAAAGATTATAATTTTTCTAATATTAATTTTTCCTTATTCCACATTCTATCACTTTTTTTGGTATTTTTTTGTCATGGGAACTAATAAAAATAATGTATTCATTGAGTTGGCTATACTGGTAAACTAAAAACACTATTGCTTTTTCAAGGAATCAATCTTTAGAATTCATTGACCTCAGTGAATAAAAATATAAAATATGTGAAAACTGTATTACTTAGAATAGCAAGGCATTTTGCAGAAATTGATAGCCAAAATAAATTAGTGAGACATAATCTGAGAGAAGAATATAGCTGGGTATTTAGAATGTGATTGATTTGGGGGGTATAATTCACATGCATTAAAATTAACTATTTTTTTGTGTAAGAGCCTATATAGTTTGACACATGTATACAATTATGTATATATAATCATACGATCATAAAACAGTTTGTAGGACTGATTTTTTTAATGTATAAAAAAATCCAAAGAAAGGCAATGTAAGAGAAAGGACTTTGATAGCATGCTTAACTAGGAGTGTCATAAAGTTAGAACAGTAAAAAATACTAGAATGATAAGATCAGAATCTCTAAGACCCTGGGCATACTAAATATTGGACTGAATTGAGCAATATGAATTTTAATAGGAACAAATGCAAATTCTTTTTTTTTTTTTTTTTTGAGACAGAGTCTCTCACTCCATACACTGGGTAGAATGCCGTAAAGTCACAGCTCACAGCAACCTCAAACTCTTGGGCTCAAGCAATCCTCTTGCTTCAGCCTCCTGAGTAGCTGGGACTACAGGTGCACACTACAATGCCTGGCTAGTTTTTCTGTTGTTAGTAGAGATGGGGTCTCATTCTTGTCAGGTTGGTCTTGAACTTTTTTTTTTTTTTTT
>NW_003852436.1:11034339-11043433 GCF_000181295.1 Otolemur garnettii | reverse complement strand
CCTTAGCCGCTTGAGCCACAGGCGCCAAGCCGGTCTTGAACTTTTGACCTCAGGGGATTCTCCCACCTCAGCCTCCCAGAATGCTAGGATTATAGGCATGAGCCACTTCGCCTGAGCTACAAATTCTTATACTGAAACATTGGTGGAATATAAAAATAAGAGACAGGTGGGCTCACTCATGACTGTTACTGAATATATTTGTCACTGCAGCAAGCAGTGATGCCCTATAAGAAAGGAGAAGGTTTTTTAATGAAAGGCCATTGTTTTCTGTTGAGGGTTTCTGCTGGGATTGGCAGTGACCTGTTCTTCTCCTGCCATCCTCAGCTGAGCAGGGCTACCTTGCCAGGCCAGCAGTGCACCAAACAGATTAATATCTGCTGCATCAATAGAACAAAAAGAAGGCCTGTAATCCTAGCACTCTTGGAGGCCGAGGCAAGAGATTGCTTGAGCTCAGGAGTTTAAGAGCAGCCTCAGCAAGAGCGAGGCCCAGTCTCTAAAAAATAAAAATGGCCAAGCGCTGTGGTGGGCACCTGTAGTCCCAGCTACTTGGGAGGCTGAGGCAAGAGAATCACGTAAGCCCAAGAATTTGAGGTTGCTGTGAGCTGTCATGCCACAGCACTCTGCTCAGGGTGACAAAGTGAGACTCTGTCTCAAAAAACAAAACAAAACAAAAACAGAAAGAAGAAAATACAAACAAAAAGATTACTTAATTTTGTTATGTCTTTTGGTCTTCCTCAGGCCACTCAGCAGTAAGAATGATGGGCTCAGAACCTAGCAAAGATAAGACAAATTCATTTTTATTTGTGTTTTTACAGGCTGAACAATCCTATAGCTTTTATGTGAGAGGTTTATAAATTTGGGACTTCTGCCTATTCTTTCATTTCAGTGGTGAGATAAGGAAAGCATAATTCTTGTCAAGTTAAAGGAGAAGTTTTAGTAAGACTCTAAACTAAAAAACACTCTTTAAGCATTCTTTTTTTTTTTTTAATTTTTTGTTTGAGACAAAGTCATGCTCTGTTGCCTGGGCTAGAGTGCAATGTTGTGATCACAGGTCACTGCAACCTCCAATTCTTGGACTCAATGGATCTTCCTGCCTCAGCCCCCCAAATAACTGATGCCAGAACATCAGGCTGTTTTTCTGTTGTTAGTACAGATGGGGATCTCATTCTTGCTGAGGCTGATCGCCTGAGCTCATGCTATCCTCCTAGTGAGCCACCATGTCTGGCCTATTTAAATTCTTAAGAGGCTTGCTGGGTGTTTTTTGATTATTTTGTTTTTATGTGGATCTTCTTTAATTTACATGTTGTTAATTGAACAATGTGGAAGTCAGACATATCTACATTCTTCTTGTCTCACCCTTATTAGTTTAAACACACCATTTCCCAAATTAATGTCCCACAGAACACTTTCCTGGAGGATATTAATCAGCATGTCAAGAAATAAATGTTTATATACAAAGAATGTTTGTGAAATGGTAGGTTAAAATTAGACATATTTCTTTACTGTGATACTACGCAGAATCTTCTAAAGTAATTATAAACTCCAAGTAAGAGCTGTATTACACATCCATTTAAAAATGTGTTTGGATTTATAACTTCTTTTCCAGATGTAGCTATTAATAACATCTAGAGAAAATTGCTATGGAATAGCAGTTTGGGAAACTAATTGGAAGGAAGTAGGAGCTAAAGATAATAAAGAATGCTAAGCCCTGTGGCAATCAGTGCCATGAATGGAAAATTAGGAACTCTTGTTACCACTCAACCAGTTCTAAATAATATATCACAATGACTGATGGGGTCCAAATAACCAGCTACTTAATTGTGAATGTCTTACTACAAGGAAATATTTTATAGCAGCCAAGTAAGAAGGCACCAAAACAAAGAACCTTAAATGTATTTTTCAAAATCTTAATCTCCCTAAACTTTTTTTATTTTTATTTTTATTTTGCAGTTTTTGGCCAGGGCTGGGTTTGAACCTGCCACCTCCAGCATATGGGGCCAGCGCTCTACTCCTTTGGGCCACAGGCGCCACTTCCTCCCTATAAATTCTTCTTAAAACCACCTGTTAAAAAATCCACTTTGATACTCATTCATAAACTTCAGTGAAATTTCATTTAAAAAATCACAAAAATTAAACAAAGTGAATCTAAAATTTATAAGGAAGAGCAAAAATAACCAAGGCAACTTTAAAGATTAAGAAGGATTGGTGGCTGGGTAGAGGCTCATGCATGTAATCCTAGTACTTTGGGAGACCAAGGTGGAAGGATCACTTGGGGCCGGGAGTTTGAGATCAACCTGGGCAATAGAGTGCGACCCCATCTCTACAGAAAATAGAAAAATAAGGTGGGCATGGTGTTGCACACCTGTGTTTCAGCTGAGACAGAAGGATGGTTTATATCTAGGAGTTTAAGGCTACAGGGAGCTGTGATGATGCGGCTGCATGCCAGCCTGGGCAACAGAGTGACTCTGTCTCTGGGGGGGGAAAAAAAAGAAGAAGAAGGGGAGATGGACTGTTGTAAGTAATTATGATAGTTTTTTTGTCAGCAAACAGAGAATTAGATCCCTGGAACAGAATAGGGACTCCAAACAGGCATGGATGAATACACACGGTTCTGTATCATGTAGTGTGATAGAGGCAGCTTACAGATCAGTGAGATAAGTGCTATGTCAAGAAAGGGTGCTGGAACTGTTGGTTATTCAGGTTTTTAGTCTATGTAGGATTTGATTCATCTTATAATACAGAAATCTGAAGACGTGAAAGTAAAGTCAAATGGAAACATTTGGAAAAAATACATGAAAATACCTTCATGACTTTGAGGTAGAGAATAAGTTCTTAAAATGCAATAAGTATAAAAACCGTAAGAAAATTGATAAATTTGACTATGTGAAAATTTAAAATTTATCTACGTGAGTACATCATGAAAAGGATATGAATAGGGAGTCATGACTGAGCAGTGCACACAGGCAACAAAGGATAGTGTCAAGGATAAATAAGAAACTATGCATCAGAAAGAATAAGACAAATCAGTAAAATCAGAAAATTTCATCTTTCACAAAAGATGAAATCTTAGTGGCCATATATGAAAAGGTCCTGTACCTTGCTAGGATTAAGATGTGTGCTAACATGATAGTGAGATACCATTCACTTCCATAGAATTGGCCCAGAAATCTCAAAGATTGCCAATTCCAAGTATATATGACAGGATGTAATTCAGTACAACAGTGAGGAAGACTTTATTCAGGAACATGTCACAGGTGTAAGGACCACTGCAATGGAATTTTACAGTGGTCAAGAGGGATTGGGCTCAACTCCTAACATAGCATGGGCACACGGGAATTTATAGTAAAGGATCAAGGTCGGGGTCACTAGGTGGAAAATTACTAAGAGGAAAGAAACATGAGGATTAAGGGCAATTCTGGCTAAAATCCTAACAGTATTCTTGCTGACGGCAGATCAGGGTCTCATCAGACAACACCAGGGGGATGGTGAAAGATGAAGAACTTGATCAGACATTGAGTGCGATCAGATATTGAAGATGGGGGGTTCTTGTTAAGTTTACTCGGTAGGTTTCTTTGCCAGAACTGGATTTTACAAGGAAGCACACAGATAGAAGTTTCAGAAGTCTGACTGAAGTTTGGCCAAGCAAAGAATCTTTGTCAGTTGAGAGTAGCACTGTTTGAATTAAGAGAATTGGCTGGGCGCCTGTGGCTCAAGTGGCTAAGGTGGCGGGTTTGAATCCAGCCCGGGCCGCCAAACAGCAATGATGGCTGTAACCAAAAAATAGCCAGGCATTGTGGCGGGCGCCTGTGGTCCCAGCTACTTGGGAGGCAGAGGCAGGAGACTTGCTTGAGCCCAGGAGTTGGAGGTTGCTCTGAGCTGTGATGCTATGGCACTCTACCCAGGGGGACAGCTTGAGGCTCTGTCTCAAAAAAAAAAAAAAAAAGAGAGAGAGAATTATAGCTATATGTGACAACACAGATAAACCTGAGAAACAATTTTGAGTGATAAAAAGCAGGTTGTAGAAGCAGGGGGTACAGTATAGTACCGTTTATATAAGGCAGAGGTCAGCAAATAGGTCAAATCCGGTCTGCCCCATCTTTTGTAAAGTATTATGGGAACTCAGCCATGTTCATTTGTTTGCTATGGACTCGGGCTGCTTTCACATTATAGCAGCAGAGCTGCTATAACAGGGACCATATGGCAGAACACAAGCAGTGCTTTACTTGTTTATTTTCATTGCTACGTATGTGTACTAAAAGCCTAAATAGATGCATGAAAGTGATAAATGGTGGACTTAGGATATTGATTATCAAAGGAATCAGGAAAGGGTCCCCAGGGAGCTCCAAGTACATCTGTACTGCTTTATTTCTAAAGCTGTGTAATTGGCTGTGCAGTATTATCGATACTTTAAAACCCTGGAACTTTACATAATTAAAAATAAAAGGCTTTTCTTAAGACCTTCTTAAATCCTATGGCAGTGCAAAAAAAAAAAAAAGTGTTTTTATGGGACATGAGCGTAAAATTGTGTGAAATTTTATTTCTGAAAGAAAAAAATTTTAAAACAGAATAAGAAAAGCATGGTTAAAGACTGTTCACATTTCACCTCTACTCACAGTCCTGCTCCTGTGTTTCCCTCTACTCAGAGAACCCTCTGTTCCTCTACGGATTTTGATCTCTTTTCACCACTTGAGAGTTATACAGGTAACACATGAAAACATTTCTTAATAGCATAGAAATATATAGTATTTGCCTTTATCTCTTTAAAAGATAACTTTCTAAGGGTCTGGCAGTTCATTTCTATCCTAGTCTGCTTTCTGTACATACAGGGTAGCCATAAAGTTCATGTGCAATTTAAATAGTGTGCAATTACACGTGGACTTTATGGCCACCCTGTGTACATAGTATATATTCAAATAATATTTAGTATAAATGGAGACATATATATATATATATAACATGTGTATTTATATGTGCTATATATATATTTTTTGCCAACTTCCCTTTTTCACTTAATCTATACAGAAAATTTTTTTTTTTTTTTTTTTTTTGAGACAGAGCCTCAAGCTGTTCCCCTGGGCAGAGTGCCGTGGCATTACAGCTCACAGCAACCTCCAACTCCTGGGCTCAAGCGAGTCTCCTGCCTCCGCCTCCCAAGTAGCTGGGACCACAGGCGCCCGCCACAACGCCCGGCTATTTTTTTTTTTTTGGTTGCAGCCATCGTTGTTTGGCGGGTCCGGGCTGGGGATTTGAACCCGCCACCTTAGGTGTACGTGGCTGGCGCCTTAGCCTGTTGAGCTATAGGCGCCGAGCCTATACAGAAAATATTACCACGTCAGTTTGCCTTCATTATTATCTACTACATAAAATTTTACAATGTTGCCTTATTATAATTTATTTAGCCAGTTCTTTATTGATAGCATTTAGAGTGTTTCTAATCCATTACAGTTAGAAATGCTGCCCACCAACCCAGGAATGGATTAACAAGCTGTAGTACACGTATATCCTGGAACACTATTTAGCCATTAAAAAAGATGGAGACTTTACATCTTTTATATTAACCTGGATAGAATTGAAACACATTTTTCTTAATAAAGTATCACAACACTGGAGAAGCAAGAATCCAATGTGCTCAATTCTAACATGAAGCCAGTAGATGATGTAATACATATCCACATACGAGAAAAATCAATTCAGGGTGGGGGTGGGGGGATGAGGGAGCAGGGAGAGGGAATGAGGTGGGGGATGGGTGTGCTCCCACTTAATGGGCACGATGTTTGGGTATATGGCACACCTCTTCGTGTTGGGACACAAATAAGAGGGACTGTACCTACAAAATGCAAACATTGTAACCTAACTCTTTGTACCCTCAACTTAACTTAAAACAATAATAAAAATTAAAATTAAAAAGAAATGCTGCTCCAGTAAATATCTTTATGTTCAAATCTTTCTGTAGGAAAACCCTTACAGTTTCCTCCAAGACAATTTTTTTCCTGTTGTCATTCACACTTACTTTTAAGTTTTGAAATTTTATATGTCCTGCACGTCCATTTTCTTCCAAGTGTTGATAGCTTCATGGAGACTTGGTACTGGTCTAGGTTCAGTAAGGCCTGTTACAACTCCCTTACCCATGACATGGCTTGAAATGTCGCCTAACACAGAGACTCAAGATGTAGAATATTTGTAATGTGTATTTCAGCATCAGGAACTAATAATTGATGATGTTAACATTTGCAGTAATGACTTTATCATTAAGAATGTGAAAGGGCCTTGGTTTTCTGCATTGGTACCTGTTGTTAGTCTATAAAGATATTGAGGATTTTATCTTGACACTTTACTGTCCTCACACTCTTTAAATAGATTAGCTAAAAACAAAAGTGTTAACTTGGTTTTGCTTTTCTCCTTTCTAAATATATCTATTAAAATCTCAGGTCTGCGAGGCTTAGTTTACTATAATTCTGTAACATCTCCTTGACCATGTGTTTTGATTCCTGCACCTCTACAAACTATAGCTATATGTAATGACTTTCTGGCATTATGTCCTCTAAGCTATAAGAGAAACATTACTTTTGCTGTAGCATCTGTGTTATAAACAAGGTGAAAAGTATGTACAGGTTTTTTGTGGGAGAGTCTTTTGCAATGGGAGATGTGAACAGATTATTTACATTCTATATCCTACTACAGAGAATAGATATATATTTTGTTGTTTTATTGTGGTTTCAAGAAATGTGAATTTAGCATTTCCCCATAGTGTGATGGGAATGGGAAATGAAGCATTTAGATGATGTATCAGTTGGGTAATTGAAAAATTTTATCGGCTGGCCTACCAACGCCGTAGTACTTAGTCTGGGGATTTTCTGAAGTTTTTTCAAATTAAACTATCACCAAGCAGTTAACTTTGGAACAGCAGCTGGTCCTGTATTTATTACTTTTTCTCGAGATGGATATGTGACCACCCATTTCTTAGCAGTCCAGGGAGCACATGAAACTCCTGGCCTTTAAATTATTTCATCTTAATTCTTTCCTCTCTGTCTTTTGCTATATTTTATATTAGTTCTTTACCTTTCTGCAGTATAATTTAGAAGCAGTTATTTTCACAGTTCTACAAAATCTATATTAAAGATCTTGTATTTGAGTGAATTTTGTGGCTCTCAGTCCTTAGGTCATAGTTTTTTTTTGGTTTTTGTTTTTTGTTTTCCTTTGAGACAGCCTCAAGCTATCCTCCTGGGTAGAGTGCCGTGACATCACAGCTCATAGCAACCTCCAACTCCTGGGCTCAAGCGAGTCTCCTGCCTCTGCCTCCCAAGTAGATGGGACCACAGGCGCCTGCCACAATGCCCGGATATTTTTTGGTTGCAGCCATCATTGTTGTTTGGCGGGCCTGGGCTGGATTCGAACCCGCCACCTTAGGTGTATGTGGCTGGCGCTTTAGCCCCTTGAGCCACAGGTGCTGAGCCATTAGGTCATAGTTTTAGTCCAACTAATAAATATCTTTATACAATTGGACTTTATGTTCCGTTACTGGCATAGCATATATCACATTCTTCAAAAGTATTGATTAGGACTATAAACCACAAAAGCTTCCACATTCCTGGAAGAATCTGAGTCTGGACAGAATTGTTACACAGTCATTCAGTGAGTAGCCCAGTCACCTGCCAACTCATTTGACTGCTGTTCATCAGATTTTAGTCTTGTCCTAATAGGTAAAACCCTCTCGAAGTCAGAAATTAGGCTTAGTCCCAAGATTTCAGTTTCAAGGTTAGGAGCATCCTTGCTGGTTAGAGGTTCCTCTGCATAATAAGAGCATTCATTTCTACCTTAGAAACAAGTTTTTGCCACTTCGATCTCATTCAAGTTGTAGGCTAGCCTTTCAGAGATACAGACGGAGTGGCCGTGCCCTTGTACAACACTTATAAATGCAGCAAAACAAGACAGGCATCCTAAAGAAATGCGATTCCTCCTCCTTTTGAACCAGAGAATTGAGAATCTGTACCCTTTGTTAATTAAGAAAATAAAAGAATGGTAGGAAAGTATTGATTGTCTGGAGGGTTCAGAGTAATAGTATGTCTAAAATACAAACATTCCCTTAACTGCAAACATATTTCCTCAAGATGATGTTGTTCCTGGCACACCATGGCCTTTGCAGGTAGTTCAGGAATGCTATCAAGGGACGGCAGGCAGGGCTTAAAGTTTATCATCATCTATTGCCCAGTGGTTTCCCTTGGTTACAGATTCTGAAGAGAAACTCTGTGTAGAAGAAGTCCTTGTAAGTTGAACTGCGCTCTTCAAAATTTTTCCATATGCTGAATCCTAATCTTTAACACCACTGTTGTTTTAAAAAAATTTTTAAGTGAAATTAAATTAATTTGTTCTGATTATATAGCAGAAAACAAGCATACCTCGGAGATAATGTGGGTTTGGTTCCGGACCACCTCCATAAAGCAAATATGTGTCTAGAGCAATAAGGTGACTCATGGAAATGTGTTGGTTTCCCAGTGGTTATAGAAGTTATGTTTATGCTATATCAAAGCCTATTAAGTGTGCATTATGGCTAAAAACACAGTGTACATACATTAATTTAAAAAACTTTATTGCTAAAAGATGCTAATGGTCATCTGAGGCTCTAGGAAGTCCTGATTTCTTTGCTGGTAGAGGGACTTGCCTTGATTTTGATGGCTGCTAAGTGAGCATAGTGGTGGTTGCTGAAAATCGGGTAGCTGTGGCCAGTTCTTAAAATAAGCCAACAATGAAATTGGCTGCATTGATTGGCTCTTCCTTTCACAAAGGATTTCTCTTTAGCAGACAATGCTATTTGATAGCATTTTTACCCACAGTATAACTTCTTTCAAAACTAGAGTGTATCCTTTTCAGCTGCTTTATCAACTACCTTTATGTACTGTTCTAAATACTTTGTTGTCATTTCAGCAGTGTTCCCAGGTGTAGATTCTAAACCACTTTCTTTGCTCATCCAGAGGTAGTAATTCCTCATGTGAACATATGTTCAAACTTGATCATGAGATCATGGCAGTTCTGTCATGTCTTCAGGCTTTACCTCTAATTTGAACCCCTCGAAGTCTTTCTTTCTTTTTTTTTTTTT
>NW_003852436.1:11028926-11034289 GCF_000181295.1 Otolemur garnettii | reverse complement strand
AACTATGTACATTAATGCACTTCTGGGGTACAGTGTGGGGTTTTCACTCACAATCCAAAACACTTCCATCAAACTGGTTAACATAGCCTTCATGTCTTTTTCTTTGTTACTGTGTTAAGACATTTATATTCTACCATTAGAAAGATTCACATGTATCCTTAGAGGAATCACAAATGTTCTTAATGGCATTGAGAATGGTGTATTCTTTCCAGAGTGTTTTCAAATTACTCAAATCTATCAGAGGAATCACTGTCTATGGCAACAATAACCCTATGAAATTTATTTCTTAAATAATAAGACTTGGAAGTCAAAATGACTCCTTGGTTCTTGGGCTACAAAATGGATGTTGTGTTAGCTGGCGTGAAAACCGTATACATCTTCTTGTGTATATTTATCAGAACGTATTGAGGGACCAATTGCATTGTTAATGCACAGTAATATTTTGAAAAAAAATCTTTTTTTCTAAACAGTAGGTCTCAACAGTTGGCTTAAGATATTCAGTAAACCGTGCTGTAAACAGATAGGCTATAATCTAGGCTTTGTTGTTCCATTGGTAGAGCATGGACAGAGTAGATTAGTATAATTCTAAGGGCCTTAGCATTTTGAAAATGGTAAATGAGCATTGGCTTCAACTTAAAATCACCAACTGCATTAGCTCTGAACAAAAGAGTCCATCTGTCCTCGAAGTTTTGAAGCCAGATATTGACTTCTTCTTTCTAGCTAGGAAAGTCCTAGATGACATTTTCTTCCAATAGAAGGCTGCTTCACCTGCATGGAAAATCTTTTGTCTACTGTAGCGGCCTTCACCAATCATCTTAGCCAGATCTTCTGTATAACTTGCTGCAGCTTCTCCATCAGCACTTACTGCCTCACCTTGTACTTCATGTTACAGAGATGACTTTTTCCCTTAAACTTCATGAACAAAATTCTGCTAACTTCCAACTTTCATGAACAAAACTTTGCCAGCTTCCAAGTTTTCTTCTATGGCTTCCTCACCTCTCTCAGCCTTCAAATTGAAGACAGGGCTCTGCTCTGGGTTAACCTTTGGCTTAAGAGAATGTTGTGGCCAGTTCGATCTGCCCTTCAGACTGCTAAAACTTTGTCCATACCAGCCGTTAGGCTGGTTTGCTTTCTTTTATTCATGTGTTCATTGGAGTAGCACTTTTCATTTCTTTCAAGAGCTTTTCCTTTCCATTCACAGCTTAACTAACTTTGGTGCAAGAGGCCTTCCTAGCTTTTGGCCTTTCCTAGCTTTTGGTACGCCTTCCTCACTAAGCTTAATCATTTCTGGCTTTTGATTAAAGTTAGAGAATGCAACTCTTCCTTTCACATTAACACTTAGAAGCCTGTGTAGGGTTATTAATTGGCCTAATTTCCATATTGTCATGTCAATGTAGAATGTCCTGCCGATAGAGAATAGGGAGGTACAAGGAGAAGGGGTCTTCTAGACAGGGGAACTGCCAGTGGGAGCAGTCAGAACACATGTAGCATCACAACATTTTTCTTTTTTTGAGACAGAGTCTCACTCTATTGTCCAGTCTAGAGTACTATGGTGTCAGCCTAGCTCACAGCAACCTCAAACTCCTGGGTTCAAGTGATCCTCCTGCCTCGGCCTCCCAAGTAACTGGCACTACAGTTGCTTACCACAATGCCCAGCTAATTTTTTCTATTTTTAGTAGAGACAGGGTCTCACTCTTGCTCAGGCTGGTCTCCAACTCCTAAATTCAAGGGATCCTCCTGCCTCAGCCTCCCAGAGCATTAGGATTACAGGCAGGAGTCACTGTGCCTGGCTAACACATGACATTTATCCATTAAGATCACCATCTTATATGGGCACAGTTCATGGCACCCCAAAACAGTTATGCTAATATCAAAGATCTTTGATTGCAAATCACTGTAGAGATATAATAATAATGGAAAAGTTTGAAATACTGGGAAAATTACCAAGGTGTGACACAGAAGCATGAAGTAAATACATGCTGTTTGAAAAATGGTACCAGTAGGGTGGCGCCTATGGCTCAAAGGAGTAGGGCACTGGCCCCATATACCGGAGGTGGCAGGTTCAAACTTAGCCCTGGCCAAAAACTGCAAAAACAAACACAAATGGTACCAGTAGACTTGCTCAGTGCATGGTTGCCATAAGCCTACAACCTGTAAAATAATTCAGTACTTACCGCAAAGTGCAATAAAATGAGGCAAGCCTATATATTCATTACAGAAAATTTTGAAAAAAGAATATATGAAGGAAAAGAAAATCTTCAATAATTCTGTCTCCCTTATAGCCACTATTACATTTTGATGTATTTTTTCTGACTTTTATATTTTTAATAGATAGTACCTAATTTTAACATAGTAACTTATTAACATATTGCTTTTAAATTGTTTTATTTAGCATTGTACTGTACGGTGAACATTTTCCAATTTCAGTAAATATTCTTAGAAATTATGACTACAAAAATTTTTTTATTTTATTTTGACTACAAAAATAGTATATGCTTATTATAGAAAGTTTGTAAAAATACAAAAAAAGGAAATAAAACTTAAAAATACTAGTAGTCCAGTGATAACTACTGTTGATATATTAGTGTTTCAGTCTTTTGTAAGTACTTCGTATGCTTTTTTTAAAACAAAATTGAGACGTTGTATATAACTTTCTTTTTCACAAGATAAGAGTTTATAACCATTCTCCCATAACATGATTTTTAATGTTATTTCATGTAGATATACCAAATCTTATTTTCCTATTGTCCTTGATACTTAAGTTATTTCTAAGTTTTTTACTATTATTAGTAGGTAGACGGAAATCTGGCTGTCCTAGGGGAAAAGGACAAGAGTGAGGGTCCCCTGCTTCCATCTACCTTAATTCTGTCAGGAGCCATTGCCACACTTGGGGAAGAAGGCCCCGCCCCCAATGTACTAATCAGAACTTAGTGTGCCACCTGCCTAAGGATGTAGAGAACTCCTTAGCCCATGGGTCTGGCAGCCTTGAAAGTGACCTAGAACAACCTTAACCCTTTCCAGTCTTCCTGCCACCTGCGTACTCCCCAGCTCTTATTTTATTCAAGGCCATTTTCTGACAATCACTGCTGGGTGAATGCAATCACGATTACCTATTCACATCAAAACACATGGCCTGTCAAGAAACAGTAAGGCTTACACTGTCTGCCACTTAGAGTCCTTACTACCGGAGGAAACTGGTGAGACAGGCTTCCACGGTGGAGTGGGCAAACTAACCTAACATCGTCCTCTGACATTGGAACAGAATAGGAAAAGGTCTGACTTAGGGATTGGAAAGGCTAATTATCATGTCATTAGCTTAAATCTACATTGCAGTCAGCACCCCACCCCCATGGGCTTCCAAAAAGGCTCCTGGGAAGTCGGCATGTGCAGTAAGACTGAATCGTGAGGTAGGCCCAGGCTGTAGGAAACAGAACCCTGCCCATACTCACAGCCTTTCTTGTCTGGACAGTGGAGGCCTGCTCATTGTCTGTTTGTCTACAGTGAACATATCTTGCTTCCTAAACTTGTATCTTGCTCTTGTTAGGCAGTTAGCTAGATATGAGCAGGGCGGATGACCGCTATGGTTTGGCTACTTGCGATTGGTTTAGATCCGGCTGACCTGGGCTATTATGGGAATGAGATTGGTTAAGACCTTGTAGGTAGGTTGTTTTGAGAACAGGGTTAATTAAGATTCTAGGACACTTCTACGAAGCAGCTGATACTCCTCAAAGTTATGTATAAAACCCAAAATTGTGGACAGGGTGGCACACGCCTGTAATCCTAGTGCTCTGGGAGGCTGAGGTGGGTGGATTACTTGAGCTCATGAGTTTGAGACTAAACTGAGCAAAAGCAAGAGCAAGACTTGCCCCTACCCATCTCTAAAAAAAAAATAGCCAGACATTGTGGCAGGTGCCTGTAGTCCCAGGTACTTGGGAGGCTGAGACAAGAGGATGACTTCAGTCCAAGAGTTTGAGATTGCTGTGAGTTGTGACACCACTGCACTCTCCCAAGGGTAACAAAGTCAGACTTTGTCTCCCCCAAAAAGAACCCACAATTGTGCTTTGCATAGACTCTGCAGTCACTAGGATGGAGCCTGGCTTTTTCTTACTAAAACTTTACTTGTGTTTTTCAATTATTTTGGTGACTATCGCCAGCCACCACACCTCTTTAACACTTTCTTCCTCAGTAAAATAAACTTTGCTTCATGTTTGCCTCACTTTAGGGTGACTGGTTATTATTCAGCCAAAAGCTCCCAAGAGCCAAGGATGCAGACAGCTGCCTGAAACCCTGACATTTTAGAAAACAGGCGACTGCCATGAAACTCGACATTATAAATACTGCTATGATAAGATTCTTATACCTGCATTTTTATGGACCATCACTAATTATTTCCTTGTGATAAATTCCTGACAATGGAATTAACAGAGCAAAAAATGTATAAATATGTAAAGACTTTTCATATGTACTGTCAAATTGCCTTGGTAAAATGTTGCATTCTCAGTTGTATAACATTTGAAGTTCTTCTTTCACTGCTTATGAATGAACCAGAATAATGTTTCTTCCAATTTAACTTTTTTTGTTTTTTGAGACAGAGTCTCACTATGCCGCCCTTGGTAGAGTGCTGTAGCACCACAGCTCACAGCAACCTCAAACTCCTGGGCTCAAGTGGTTGTCTTGCCTCAGCCTCCCGAGTAGCTGGGACTACAGGTGCCTGCCACAACACTTGGCCATTTTTTTGTTGCAGTTGTCATTGTTGTCTAGCTGGCCCGGGCTGGGTTCAAACCCTCCAGCCTAGGTTTGAACCACTGTGCTACGGGCGCCAAGCTAGTTTAACTTATTTTTATGTTAGAATGCTCAGATTTATAAACAGTGACCTATTTCTATAATTTTTATTTCGAACCTCAAAAGTGTTGGTTTCCAAGGGGGTCATGTATTAATCTACAGCCTCTGGGAGTCCATACACCCAGAGATTTTCAGACGTCTTTCCGAGGGCACTGGGGTCAGATCACCTGGGGTGGAGGTGTATATCACTTAAATCTTTGTTCAAAATTTAGGCTGTCTGCATTCAGGTTTGAGGAACATTTAGTGTGATCCGAAATGAACACAACTTCTGTGTAATGCCTAAGTTTGGAGAACTTTTTAGGACAATCTAAAATGAATTTTAAGGCTCGGCACCCATAGCACAGTGGTTACGGCACTAGCCACATACACCAAGGCTGCCGGGTTTGAACCTAGCCCGGGCCAGCAACAATGACGACTGCAACAAAAAAATAGCCAGGCATTGTGGCCAGTGCCTGTAGTCCCAGCTACTTGGGAGGCTGAGGCAAGAGAATCGCTTAAGTGCAAGAGTTGGAGGTTACTGT
>NW_003852436.1:11026954-11028127 GCF_000181295.1 Otolemur garnettii | reverse complement strand
CTTAGCCGCTTGAGCCACAGGCGCCGAGCCAAGTCAGAAATTCTTAAGGTGGGCTATTAGGAAGGGCAGGCTGGCATACTGAAGCTGCCATCCACAAGTGAAATTTCCTCAGGAAAGCCTCAGCTCAGTCTTCAGGCTTTTCAACTGATTGAATTAGGCCTACCCAGATTTTCTAGGGTAACTTCACATCCTTAAAAAACAACTGATTACAGAGTTTAACCAAATCTACATAATACTTTTATAGCAGTGTGCAAATCAGTGTTTGATTAAGTGACCGGAGCTTGTAGCCTTTGGTGGCTTGGATAAATACACTGCTACACGTGCCTGCTTTGTGTGAACTGGGGAAGTCTGGAATTATTAGGAACTGGCAGGAGTCTCCCAGGCTCCTGACTTAGTGACAAGATGTTATCTCTGGCTACTTTAAGAAAGATTACAGATTTGGTACTCTCTTTTCCCCAGTGCTAATTTTTCCACATAGCAGATTAATTTCATTGTAGGAAGCTAATTTCATTCCTTTGAGCATAATAAACCCCAACCTCTAAGATGTCTTCTTGGCTCCCTCACTCAAAGTAGGGAATAGACAGGCCACTCAGAAGTAAATGCTAATGGAAAAAGCATGACATACATTGTTAGGATACCTCTTGGAGGTCTTGAGTTTCAAAGCTCTGTATCAATCACTCTGGAAACAATCTCTATAATTGATTCTGTGGTAGATTGTCTAGGCCTGTATTTCAATGTTTGATTTGTTTCCACATCTTGAATGTTGGGTTGGAAATGCAGTATTACTAAATTTTATCTCATGTGGTAGGAGTGGTTGCTGTGCAACTGGCCCTTGCCTGCTTCTCTGAGAACTACCTTTTAAGCCTCCAACCTCAGCTGAAAGATAAGCACCTATGGCCAGGTTTCCACATGGTCCTGCCTCATTTGGCCATAGCTGGTAGGCCTCTGTCCTATAAGGTATGCCAATCAAGTTCTTTTTCTTGAAAGCTTAAACTAAAAGATGCAGAGCTGAGAGCCATGGTCCCTGGATTTTGAAAATTATTTAAATTTGGGCTTAGTAGAATATGTATGCTGATAAACAGATAAACACCGCCAGGTGCGCCAGTGCCCAGAGGTGGGGGCGCCGGGGAATCCAAGTGTAGCAGCTGTGAGGACTGAAGCAGAGGTGATGTG
>NW_003852436.1:11024193-11026296 GCF_000181295.1 Otolemur garnettii | reverse complement strand
AAGTTCGAGACCAGCCTAAGCCAGAGCGAGACCTCGTCTCTAAAAATAGCCAGACATTGTGGTGGTGCCTGTAGTTCCAGCTACTTGGGAGGCTGAGGCAGGAGAATCACTTGAGCCCAAGAGTTTGAGGTTGCTCTGAGCTGTGATGCAGGGCAGTGTCCCAAGGGCAACAAAGTGAAATATAAAAAATATAAACTATAAAAAAACAAAATAAAATAAAAATGAAACAACACAAAATGAAGCCAGACCCATGAATTTTCAAACATTTATTTGTGTATACCCCTTGACATATATTTTGGGAATGAATCCCAGAGGAGATGAAAAACTTAAATCATTTCAAATACCCTAAAAATACCTTCCCTCTTCCTCCACCATTGCCTCTGATTTAAATCTTCAGCCATGAGATGTTCAGTGAAAGATAAGCTCTCGAGGTGCCTTGCTAATTGATTCACAATTCTTGTCTACATTGAGGTGAAATTTTTGTAAATAGAGTGTTCAAATTAAAAAGGCTTACAAATAGGGCGGTGCCTGTGACTCCAGGAGTGGGACGCTGGCCCCATATACCGGAGGTGGCAGGTTCAAACCCAGCCCCACCAAAAACTGCAAAAAGAAAAAAAGGCCTACAAATACAGTTAAAATATTTAAACTGGGACTGAAGTTACTATTTGAACCATTTTGATGCCTCAGAAACAAAAGTAAACAAAAGATTGCTAATTTCTTGAGCTTAATTTTATCTAGAGCTCGAATCACCCTATTTTATCTAGAGCTCAAATCACCCTCTCAGTTTGAGCCTGGCATCCCCACCTGAGAGCGGTTGTCATCTGTGTACCTCCAGGTATGGTACATGACCATAAGGTGATCAACGATCAACTAGTGTCAGTTGAGTGAACAGGAAACTCTTCCATTTCTTTTTAGTTTTTATTCTTTTTCTTTTTTTTTTCTTTTAAGGAAACACTTTAAAATGAATTAGAAGCAATTAAGAATATGAAGTATTAGAAGGAATTAAGAATATGAAGACCTTTAGAAATTTATCCCTTTTTGAAGCTACTTGCAAAAATAAATAAACGAGCTAAAGAAAACCTTTGTGGTTAGTATCTGTACATTTTTTACCTTCATACACTGTTGGCTTTCTCAGGCTGAAATCATCCCGTAGGCCTGATCCCCCCACTGGCAAGGATTGTTTCCAGTCAGCCAACTCTCTCTGGTGAAGGTGCTCCTAGCAATGAGGGCATGTGGTACTACTGCTGCTATCGCTGATGGTGCCATCCTGAGAATCCCACCAGCTCTTCTTCAGACCTTTGGTGTCAGGGGTGAGGCCTGTGGGAACACAGTAGGTTTTGGAGTAAATCTTGGAAGCAAGTCTTAGATTCTTACCCCACTACCAGCAGTTACATTTCTTTTTTTCTTTTTTTTGCAGTTTTTGGCTGGGGCTGGGTTTGAACCACCACCTCCAGCATATGGGGCTGGCACCCTACTCCTTTGAGCCACAGGCGCCGCCCTACATTTCTCTTCGCTCTTTTGTCTCCATCTTGTCATCTTCGTCTTCTTAAAATTTTAGAATTCTGGCTTGGCTCCTGTAGCACAGCGGATGCTGATGGGTTCAAATCCAGCCCTGGCCTGCTAAACAATGACAACTACAACAATAACAACAAAAACAGCCAGGCTTTGTTATGGGTGCCTATAGTCCCAGCTGTTTGGTAGGCTGAAGCAAGAGAATTGCTGAAGCCCAAGAGTTTGAGGTTGCTGTGAGCTGTGATACCACCGCACTCTACCAAGGGTGACATAGTGAGACTGTCTCAAAAAAAAATATTTAGAATTCTGAGTATCCTCTGACATGGTGCAACTCAGTCTGAAACACCTGTTTAACTCTCCTTGGAAAATTGCAGGCCAGTTTTAACAGTCAAAGTATTTGGAAGCAAAATGTACAACTTTATCACACCAGCTTTGCTTGTTTGGAAAGGCCCTCATTGTTTTGCCACTCCATCAATAAGACAGGGACACTTATTACCTCCAGGGGTCCTCAAACTTTTTAAACTGGGGGTCAGTTCACTGTCCCTCAGACCGTTGGAGGGCTGGACTGTGGGCCCCAGGACGAGTCGGCTG
>NW_003852436.1:11021498-11023679 GCF_000181295.1 Otolemur garnettii | reverse complement strand
GGCGCCAAACCTTCATAGACATTCTTAAGGTGATGAAACATTGGTTACAAACGCGAGCTGGATGATCTTGAGTGCTATCAGAAGTTTAGGTTAGTATTGGACTGCTGGGCTGGGCGGCAGTGGCTCATCCTATAATCCTAGCACTCTGAGAAGTCAGGGCAGATGGATTGTCTGAACTCAGGAGTTCTGGGACCAGTGTGAGCAAGAGCAAAACCCAGTCTCTACTAAAAATAGAAAAACTATCTGGGCATTGTGGCGGGCCTCTATAATCCCAGCTACTCAAGAGGCTAAGTGGGAGGATTACTCAAGCCCAAGAGTTTGATGTTGCTGTGAGCTGTGACTCCACAGCACTCTACGCAGGGTGACAGGGTGAAACTCTGTCTCCCCCACAGTTCCTAATCTGTATCATAATTGCCTGTTTACTTGGACTTTTGTGCCAAGCCAGCTCTAAAAATGCCAGTAGTGGACTTGCTAAGAGTTTGAGGAGTGATTCTGGTTTTGGCACCTGTAGAGAGATAAATGTTACTATTCATGTCTGCATGTTCTTGTCACTGAGAATCTACTTTGTTTTTTGAGTTTGATTATACTTTACCTTCTCCTTTAATTGTATTTCATTTAAATTGGCATTCATGATTAGTGTTTTATTTGTAATTTTTTTGTTGCCCTCAGTAGTGTTTTGTTTTGTTTTTTAAGATTCCAAATATCCCCAGGTGGTCCCACAGTTCCTAATCTGTATTATAATTGCCTGTTTACTTGCCTTCTTCTCCATTTAATTCCACTTACTCCCTTTGAATGCAGGAGGTTCATCTTTTTTACTTTTTCTCAGCACCTGGAAAAATCCCTGGAACATAGAAAACATCAGAAAATAATAATTAGGAAGGGTGCAATGGCTCACACCTTTAATCCTAACACTCTGAGAGGCCAAGAGGGGTAGATTGTCAGAGCTCATGGGTTCAAGACCAGCCTGAGCAAGACCCCATCTCTAAAAATAGCCAGACATTGTGGTGGGTACCTGTCTTCCCAGCTACTCTGGAGGCTGAGGCAAGAGAATCACTTGAGCCCCTAAGAGTTTGAAGTTGCTAATGAGCTGTGATGCCGGAACAGTCAGTCTACTGAGGATGACAAAGTGAGACTTTGTCTCAAAAAAAAAAAATTATAATAATAATAATGCTTTTTAAATTCTAAATGTTCATGTTGATTTAATTGGATTATTAACTCCCTGTATTTTTATGTTATGTTATAGCAATTTGGGTTAGAGGAATATAGAGATTATTTTCTTTTTATCAACTGTTTTGCAGTTGTATGCATGCTGTGATTCAGTTTTGTTATTCATGTCAGGATTCTGGGTGATGAAGATATCTTCAAATATGTAATACCGGTATGATATCCTGAAACTTACTTTTCTGTGGGCTCCCAAATCTAGAAATGCATACCTTTTGGGTGATTTCATGTGACCTTTGGTAGTTGAAATTTTAAGTAACTTTGACGTCCTTTAGCCACCAAATGTATTCTTGGTATCCAATGGGAAAGTTCTCCAGTGGCTTTGCAAAAAAATAGTTATTAGATGATGGGAGGGGCTGCTATCCTTGCTTGTGTAATGGAGAAATCGTTGAATATTTACAGTAAAAGTCTCTGCCTGCCCGTTCACTGCTGAAGTTTGTGTTGCAATTCCCAGAGGAGAACAAATCCTTGTGCTGCTAGAATGAATTCAGCTGTTTCCATATTTCGTTTACATTCCTAGTCAGAGCCTCCAGCTTTACCACAGAAACTCTTTAAGAACTGCCTGGTTTTGAAGAACTCAGTTAAACTAAGTTTTTGTAATGTATTTGTTTTTACTAGTAATATAAAGACCTTTTTATAGGCTTTTAACATATAAATTTATGTTGCTTAGCTTTTGCCGCTTTGTGTATTTTTATTGCTTCATTGTTACTTTCTCAGCCATCCATTGAGCATATCTTACTTTGGCTTAGACACCCCTGGGTATTTGGTGAAAAGGTAGAGAGCAGTGTACTGCTGTAGGAAGAACCTCTGAAGGGAATAGGAAGGCCTTAGCAGATAGATGTAAAACCAAGTGACGAAAGCTGAGAAACAGGTGGCCAGGGCATTTCCATTTACAAGATATTTTTAAAATGTCATGGTGTGGAAAAATCTTGTAGTGTCTTAACAATTTAAATAATTAAT
>NW_003852436.1:11018838-11021187 GCF_000181295.1 Otolemur garnettii | reverse complement strand
CTGGCGCCTTAGCTGGTTGAGCTATAGGCGCTGAGCCTAAAGTCTAGATTTTAAACTGACCAGTGTCTTTCTAAGTTTTTGGAAGTGTCAGTTAATTAACATTTTGATCCGTTTCAGATGCTTATGTATATTCTTTTTCTGTACTAAGAAATGGCAGTTGTCATCCCTTCGTCTCATAAAAAAATGAAGAAACACAAAATCATGTTTCTCACCTTTTTTCCTTGCTGCCTTCTACTAAATCCACTGATTTTTCATATAGTTTTTTACTGATAATAGAGTTTTATTTTTTTCAGGAGAATATCGTGCTGATTAATTGAGATGAATTTGGTCTCATTTGAAAAATATCACATGTGGAGGTTACAATGTCTTCCAAAATAGTCACGTGCGTGCACACACCCCTTTGTTTATAACATATTTTGCTCCTAGCCAAGTTCCAAAACCCAGCTGCTTCTGGAACATTTACTTTTGGTACTGATTTTGATTGCCACATCATCTGTGGACACCAGACACCTTCAGTGTGCAGGTATCCCTTCTGGGTTTCAGCACTGAATGATTGAAAGTAAATTGAGAATGATGTTGAAATGAAGGCCAAATATATTGGTATATGCTAATTACATCCCCATCAAATAATTAAGCCCTCCAGTTTTACTCTGATAGATTTATCATGTTGTGCGTGGAGTCTGAGTTCTCTTCCTTCCAGCCTCCCTGCCTTCCCTCCTATTTCCTTTATACAGAGAGTCCATAAAGTGCATGTGCAATTTAAAATAGATGTCTATTTTGGACACGCTATAAATGCCCTAAAATTAAAAAATCTTTTAATCAGATATGTACTTACATACTTGTTCCTTCGATTTTTAATGTCTCCAAAGGAATAGAGTTAATCTTGAATTATTTAAAAAGTAGTAGACTTGTTCATGCATTTAAGGAAGTAAAAAGATAACTAAAAGCTGTAGCCAGAAATGTCAGAATTAAGAGCTATTCTCCAGGCCAGGCGTGGTGGCTCACGCCGGTAGTTCCAGCTACTAGGGAGGCTGAAGCAGGAGGGTAGCTAGAGCCCGGTAGTTCAAGGCTGCAGTGAGCTATGATGATGCCATGGCACTCCAGCTTGGGCAATAGAGCAAGACCCTGTCTTAAAAAAAGAAAAAGAGATGCACACACACAAAAGTATATTTTCCATCATTCTGACATCAAAAGGTGTCTCTGGATATGCCAGAATTTACAGCAGCAAGTCATGTATATTGGAGGTGCTGTCATTACCACATTCTACACTTAGTGGTTAGAAACCTCTGGGGGTAGTAGATGGTCCAAAATCTTCTATCATCTTATATAGTTGAACCAAGAAAAGGAAGAAATAATGGATACGTATATTCTGATGCAAAGCAGCATATTAGAGTATTAAGGGTATGGTCAGTTAAAAAAAAAAAAACTAACAAGTACTATAAAGCCATTCTTTCTAGGTAGGTGATAAGCTAGTATGTTATGAAAAAATTCTCTCCTTCCCTTTTCTCCCTGAGAAGTTTTTGTCCTTGGGCAGAGGGTTTTTACTTGGTATTTGTTTTGTTATGCAGGTATAAGTATGGACAGTAACATGGGAAACATCTGCCTTTAATTTTTCCTTCTTTGGTATGATCACCATTTCTGTTTGAGTTTCAGCCAAACTTCCTGTGTCCTACTTTCTTTTGTCAGACTGTGTCGCCTCCCTGTCCCATGTCTGTCCCAGGACGTTATAGCAGGTGTGCACTAAAGGTCCATAAGAAAGTGTCCAAAGGGCTATGTCACCCTTTGCCTATAGGTTTTGAAGCCAGGATGACAGGTCTGAGAGAAGGGTGTGGGCTTGCTTTCATTTTTTTCTCTTTAAGAATTTCTTTTCACATCTTTAAAGTCATTACTAAATAGGGTGTCACTGGATGAGTCAGTTGTTTTTAAGAGACTTGTTCTTTACATATGATCTAAAAGTATTCTATGGAATCTGAGCATGTCAAGAGGATATTAAAAATTGCCCTAATGACTAAAAACTTGCTGTAATTTTTTTAATTTAACATTTATATGCAGTATCATTCTAACAAGTATATGGTGTGAGGAGTTTATAGTCTAGTAGAGGAAGTAGTATGCAAAAATACCTCAGAAACAAGGGGAAAAAATGAATGTTCTAATTTTAAGAAAAGCAGAAATTCAAAATATAACCTCTTTTCTTGTCTATAGATTTCTCACAAGGGTGTCTACACATTGGAAGAATAACAGTTGTCTTTGGTCACATATTAAAAACAGAAGCACTGGCTCGGCGCCTGTGGCTCAAGTGGCTAAGGCACCAGCCACATACACCTAAGGTGGTGAGTTCAAATCCAGCCT
>NW_003852436.1:11006646-11018635 GCF_000181295.1 Otolemur garnettii | reverse complement strand
AAAAAAAAAAACAGCACTAGGTGGTGCCTATGGCTCAGTGGGTAGGGCACCAGCCCCATGTACCAAGGGTGGTGGGTTCAAACTCGGCCCCAGCCAAACTGCAACAGAGGAATGGCCAGGCATTGTGGCAGGCACCTGTAGTCCTGGCTGCTCAGGGGCTAAGGCAAGAGAATCACCTAACCCCAGGAGTTGGAGGTTGCTGTGAGCTGTGATACCACAGTACTCTACTGAGGGGGATAAAGTGAGACTCTTTCTCTTAAAAAAAAAAAAAAGCACTAACAAAAGCTGATGAGCAAAAAAAAAGTCTGTACATACTTTTCATAATGTCTGATACCACAGATAAGCAAGACAATCCTCAGATAATTTGTGCGGCCCATGGGCCACAGGTTGAACACCCCTGCTAGACCATGAGCACTTATGGGCAAGGATTATGTCCTAGTTGATCTTGTTTCTTTGTTTCCTAGCATAATGCCTGCAATCGTATAGGCATGAAATTTCTTTGTTGAAAATTAAACTTTACTCTTAAGTCAAACTTGTCTTTTGGTAAGAAATATGGAAATCATCAGCTAAGAAGACAGAAGTTTAAAAAATCAACCTCTGGGGGTAGTGGATGGTGCAAACTAAAACTGCCATATATTTGTCCAATATTTTATTACCCCTTATTTTTTTCCTGGTGTACTATATATAATAGACACCTTTTTAGAACTGTGCTATCCTTTTTTTTTGAAACAGAATCTCACTATGTTGCCCCCAGTAGAGTGCTATGGCATCATAGCTCATAGCAATCTCAAACTCTTGGGTTTAAGTGATTCTCTTGCCTCAACCTCCCAAGTAGCTGGGACTACAGGCGACCACCACAACGCCTGGCTATTTTTTTGCTGTTGTTGCAGATGTCATTGTTGTTTAGCTGTCCCAGGCTGGTATCGAATCCGGCAGCCTTAGTGTATGTGGCTGGCACTGTAACCACTGTGCTTCAGGCGCTAAGGCTGTGCTTTCCTTTTTATGCCTTTTACCAACAAATAACTTCTAATCATAAAATTTAACCCTATCATATTGCTACAAAGATAAGATTAGATTTTAGCCCTTTTAGTCTCTTTAGCTTTTCTATATAAGCTCTTTCTATAGATGACTTTAAGTTGACTGTGGAAGAAAGATATAAGCTCAGGAAAGGATTTATTCTGGATATTAATTCCTTGGTTCATTCAATAGCTGTTTATTGAGCACAGTTATACATCAGACTAATAGTTATCAATCTTTCCGTGTTCACATTTGAAGAGGTTAGATTCTGCAGTGAGAACAGAATGCCACCTTTCTTAGGTGCTAACTTGACATTATGCACCATCCCTCTTCTCAAATCGAGTTATACCTACTCCACATCATGTGACATAACCCACTAAGGCAAGTTCCATCTGATGAGCCTCACTGTGTTACTATATGCACATGTAATATACATGATTTGAAATTTAGCAGCATACCAGTGAAGAGTTTGTGTTATTTATTTGTTAGAAACTGTCAGAGTCTTAACTTATGGAGAGACAGGTTCTAAGGATAGTGTACAATGAAAAAACTGTGGATAGCCAGACTTATCCCTGAAATTCTATTATGTGACCCCAAAGATACAGTATTTGTTGCCAGATTAAGTGCCAGGTTAAACTCTAACATAATGATTTTCAACTCATGTGCCATGGCACAGTGGTGTGCTGTGAGAGGATCTCAGGTATGCTGCAAAAATTTGTCAAGATTGTTAATTAAGGTTCGGCGCCTGTGGCTCAAGTGGCTAAGGCGCCAGCCACATATACCTAAGATGGAGGCTTCGAATCTAGCCTGGCTGCCAAAACAGTGACAGCTGCAACCAAAAAATAGCTGGGTGCTATGGCGGGCACCTGTGGTCCCAGCTACTTGGGAGGCTGAGACAGGAGACTCGCTTAATTAAGCCTAGGAGTTGGAGGTTTCTGTGAGCTGTGATGCCACGGGACTCTACCTAGGGGGATAGCTTGAGGCTCTGTCTCAAAAAAAAAAAAAAAGATTGTTAATTAAATTACTTTTCCAAAGAAGTTCAAAGCAAATGTGTGTGTATTTTGAGGCTAGAATGCCCTGGCATCATAGCTCACAAGTAATCCTCTTGCTTTAGCCTCCCAAATAGCAGGGACTACAGGCACCTGCCACAATGCTTGGCTAGTTTTTCTGTTTTTAGTAAAGACAGAGTTCTTGCCCTTGCTCAGGCTGGTCTTGAACTCCTGAGCTTAAGCAATCTACCTGCCTAGGCCTCCCAGAGTGCTAGGATTACAGGCTTGAGCCATCACGCCTGGCCAGTATATTTTTCTTCCTTTTTTTTTTTTTTTTTTTGTGTGACAGGGTCTCTCTTTGTCACCCTTAGTAGAGTGTTTTGGCATCACAGCTCACAGCAACCTAAAACTCTTGGGCTTAAATGATTCTCTTGCCTCGGCTGCCCAAATAGCTGGGACTATACCATAACACCTGGCTATTTCTAGAGACAGGGTCTCACTCTTGCTCAGGCTGGTCTCGAACTCATGAGCTCAGGCACTCCACCCACCTTGGCCTCCCAGAGTGCTAGGATTACAGGCATGAGCTACCATGCCCAGCCTTTACTCTTTTTTTTTTTTTTATCAACATAATTTCAGTGTGCTTTAGAAGTTTTAACTATAGGTTCAAGTGTGTCATGAGATAAAAAAGGTTGAAAAACAACTGCTCTAATGTGTTGATTCCATCTCTTAAGAAGGCCTACCTGGCCAGCCTTGTGTCTCCTATTAGAGGAAAGTAGTGTTCTTCAGTGGGGACCAGAGGCTCATCAAGGTGACATTTTGTATGAAAAATAACTATTTTCAAACATTAAACCCAGACATCCAACCCAGTTGGAACCAACAGCACGAAACCAGCAGCAAAATTATTCCTGGGGACTTGCTTATGAAGGGGATTGTAGGCAGAATCACTGGTGCTGTTTAAATTATGATATTTCTTTCTGTGAGTAGAAATGAGTTCACATTAGTTCAGTGAACACATGACACAGTTCCACTGAGTTATTCTTTAAAAATAAGTAGAAGATACTCTTCTTCATGAGAAGCTTGCAGTCTAATTAGGGTGTCAAAACATGCATATGTTTTTGTTTTTGTTTTTTTAAAAAAAAAAAAACCTTAAAAGAATTGGGAAAGATAGGGTAACATATTCTAATTTTTAAAAAATGTGCTGTAGTTGTAAATAGCATAGTTGAAGCCCCTTCCAAGATCTTTGAACTTTTTTTGTGGGATTTCTTTTTTAATAGTTAAAGAAATATCAAACTAAATCTCTAGAGGTATTGATCGTGCCTGTTTGTGAAGCCTGTAAAGGATGGGAAGGATGACCTGAAGGAACAGAGATCTATATTTTCAATGGGGATAATAAGGTGTTCACCAAGACTGTTGTCTTGGCTTTGTAACTGCTTTGGCTTCATAGAAGATTAGGTACATGAGAGGCAGGCATTGCAAAACTCAGAATGGTTATGAGTGGTGAATAATAATTCCAACTGAATGCAAATTACTTGAACTTATAAGATTGGGTTATGAAGACTATAGGCCTGCAGGACAGCTCTGAAAATTTCAGCCTCATGTTGTGAACTACAGAAATTTATATATTAGACAATAGGGCAGGAAATACAACTAACATTAGTTGAGACTCTAAAATGTGCCCAGCACTGTTGATATATATTTTGTGTAGTTATAGCAACAAGCCAAAAGATAGACATTAGTATCCTCATTTTATAGATAAGGAAACAATTCCACCAAGTAAGTAAATCGGCCTGCTCCCACAAATAGGAAAGTGGGTCTCTAGCTGATGGCAGAATTTGTACTCTTCCCGTGACAGTCATCCCCCCAGGGGGTATGTCATACATCCTGTCTGCATTTCCTATACCTGCTCTCCACATTCTTCATGCTCATACAGATGACTGCTGATAGAACCTCTTTTGTGAGTTGTATATGTAGAGTGTTATGAATATTAATGTAACTCATTTAAATATTTATTAGGTTTATTTGTCTTGAAACTACTTGTATGAATAATAGATACTTATTGGATTTGTTTGTCCTTGAAAAGAATTAAGTAGAAAAGTAACCAATGTAACTTGATGTTGTGTTATTGATCTCAGTGGTCATACTTTTCATCAGTGATGATGAAAAAGTGAATTCAAAGCTCATAGGACGTCCTCCTAAAGATTTCACAGAACTAACAGAAGTACTTCATGGTTTTGTTACAGTTTTTAACTGGGGCAAAAGCCATTCCAGTTGGATCTCATTATTTTTCTTTACCAATTCTTGTTTTCTAATTCTTAAGAAGGAAATCCCTTCCCTGCCAGATTTTATATGGAGGCTCATCAGAACTATACGTTTTAAAAACTAATTTCAAATAACTTTACTTCTTTCTTGTTCCCCATAGTTTATCACATCTGGCTGTTATATTGTGATGGTGATATTAATTTAGACATTATTAAAATGGCACTGTGGCAAAGTATAATTTACTTACTAATTCTTTCTTTCCATTACATAATATATTGCCTTAATCTGGCAGTTACTATAAGGTGGTACAAGTTGTATATAATATGCACCCAGATAGAAAACACAGGGAAAATCACATGTAATGGGTTTTTTCTTTTCTGTATTGCAGCAAGTCAAGGACTTTTTGTTTTATTGTGGTTAGGAGATAAATTGTCATTTCAAAAGCACAGGTAATCCTTGACTTATAAATGTTCCCTTCATAGAATGACTGACTTTCCATGTTCTTTGATAGACTTATTTCTCTACCTAGTGTAACCCTACTACCGCTTTTCTAAAACAGCTATTGGTTATTGGTGCTAGAAATTTATTTATTTTCCTTCCTTCTGTCCTCCTCACTGCCATTATCCTGTTCCTTCACATCCAGCCCTCAGTTTTATCCCACTGCTGCATCATCAACTTGTCTTGCCAGCCAGAAATAATGAAGACAGCTACGTTCCCAGCCATATAAATCCTGTTATCTGTTTTGTTGCCAGTAATTCAGTGGTTCTCAACAGAGGGTTATTTTACCCCCAGGGGACATTTGAGAATACCTGGGGACATTATTGATCATCAGCAACTAAAGTGGTGGAGTGTCCCACTGACTTCTAGTGGGTAGAAGCCAGAAATGCTGCAGTATGTCCTATAACATACTAGAAAATCCTTCCTCTCTTGCAACAAATGTGACTAACATCAGGTTAAGAAACCCTGCACTAGTACTTTTCAAGCATCATCTCTGTTTTCTTCAGCCATCCCCACCCCACCCCACCCCCCATTGAATTTAGACACCCAGTCTCTGAGTTCCTATAATGCCTTGTAAAACATTTTGTTGGTGTCATCAGTAAAGAAATGCACAAGGTTGTATATTATTCATACTGATGTTCTCAGTTTGTGGTGCAGTGCAAGTATGTAGTAAGAGCTTCGTAAATGAATAAATTCATGCTTGAGTAAGACGCCCTGGACTTCCTGGCACTTCCAAAAACCTCCACTACCTCTTGCTCGCGTGCTTTCATCTACCCTTCCCTTCCTTCACTCGTTATTTGTTTCATCAGATATTAGCATGTCAGTCCTATCTACATATATTTGGTTCCCAAGAATGTGAATCTACCCACAGTAGAATAACAGCGCTCCAGGCTTTGTTCATAGATCCTTTGAAAAAGGCAGGTATGGATACAAACACTATTGCTGGCACATACAGCCCCGCTAAAGTCAATAATGCTTCTTCCGAGGAGAAAGCCCAAGTGAACTGTCATTTGCTTTTGAAACACTTTACTGCCATCTCCCTGACTCACGGATTCTCAGTGTTCAACCTGACTAGTGATACCTGACAGCAGTACTTCCCTCTGAACTCAGTTCCTACTTCATCTCTTGTCATAGCAGTTCCAGGCCGTTCTGATCTCTGCCATGGCACCTTCAGATGCTGTGCCCAGACCATGCTTAACTGAGCTCTTAACCTCTGGTCTTTCGCGTGTACTGCCTGACACTTATTCTTTAGAATCTTTCCTTTTGTACATTCTTCAGGTTTCAGTCCAGGTACATTTTAGAAGCCATTCCTTAGGCACCAAGATGGAGTGATGTGTACGTTCTCTGCATCTCTAGCACTTTGTGTCTACTGTGACCTAAGTAGGAATGTAGTCGGATACTTATCTTTCACAGAGGTCAGAGTGTGTGCTTTCAAGGCATTCCTGGCCCTGTTACATATCATATCAAATGGATGAGAGAGAATATCGATCTCAGCCTGCAAAAGTGGCACCAACCTGCCTAAACCCTTCTGCTAGGACGTGGGGTTGAGCCAATCCAAACTTGGAGAGCTCTGGGGGAAGATGGTGCAAGGGAATCAACTTCACATTCACTGTTATGTTTACTGGTTGCAGAGAGCTAGGCTCCTTATCACACCAGCTTAATTAACTCTTTGTTAAGCTAATTGCTTTGCTGATTACTACCACAGGGGTATGCCCTTGGCTTTTATTGAGGGTTCCTAACAAAGACTGTGTTTTCAACATACTCAGTTGCCTCTGCACACAGAGGGAGCCCCCAAAACAGATGTGTGGTTGACAGTAAGCACCTGCGGGCGTTATGAATCATGTTGTGAATCATGCACCAAACAAGCCAAACCCACCAGTCCTGTTGCTGGTTTATGAAAGCGCTTTCCTCACCAAGGAACTGTTGTGTGTTTAAACTTGGAAACAGGCTTTGTTGCCCTGAAAGCTGTATAAATATTTCTCTTATTATAAGTAAAACATGATCCAAAATGAAAAGAGAGATCAGATTTGCTTAGGTGAGGCTAAGAATTCGCACTGTGGTTTTGCTTTGTCCTCAGATGTTTTGTGATACCTCTAAAGATAATGAACAAACATGAACAAAGATAATAGCAGCACACAGGTATTGAACATACATACCTTTGTTCCAAACATTTTATAAAATGCTTTAATATTCTTCCTCTTACAGCAGCTTCATTTGGGAGTATTTTTTTTTTTCCTGCTTTTGTACACGAGGATACAAGAGGCCTTATTGAAGCTAAGTAATTAGCATGAAGTCATTCCAGGTAGCAAGTGTAGGCACCAGGAATGTGGACAGGGGGCTTCAAAAGTAGGTCTGTGAACCCTCAGGGTTCACTGCTCCTTTCTCTGGTCAGTGGTTCTGTAGCCGTATCTATCTATTGTCCTGTGCCGGCTGTTCTGGTTGGAGGTGCGGTGCCCTGTTGATTCATGAGCCTGAGCTGTGCTGAAGGCTGAAGGGGGATTCTGTGAGATTTTCCCTTCAGGCTATAGAGTCTTGCGGTTTTACCTTCACCTGTAGCCTTTGCTCTATGGAAAGACAGAGATAAAGGATCATCTTCAAAACCATAGTTTCTGCCTTCACTGCTATTCTCTGTCTTACTACACTGTCTTATTAAGAACCAGTCATATTGGATGGGGGCCCATCCTGTTCCACTATGACCTTAACTAATTACATCGGTAATGACTCCATTTCCCCAAATGAGGTCACATTCGCAAGTACTAGGGGAAAGAATTCAACATATCTTTTTGAGAGAGGACACAATTCAACCTATAACATCTCCATGTTCTATCCCAATGGGTACATATTCCAATTCCCACAAGAGTAACAAAGGATGTCTTAAATTCATAACAACCTTTCTGCCCTGCTTGGGCACACCATGGAATGTTGGCCTTTTTTGGCCCTTCTTCTAGGTATCTGTTGATTGTTGTAATTGCTGTGTCAGTGGATACAGTGTTGACATGCAGATTTTCTCCTCTGTTGCTCCAGGAAGTTTCTCTTGTAAGACATTGTCAACCTATTTGCTTTTTCAGGCTATTTCTTCTTTTATTAATATATGACAGGTTGAGCATTTCTCATATGAAAATCTGAAATCCAGAATGTCCTAAAATTTGAATTTTTTTTTTTTTTTGCGGTAGACTTGCTACATTACCAGACTCGCCTTGAACTTCTGGGTTCAGGTGATCCTCCTGCCTCAGCTTCAGGTGCATGCCAGTGCACCTAGCTCAAAATTCAAAAGTTTTTAATCACCAATACAAGACTTAAATGCTCATTGGAGCATTTTGAATTTCAGATTTTTGGATTAGTGATGCTCAACCAGTAAGCATATAATGCAAATATTTTAAAATTCAAAAAAAATCAGAAGCATTTTTGATCCTAAACATTTCACATGAAAGATACTCAACCTCTACCTTATACTGTTTCTTTCTACTCAAGTAGTTGTTTTACCCAAAGCCTTCAAGCACTCTTTTTAAAAATAATTTGTATTGTTGAAACCATCTTTACCATCTTTGCTTCATGTTATCAGAGACCTGTTGGCACTTAATTTTTTTTCCTGTCTGGCAGAATAATGTTGTCTTGGTTTGTTTTATGCTGCTCTAACAGAATACCACAGACTGGGTAATTTATAATAAACAGAAATGTATTGGCTTATGGGTCTGGAGGTTGGGAGGTCCAAGATAGATGGGTGGGCGAGGGCCTCCTTGTTACGTCGTTACGTCATGCCATGATAAAGACAGAAGGACAGTAGAGGAGAGGAGGGGAGAAGAAGAAAGAGGAAACGACCAATATGCTCAGAAGATTTTTATCATCTTTAGGGGTGATGTTTCAAATGCTAATCTTATGAAGAAATGTTGCTTCTTAGGTCAAATTGACTATATAAGATGATGTTTTTTCATATGATATGAGAAGATATGAATTTTAATGGTGAACACAAAAGAGCTATAAGGAATAAAGATCTTTCGAGCACAATATAATGCTATCTAACTACAAGTGGGATCCAGAAATTCACTGGAAGGGGCAGTATGTAGGTAGCTATGAAAGCAATTCTAAGGCAAATTTTTATTTACACTGCACTGTACCAGCCTCCTCTATTCCTATAAAACATCTTAAATATAACAGATAATTATAAAATTTCTACAATTTTTGTTTTGTAAAGAGGATAGGCCAGTAATTAATGTGTCAAACTTACTGCTTGGTACCATATTGAGTCCCCGAAATGACCAGGAATTATGAATGTAATAAGTTTTCTCTCTTTTCTTTTTCTAGCCAAGGACCGTTGTCGTCCATTAGAGCAGTAATCAAGAGATGTAAGTTTATATTTTCCTCTGTGATAATTTGATATGATAACTTATATTTCCAGCAAGTGATTGTATTTGATGAATCTACAAAGAACTCAGCGAAAATAGCTTCTCCTAAGATGTAATAAAGCGTTTTGGACAAACAGCTAGTTTTTCTTTCTTTTTTTTTTTTTGAGACAGAGCCTCAAGCTGTCCCCCTGGGCAGAGTGCTGTGGCATTACAGCTCACAGCAACCTCCAACTCCTGGGCTCAAGCGAGTCTCCTGCCTCCGCCTCCCAAGTAGCTGGGACCACAGGCGCCCGCCACAACGCCTGGCCATTTTTTGGTTGCAGCCATCATTGTTGTTTGGCGGGTCCGGGCTGGGGATTCGAACCCGTCACCTTAGGTGTACGTGGCTGGCGCCTTAGCCGGTTGAGCTATAGGTGCCGAGCCAAACAGCTAGTTTTTCAACTTTCATTTATTGATAAGCTAAGTTTTTAGAATAATGCTTTTCTCTTATGAGAACAAAACGAAAACTGTTTTTTTAAAAAAAACTGGCTATCTAATTAGTTTCTGTAATCTAATATAAATTTTATCTAAAGATTTTCTATAGTTAGAGACATCTTTATAAGTTTAAAAAAGATTAAACCTGCTTGTTGCCTATAGCACAGTGGTTATGGCGCCAGCCACATACACCAAGGCTGGCAGGTTTGAACCCAGCCCGGGCCAGCTAAAACAACAATGGCAACTGCAATAAAAAAAAAATAGCCAAGTGTTGTGGCAGGCACCTGTAGTGTAGTCCCGGCTACTTGGGAGTCTGAGGCAAGAGAATCACTTAAGCCCAAGAGTTTGAGTTTGCTGTGAACTGTGATGCCATGGCATTCTACCAAGGGTAAAGTAGTGAGACTCTATCTCAAAAAAAAAAAAAAAAATTAAACCTTATTCATTTAGGTCATTTGCTTCCTCGTGTTCTCTATACAGTATGTTTTTGTTAACTGTGTCAATGTCTATGAGTATAGGTTTGTACTACCACATACAAAAAAGTCCTGTGAATAATCCCCTCCAAAATGGCACATGCAGACTTTGTCTTTACCTTTCTGTTTAAAGCTTTCATACTTGCATTTGGAATGGGATTTTAAATTCTCTTTTTAAAATAAGAGGCTCTAGAAAGTTCTCTTTTCCAGATAGGACATGGATTGCCTATTATAGGAAAAGATAAAGGTAGGAATTATGGCCAAGCATGGTGGCTCATACCTGTAATCCTAGTGCTCTCGGAGGTGGGAAATAGCTTGAGCGTAGGAGTTGGACATCAGCCTGAGCAAGAGCAAGACCTATCTCTACTAAAAATAGAAAAATTAGCTAGGCATTGTGGCAGACACAGGTAGTTGCAGCTAATTAGGAGGCCAAGGCAGGAAGATTACTTGAACCCAGGAGTCTGAGGTTACTGTAAACTAGGCTGATGCCAGGGCATGCTAGCCTAGGCAACAGGGTGAGACTGTGTCTTTAAAAAAAGAAAGAAAAGATAGGCCCAGCACCTGTAGCTCAGCAGCTAGGGCACCAGCCACATACACCAGAGCTGGCAGGTTCAAATCCAGCCTTGGCCCGCCAAACAACAATGACAACTACAGCCAAAAACTAGCCAGGTGTTGTGCCAGGTGCCTGTAGTCCCAGTTACTTGGGAGGCTGAGGCAGGAGAATCATTTCAGCCCAGGAGTTTGAGGTTGCTGTGAGCTATGACGCCATGGCATGCTACCCAGGGCGACAGCTTGAGACTCTGACCCAAAGATAGAATTTTGGATGTTCTTTGCATTTTCTGAGCTGAGTCCATGACTCTGAGAAGAATGTAGCCTACTTTTAGAAACATAATTTGTAACATTCAATATGAATTTAGGGGATCCATAGATCATGGAGAACATACATTTGAACCATTTCAGTGAAAATTTTATAAGGTGGTAATACAGAAACATATGCCATGCCTCCCCATTCCATTTTCTTTGTTGGTGAATTATAAAGATGTGGGGATGCCACAGCATATGAGTAAGGGAATTCAGATATAAAAATGAAACATCCACAATAGCTTTACATGCCTTAGAATGCTCAGAGTGTTACAAACCTTTTAGAATATGAAAAAAAAGAATCCCTGGGGTGAGGTTGGGGAGGAGAGAAGAAGGGAGAGAATTTAAATAAGAAATTAGGCTCTAGGCCAGGTGCAATGGCTCACCCCTGTGATCTCAGCACTTTGGGAGCCAAGGTAGAAGGATTGCATGAGTGCATGAGTTCAATACCAGCCTAGGCAACATAGCAAGACCCTTGAATCTACACACACACACACACACACAAAAGCCAGGGCATGGTGGCATGCACCTGTAGCCCTTGCTGCTTGGAAGGCTGAGGCAGGAAGATCACTTGAGCCCAGGAATTCAAAGCTTCAGTGAGCTATGATTGTACCACTGTACTCCATCTTGTGCAAAAGAGCAAGATCCTATCTCAGAAAAAAGAGAGAAAGATCTATAGAAAACTCATATCAACAAAAAAAGACCTTCAATTCCATTGGGCAAGAGACATGACTAGAACCTTCTCTAAAGAAGACAAACGAATGGCTAACAAACATGAAAAAATGTTCATCATCCCTAATTATCAGAGGAATATAAATCAAAACTACCCTGAGATATCTCACCTAACTCCAGTAAGAATGGCCCACATCACAAAGTCTCAAAGCTACAGATGCTGACGTGGATGTGGAGAGAAGGGAACACTGTTATACTGCTGGTGAGACTGCAGACTGATACAAACTTTTTAGAAGGAAGTATGGAGAATCCTCAAAGAACTCAAATTAAACTTCCCATTGATCCTGCAATCCCATTACTAGGCATCTACCCAGAAGAAAAAAAATCAATTTACAGGCTCGGCGCC
>NW_003852436.1:10998631-11006394 GCF_000181295.1 Otolemur garnettii | reverse complement strand
AAAAAAAAAAAAAAAATCAATTTACAATTGCCAAAATGTGGAGACGGCCTAAATGCCCACGAACCCAGGAATGGATTAACAAGCTGTGGTATATGTAAACCATGGAATACTATTCAGCCACTAAAAAAGATGGAAACTTTACATCTTTTGTATTAACATGGATGGAAGTGGAACACATTATTCTTAGTAATGCATCGAAGAATGGAGAAGAATCCAATGTATTGAATTCTAATATGAAGGCAGTAGATAAGCTTGTACAAGGGGGTAGGGGCGAGAGGAATGAGCAGGTGGGGAGAGGGGAGAAAGGAGGAAGATGAGAGGGTCACAGTGTATGGCACACTGCTTGGGGGCAGGACACTATTGTAAGAGGGACTTTATCTAACAAATGCAATCAGTGTAACTTAGTTCTTTGTACCTTCAATGAATCCCAAACAATAAAAAAAAAAAAAAAGAAAGAATACCATATTGGAAAAAGGGTAGCTTTGGGTATATATATAAGAAGTAGAAATTTGAGTAAAGATTGGTGAGTCATTTCTGCCACTCCTGTAAAGTCTTGTCTTAACTTTTGTAGAGCCTTTTTATGTCTTTCCATAAACTCTGAATACTCAAAAAAAAAAGGGGGGGGGATCATGGGGGGAGAGAGACAAAGAAAAAAGTTAGGGTCTAGAATTTAGGCAAGAATTTCTTGGCTGGAGATAGAATTTGGGGCAAACAAGGTTATAGGCAAAATCCTGGAAGTAGCCCAACATTCAGGGAGGAAGTATACAATATAGAAAAAATAACACTGGACAGAATCTTGGGAAACAATATCTGAAGCTCAACTTTGCCTTTAAGGGTGTATAAGGCAAAAGATTTATGACCCAATAAACCCATCCCTGCTACGAGAGGGGCCTCCCTTCACACAGTCGTGTCTACTTGCTCCTGCCTTTGTTTCCTGGCACTTTACCTTGGATTTCAGGACTGGTGGCTAGGTCTGTTAATCTATACCTGACTTCCCATAGATCCTTCAGGATAGATCTTGCTTACCCTCAGGCCCCTGTGTAAGACTTAAGGAGAAGGTACCTAAGAAGTGGGCAAAAAAAAGCTGAAGAAGAATGGTCAGAGTCATAGAAGAAGCAGGAGACAACTGCCTTTTAGGGGTTGAAGGCAGAGGAGATTTTAAAGGGAATGGATGAACCACCAATAGCTCTCAACACTGCAGCAAGGCCAAGCCATGTGCGGCCAAGAATAGGTTGTTGTACGTGGCACATTAAGAAGAGGTCAGTGGAGATATTTGAGAAAGCAGTTTCAGTAGAACATGCAAGTTGAAAGTCATACTTTACTTTGCACCAAGGGGAGAATCTAGAAGCTGGGACAGCTGGAGGAGGCTACTCTTTCATGAAATTCGGTGGTAGACAGAAACAGAGATAGGGGTCAAGAAAAGAGGAAATTTAAACTTAATTCATATGCTTATGAGGTATCTGGTTGTTGAGGTATGAGGTATGAGATACTTTGAGGTATCTGGTGTTAGTTGTTTTTTAATCTAGTTGTGTTTGAATTCTTTTTTTTTTTTTTGAGACAGAGTCTCACTGTCTCATCCTCAGTAGAGCGCTGTTACATCACAGCTCACAGCAGCCTCCAACTCCTGGGCTCATGCGATTCTCTTGCCTCAGCCTCCCAGTAGCTGGGACTACCGGCTCCCGCCACAATGCCTGGATGTTTTTGGTTGCAGTTGCCATTGTTGTCTAGCTGACCCAGTCCAGCTTTGAACTGACCACCCTCGATGTATGTGGCTGGCGCTGTAACCAATGTGCTACAAACACAGAGCTGCCTGGCTATTTTTTGGTTGTAGTTGTCATTGTTGTTTGGCAGGCCTGGGCTGGGCTCAAACCCGCCAGCTCTGGTGTACATGGCTAGCACCCTAGCCACTGAGCTACGGGTGCTGAGCTGTCTTTGAATTCTTATGTCAGTCACTTCGTAAACACTAAAGAAAGATTTGTTTGTATTTATTCCTGATATTTAGGCAAGAAGGCCAAACTGATCCTTTCATTATGCCCTGTAAACACAGAATGTGGAATAATTGTGCCATCTCCTTTTCTTTTTCCCTTTTTGCCTATTTTATAAGAAAAAATCGTAACTAATTTTTATCCTAACTGAAGTATTAAAATGTATGCTCTACTGACCCAGACTCAATCATCTAACCCTGGCAAGGAGACTTGACCACATTTTTTTTTTTTAGAGACAGAGTCTCATCATAGCTCATAGCAACCTCCAGCTCTTGGGCTTAGGCAATTCTCTTGCCTCAGCCTCCCAAGTAGCTGGAACCACAGGTGCCCGCCACAACACCTGGCTATTTTTTTATTGCAGTTTGGCTGGGGCTGGGTCTGAACCTGCCACCGTCAGTATATGGGGCCGGCGCCCTACCTACTAAGCTATAGGTGCTGCCTGACTTGGCCACATTTTTAAAGTGATAATCCTTAACTGGTTATACATAAAATTCTTTCTTAATGGTTCTGGTTCTAATCAAACCTTGGAGTCCTTTTTTGGTGAAGTTTGTTGTTTGTTTTATTTTTTGTTGTTTTGTTTGCTTGTTTTAAGACAAGATCTCACTGTTCTTCTATCACCACTACTATTCAACATAGTGCTGGAAGTTCTAGCCAGTACAGTCAGGCAAGAGAAGGAAATAAAGGGTATACAAATGGAGGCAGAGGAGTTCAAACTCTTGCTCTTTGCTGATGATAGGATCTTATACTTAAAGAACTGCAAAGACTCAATCCCAAGACCCTTGGAAGTAATCAAAAAATACAGTAATGTCTCAGGATATAAAATCAGTGTCCACAAATCAGAAGCCTTTGAATATGCCAGTAACAGCCAAGATGAGAAACTAATCAAGGACATAATTCCTTTCACAGTAGCTTCAAAGAAAATGAAATACATAGGAATATACCCAACAAAAGAGGTAAAGGAACTCTGTAGGAAAATTACAAAAAACCTTAAGAAAAGAAGTAACAGAAGATATTAACAAATGGAAGAATATACCATGCTCATGGCTGGAAAGAATCAACATTGTAGGCTCGGCATCTGTGGCTCAAGTGGCTAAGGTGCCAGCCATATACACCTAAGGTGGAGGGTTTGAATCCAGCCCGGGCCACCAAAACAACAATGACGGCTGCAACCAAAAAATAGCCGGGCACTGTGGCAGGCACCTGTGGTCCCAGCTACTTGGGAGGCTGAGGCAGGAAACTGAGCCCAGGAGTTGGAGGTTTCTGTGAGCTGTGATGCCACAGCACTCTACCCAGGGGGATAGCTTGAGGCTCTGTCTCAAAAAAAAAAAAAAAAAAGATTCAACATTGTAAAAATGTTTATACTTCCCAAAGCAATCTACAGATTCAATGCAAACCCCATTAAAATACCAACATTATACTTTCAAGATTTGGAAAAAATAATTCTTTGTTTCTGGAACCAGAAAAAACCCTGGCTGATATGAGGACAGTTGATGGCCTAGTACATGATGGGGGAAGGGGATAGAGGTCACAATATGTGACATAGCTCTTGGAAGCAGGACACAATTATAAGAGGGACTTTACCTAACAGATGCAATCAGTGTTAATCTGGTTCTCTGTACACTAAATGAATCCTCAACAATAATAAAACAAACAAACAAGAAGATCTCAGTCTGTTCCGTCACCCAGGCTGAATTACAGTGCTATCATAGCTAACAGCAGCCTTGAACTCCTGGGCTCAAGTGATCCTCCTGCCTCAGCCACCCAAGTAACTTTGACTAGAGGTGCATGACTTCAGCCCAGCCAAGTTTTTAAAAGTTTTTTTATAGAGGCTCAGCGCCTGTAACTCAAGCAGCTAAGGCACCAGCCACATACACCTGAACTGGTGGGTTTGAATCCAGCCCCCGCCTGCCAAACAACAATGATAACTAGAACCAAAAAATAGCTGGGTGTTGTGGTGGGTGCCTGTAATCCCAGCTACTTGGGAGGCTGAGGCAGGAGAGTTGCTTGCGTCCAGGAGTTGGAGTTTGCCGTGAGCTGAGATGCCACAGCACTCTACATAGGGCAACAGCTTGAGGGTCTGTCTCAAAAAAAAGTTTTTTGTAGAGATGGGGGTCTCACTTTGGTGGCCAGGCTGGTCTTGAACTCCTGGCCTCAAACAGTCGTTCTACCTTGGCCTCTCAAAGTGGTAGGATTACAGACATGAGCCACTACACCCAGCCTGGTAAAAGTTTTTTGGTGTGTGTTCTAATTGAATATATCTGGAATTTTATATTCTTTCTTTTATTAACTTTTTAAGAGAAGATCATTTTCTGAAATTTAGATTTAGTTCATATTGATGACCTACCATAAGTCAGCAAGTATTACAAATAACACTCTGCATGTTAGCTGCTAACCTCATTTTACAGATGGTAGGAAAACGTGAGTCTCAGAGAGTTTAAATGGCTTCACAAAATAGAGCTGGGTGGTCAACATAGGCTTCTTGACTTCAAGGCCATTGAGCTTTCAGATGGTTCATGTGTCTGTATCATGTTTCATCATGAGAACTGAAGTTCTTGTTATGTCAAATGCATGTAGCTCATACTCTGCCCCACACAAATGTAGTCAGTGAATTTTTTATCATTGTGATTTTTCATTGATCAGATAGTTCTATAGCAAGGATATTTATGGTATAATAATTATTCTATGTGCTTATTTTCTTCTAATCATCATTAATTGATAATTTTGAATTATTTAGAATCGGAACTAGCTTCCCACTCTCCTGGCTCCACAATAAGTTGAACTGTTTTAAGAAACAAACTTCTCTCAGCCTTGTCTCTAATAGGGTGTTGAACTTGGGATAATTCACTTAACCTCTCTGTATTCTTGGTCTTCTCTGTCTAGAACTTGGGAGGATCCTTTATTATTGGTAATATTGTAAATCTACGCCTCAGCTCTTCTATAATAGCTTAATATGAATATGTTTTATACTTAGAATTTAACCACTTGAATTAGAAAAGTTTAAAAACAATTCTTTACAATGACAGGATAACTTTAACTGAGAATGCTACTCTTTTTCTGTGGTATTAACCCCAGATGCACAAGAGACTAGCAACTTGTGGTAAAGAGGTCTGAATGGGCATTAGTGGCAAATTTGATTCTTCTGGCAACAACTCCAGCAGATCTGTTTAATCTGAGAAAGTCAGAAGGAGACGGATGAGTGGATAGTTGAGAAATTAGCAGGAAGAGTGTGAAACACGACATGAAAATCCAACATGAAATCTAAAGTGTTTCTAGCTGTTAAATTGTTTAGCACTGACAAGTGTCACTCGTTCTAAAAGGACAAGAGAGAAAAGAAGGATTTCATAGAACATGAGTAAATGTGAAAAAAAGTCAGAGAAGGAGAGGGGAAAGCAGTGATTCCCAAAGGATGTGGAGAAGGAAATCTGTAAGACTAGGAGACCTCTCTCCTCGTCTGCTGCATTCAGAGCCGCGATGCCACTCTGCCGCCAGTGGGGACCTGTCACTAACAATCTCTGGTGTGAAGGGCGGAATCAGGATAAAAGCTGCTGATTTAAAACAACATAAATAGACTCCTCAGGTATCATTCATGCTTTAAAATTGATCCCTATTGAAGTAACGAATTGATTTTGCAAATAGCTTTTATTTTTATTTATTTATTTTTTAATCTTTTTTGCGGTTTTTGGCCGGGGCTGCATTTGAACCCATTACCTCTGGCATATGGAGCCAGCACCCTACTCCTTTGAGCCACAGGCGCCACCCTGCAAATGGTTTTTAGACTTCTTTGCACTGTTGTTAAAAATTGCAGGCAGATTCTTTGGACTGTTGTGTGTGGATGTCATGGTCTGTACAGGCAAATCTTCACAGCAAGTATTTCTTTACTCTCTGAAACTATGGTTAATCAACTTTTCTTTTTCATCGAAGCGTGCAGGGTAGGGAGAAACTGTCATCACAAGACAGCCTTGCTCCTGAATTCTTTGAAAGCTTAGGCAACTGGATTCATTCTTTTCCCCTTCCCTTTTCTCTTCTATAACCCCTTCTTTTTTTCCCTTAGCACTCATGAATAGTGCACAGCAAAAATGCCCCGTGGAAGAGGTATGTTTGTGACAATAACATGAAGGCTTTTCAAAGTGCTGTATTTGCTGATCGCTTTAGTGACGGTGGTGACGTGATTGTAGCACACTTGGGTGAGCCTCTGACTTAATGAAACCATTCTTACCTGTCCAGACATACTGTTCAGAGCTCTGTGTCCTCTTTTATGCCAGTAGACAAAATGAACTTCAACTTGAGTTAGCTCTTGATAAAAATGTAGCAGTCAAACCAGTTGATGATGTGAATATAAGGACATCTTTCAAGTTGAGATCCAGGGGATTTGGTTTCAGATGTTAGAGGTTTACCTTGCCAACCCAGCACAGGTTCACCTGTCACAGCTCCAATCCCAGCTTAAATTTTATTCCCACCTCCCACCTCTACCTGTGTCTCTGCCAGCTTTGGCAGCTTCCTTGTTCAGAGAGAAGCAGAAGTTAGTAAGAGACAGAAAGAAAAGATCTGTGCTTTTAATCTTTTGAATCAGAAGAATTGAAAAAATGCATTGAAGAGATATTAAAGCATCTGGTTAAAAGAGATTATATTTGAAATAAATTCCCTTTGTGCACAAATCTCTAGTATTGGGAGATTTTTTTTCCAAAAGGACCTTTAGAATTGTGTTCCTTTAAAATAGAGATCATATTCTCTATTACATAAAAATGAACCCTGTGTGTGACATATTTTTCAGATCATTTGATTTGATTTGCTTTATAAAACAAAATTTGGAGAAAATTTAAACTATTATATTTAAAAACTGTCTTCTTTTCTCTGTTCATTCTTCAAATTATTTTCAGACCCACATAATGTGCTTCGGGGAGTTTTTGAAATCTCTATTTTCTTATGCAATTCAAATATCTGACTGTAATTAACTTTGTGCCAATAAAAAGATCATTTTGATTTATTTTTCTACTTAGGAATATTAAAGTTCATGCATTCTATGTGATGTCAATTATAAGCTAATTTTTTCCAATTATACTCTTTAAAAATTTAAACCTTTACCAAATGTACTAATTTTGTACTATACCAGTATGTTTATTTTTCCTTCTGTAGCTTCTCGGACTTCTATTCAGAGCGAACTTCATCGAGATAGGAGGTATGGCTATATTTATAAGAGAGAGCACATATCCTGCTAATTATTGAAATAAAATTACTCCATGTTAGAAGGTTAAATATTTCTCTTTCATAAATAGTGTGTTACTCTGTTCTTCCTCATCAGTATATCTCCTGAATAAATGTATGAAGATTTAATGATGAAGAGTTTGTTTGAGAAATGTGATACAGGCCTGAAAATGTTCTCTTGAGCTATAATTATTTACTAGGTGATTTTCTAAATGTTTATTAAACAATGCTACATGTAAAATATTGTTATAACTGCTTCAAAGAAATGCTTTGTACTTCCTGGCTACTTAGTAAATGTTGCCTAGATAAGTGGATAGAAATGGAATGGAAGGATAAAGAAAGAAAAGAGGCAGGAGGCAGAATAGGTAGCTGGATGAATAAGTGATGGGTGGCTGGTTACAGAAAGGAAGGGAGAAGTAGCTGGAGAGACAGAAGGAAGGGCCCATGGATAGACAGGTAGGTATAAAATGGATGGAAGGATAGGTGGGTGGACAAACAGGAGAATGGAAAGGAGGATAGGTGGATAAATGGATGGATAGTTTTTTATAAGTCGTGGTTACTGCTTTCAAATTTCTT
>NW_003852436.1:10990327-10997187 GCF_000181295.1 Otolemur garnettii | reverse complement strand
CCCAAGTAGCTGGGACCACAGGCGCCCGCCACAATGCCCGGCCATTTTTTGGTTGCAGCCATCATTGTTGTTTGGCGGGCCTGGGCTGGATTCAAACCCGCCACCTTAGATGTATGTGGCTGGCGCCTTAGCTGCTTGAGCCACAGGAGCTGAGCCTGAGCTGGTGTGTTTAAATTTTTATTTTCCATAGAGTGCTAGAGAAAAGCAGAGCAGGTATCATCATCCTTACTTGTTAGGTGAGAAAACTGAGACTTAGAGATGTTGGTTTATTTATTTGTTCAGGGTCAGACAATTGGTGTTAATTGGGAAATCACATTAAATTAAAAAAACAAACAAACATGAGAATGTCGGACCAGTTTAAAGAAAAGGATGAAAGAAGCCACACCTAAATAACTGTAGCTCCTCAGTATTAAAGAGCAATCGTCAAATCACATCCAAAACTGACCAGGAGCACAGAGACACATATCAGGACCTAGAAGGGAACACGTAAACTCAAAACACTTAAAGATAACTTTGGATTAGGATGAAATATGGGGTGAGGAAAAACAGGATATTTCTTTTTTATGATAATTTTCTCTTTAGAGTATATACTGTATAATAACAGAAAACCAAACAATTCCACTTAACCAGTACCTTTTTCTTCCATACATGATCTGCTTGTCCTATGGGGTAGATAGCACCAGAGCCCTGCGTTTAACACACGGTATGGGCCTTACTTATCCTTATCATCCAGGGCTGAACCAAGTGTACTTAGGATACATCTCTAACTTTGGAGGCCCAAAATCATAGAGGATGACTATCATTAGCTCCTTTGAAGCCTGTCACAGGTCATTTCTGTGAATGTTATAGTTCTCATAATTTTGGGGGGGTTTCATGAATTTTCAAATATAGAATAGATAGACAATAGCTTGTTACCAGCCTGCAAAACCTTACTGAGGCTTCTGTCTTCTAGGCGTCCAGAGATCACCATTGTGGCAGCTGAGCCATTGAGGCCAGCCTCGTGGTTTCCAGGAGCCCCACCCCCAGGATTAGGGTTTTCCCCAACTTCTGCCAGAGGCCCTTGGAGACCAAATGAGTTGGTTCCTGCTGAGGTGAATAAACATTACATTATCTCTTTGCCTGTTTTATTTTTAAAGTGAAATTCAAAGATAAGAACAGCAAGACTATTAATGCCTTGACTGTTGCCCATAGAAGTCTAAAATCTTTCTTTCTTTTATAGCTACCACCATCTTATGAACAAGTCATAAAAGAAATTAACCAAGTTCAAGTTAATACTACAAATAATAATAATGCTGCTGCCCCTCCAAGGCACACTATTACTTCTGCAACTCAGACTGACTTTTCAGAAGGAATAGACAACGAACTGCCTCAAAGTAATGCAAGTAATTTGTTTTCCCTAATTCTGACCTAGTTCTAGGGAAGTAACCAGTAGGCTTACACCCTAAATAATTTGCAATTTGTGTTTAATTCACTGAGCTCTGCTTCCCAGTCAGTGTGACCACTTTGGGTATACAGTGATTGTTATCATGGATCATTCTTATGAACTGCAGCCCCTGAATCTTGGGTTCATCCTGTTTATATCACAAAAGCATCATCTGTTTAATTCAGGGTGGATGTTACCGATGATACCCTTTGTTTCCATTGAGAAGGATGCTATACTTAGCAAATTAAACCTAGGATAGTGTACTAAGGGTGGTTGTTCTATTAGGTTTTTAAAAAGTATTATATTAGGGTAATAGAGGTAAGAATAAGTTGCTTTCAAAAAGTAAAGGATTAGAGATGTTGGAATTTTGACAACCAGAGAGAAATAGTTCATGTGATAAGTTTAATGAGAATCAAGAATTTAATGGTATTTTAAAATATTATACAATGAATGTTTGTTATATGAATCAATATAACTTGGAAAACACTCCAGCTAAAAGCTGAGTATAAACATTTCCCCATTGATTTTGGAATTAAGGAAACCAAAATCTCTTGATTTTCCATACCTATTATTTTTAAATCTGTGTATCTTCTCTCTCTGTATATTTTTTAATTGTAACATTGCATTTCGTTTTGGTCTTGTCAGCACTACAGGCACCTCTCAAGCCTCTCCAGCCTTCCCCAACAGTCTCATCTGTCAATCTTCCAACTAATGTGGCGCCTTTAATAGTTTTTGATATTTCAGAAGAACAGAATTGTCCAGAAACCCCCCGTGCTACAAGATGTCCAGTGCCAAAACCAAGATCAAAAAGCAACCTCAGACCAATAGCCAGAGATACTCACATTGAAGAGCAAAGTCACCAGAAAATTGGCTCAGCAGCCACAGAAGAGGAGCCATCCCCAGGCCAGCCCCCGTCGCTGTTAGATAACACCATCCACTTACACAGTCAGGCAGTGATGAACATTATGAACACAGAGCAAAGCCAAAATAGTATTGTTTCAAGAATCAAAGCATTTGAGGGTCAGACAAAAATAGACATCTCAGGACTGCCCAAGAAACCAGAAATTATTCCGCGTACGCTACCCTCAAGGCCTGCTGTTTCCTCAGGGAAACCCTCTGTGGCTCCCAAACCAACTGCTAACAGAGCTTCTGGAGAATGGGACTCTTGCCCTGAGAGCAGACTCAGGGTGACCTCCATGGAAGGAGGTCCATACCCTCCACTGCAGGAAGTGGGGAACATCCCAGTAACCAAACCTGAATTGCCAAAGAAACCAAATCCTGGCCTTCTACGAAGTGTTAATCATGAGATAACCGGAGGAGGTACCCTGGGAGAGAGCCTTGATGGTGGGAAGAAAGTCCCAACTCCTGCTCCACGGCCTTTGCTGCCCAAGAAATCAGTTTCCTCAGAAAATCCCACCTACCTTCCACTGAAACCTGTCACTGTTCCTCCCCGACTTTCAGTGGCATCACAAGCCAAAGCATTCAGGTCACTGGGAGAAGGGCCCCCTGCCAGCCCCCCAGTTCTAGTTCTGCAAAGCAAACCCCCAGATATCGACCTCATTAGCTTTGATGATGACGTTTTACCCACTCCACCCGGGAACCTGGCTGAAGAATCTGTTGGTTCAGAGATGGTACTAGGTGAGTAAAAATCAAAAGTGAAGGAGAATCTAAACTCATAAAAAGGTATCATAAATGGCACTTGCTATTTTAGTTTCCAGTTACTGAGTTGTTGAGGGATGTGTATTGGCGTGCACACTCATATAGAGATCGAGTCAGAGAGGAAGAGAAAAATTAAGAAACAGGGAGCTACACAGGGAATGGAGACAGAAAGGGAAGGGAAAACCTGGATGGGGGAAATCTGTCTCCCCCAGAGAAACTCACACATACATTACTTTTGTATGAGCCAGAAGTAAGCAGAGTGGGGCCAGGGCCTAACCCAGGTGGTGGGGCTGGCTCTTCTTATTCTGGCAGGTGCAAGTTCAGGCTTCACATTGAAAGGATACTGGGAGGCTGGGGGAACATGGCATTAAAAGATGCAGAGGAAACTTCTTATGGACGGGAAGTCCCGCAGTGGCCCCAGAATGGTTCCTCGGATTGAACGGGCCCCCACTGCGAGTGCTGGAGAAGGGCCAACTCCAAGGGAGGACCTTGACAAGAGCAATGTAAGGAGGGAGGAAGCAGTCACATGTTGCAGATTTTTTTTCTGTAATCTTCGCAGACCATCTCCCCTTGGGAATGCAGAGTTTTGTAAATAAAATATACAACAGTTTGCTGCCAAGATCAGGACAATTAAATTTCCCAGGAGGCAGAGTGTGTTTTCCTTCCTCACACTGTTCAGATGGAGGGTGTTATGGTAAAGCTTATGTTTGATTTGTCTAAACTAAGCTGCTCTACTTGTCAGTGATAAGATTCCTTTTCTTGGTGTTTACTTATTTGGGTGGAATTTGTGGACATACAAACTTAATAGTATTTTCAAAAGATTAACTATCATATTAAAAATGTTTAACGTGCATCAAAATGGTACAAGCTCCGATTTCAACACCAAATTCTGCATAGCACAGGTGTATTTTAAATGATAGCAAACACTGCATTCATTAAATATTTACCATGCACACAGCACTGTAACTGGCAGTAGCATATAAACTAAGAGACATGCCTCTTGTCCTTAACGGGTGGAAGGAAAAACCTTAGAATCTATTGAGCAGCTGGGCACAGTGGCTCACTCCTGTAATCCTAGCACTCTGAGAGGCTGAGACAGCTGGATCACTTGAGCTCAGGAGATTGAGATCAGCCTAAGCAAGAGCAAGACCCTGTCTTTACTAAAAATAGAAAAACTAGCTGGGTGTGGTGGTGGGCATATGTAGTCCCAGCTCTTGGGAGGCAAGAGTATAGCTTAAGCCCAAGAGTTTAAGATTGCTGTAAGATATGATGCCAGCGCCCTCTACCCAGGGTGACAGAGAGAAAGAGACTCTGTCTCAAAAAAAAAAAAAGAATATATTGAGCTTCTGCAGTGTGCCTACTGCTCTGCAGATACATATACATTATTATAATACTTAACAACAAACCTCTGTGAGAGATCAGTGTCCTCAGTTTACAGATGAAGGAAATGAGGCTGAGAGAGGTGAGTTGCCTAGTATCATAAAAGTAACAATATTCCAAGTATCAAGTTGCTACCTAACATTTTCATGAACCTTTAACCAGGCAGTGCTTTAAAAACTTTTTAGGTCTTTGCCAATATCATTTTCTTCCATAAACCTGTGTGGTGTTACAAGCGTCAGAGAAGGAGAGGCTGGATAAATCCAAAAGCAGCAAGCTGTAAGGGGTAGGCACAGTACAAGCCAAAGTACCTGCCAGATTCTATGAGGATGGTTAATAAATTGCTGAGATCTTACTTTGTATCATCAAGAAGATAATTATAGTGATCTTCAAAAATTAAGGTCAACAATGTACTTTCAACATGAATATAGTATCAGGCTTCCTACTCAGCCTTTTCTGCTGCTTGATTTCTACCACTTTATTGCACAACATTTAATTATGGGGGCAGTCTTGTAGCAAAATGTGTAATTTGCTTGCCCTATCTGACTTTAGCCATTGCTCTTGACTATGGAGTTATACCAAACTGAATATTTGATATTCTTTCTAAACCTGTCTCTCCTTCTATATTTTGTATCTCACAAGTGACACCAATGAAACACTCAGCCTTCCTGAGAGAAACCCAGAGATCATCCCTAAGTCTTCACATGGTGGCTAGCTTTGGAGTCTACTAGAGCCTATCACAATTGCTGTGTGACCTCGGGCTATTTATTTAACCTGGCAGTGCCTGGGTTTCCTCATCTGTTAGACATGATAATATCACTACTCCTGGAGGCTATTGCAAGGGTTAAATGTGATTATGCAGGAAAGGCTGTCACCTCTTCTGAAACTTGGTGATCATTAAGTAGTAGTTATTATCATCGCTGTTTCTCTGGCATCACTCGTGTTAATTACAAAGTGCTCCTGGTTTTGCCTTCTGAATAGTTCTTGAGTCTGCCTCTCATTTCCATCCCTCCTTGTACTGCCACACTTTAGGCCTCTATGCTCAGATTCCTGCAGTGGCCTCCTAGGGTGAGCCCACTCAAACAAACATACATCCTCCATACTGTGGCTATCAAGGTCTTGTTCTAGAGTGTAAACTGGCCCTTATTGGTTCCCTACTTATTATTCTCCATAGACTTTCAGGATCACCTTTGAACTCCTCAACATGTGAGTGATTTTTGTCTGTTTTTTGATTTGGGGCTTTGTGACCTTTGATGTAAATAAAGGGTTTTGTGTTTTGTTTTGTTTTTTAATGATAATCATCTTTGAATTTCCTTTATGGTGAGATCATACTTTTCAACACATTATAATTTTTTTTTTGGAGACAGAGTCTCTGTCACCGTGGGTAGAGTGCCACGGCATTATAGCTCACAGCAACCTCAAACTGTTGGGCTCAAGCAATCCTCTTGCCTCAGTTGCCTGAGTAGCTGTGACCACAGGTGCGCCTGCCACCATACCCAGCTAGTTTTTCTATTTTTAGTAGAGACAGAGTCTTGCTCTTGCTCGGGCTGGTCTCAAACTCCTGAGCTCATGCCGTCCACCTGTCTTGGCCTCCCAAAGTGCTAGGATTACAATCGTGAGCCACCATGCCTAGGCATAAATAAAGTTTTATGATCTTTTCGTGAAACCTTGCTTACTCATCCTGGCATCAGCCAGAAACTGGGAGAAGAACACAGGAGAAAGAAGAGAAACTCACAAATATATTTTCCTTCTCTTTCTCTTCCCTCCAAAATAAAGAAAATCTAATAAAGTGGTGGGCATAAAATAAAGTTGCCATATTAATCTCAGGTAATAGAGATCAGAAAATACTGAAGCTATGAAAACATTCTAAAGATTAGAAAAATTATTAAAGGAAAACTCATAAAACAGGCAATTTAATATTGGATTCATTTCTTGGGTAGAATGCCTTCCAGGTTAATGTAATGGAGCTGAGAAATATTAGCAATTCTTCTGCACACCTTTACAAATCATACCCAGTTGTCAAAAAAGGCAGAATGCTTCTGCTGTCAGCCCCATTACACAGACTCACTAGAGTAATAGTTTAGCAGCCAATTTCTGGTATTAATAGAACTCAAGGGAAAGAAATGACAGAAAAGCAAGCCAGAGATGGTGAAACTAATTATGGTGACAAGCATATTATCAGAGACAGGTAATGGGCGGAAAACTACTTTACTATCAGTGTTTTTCTCAGCCCAGTAATGAAGACCTTGTGGATATAGGTATAAAGAGGCCTGCTTGTTTGGCAGAGGTGTGGAATAGTCCATGCTGGTGTGATGGGCTAGAAGGAAGAGAGAATAAACTGTGCACGTGACAGTAGAGGAAATGCCACCGACTTGACTTAGATTTGATGGGAAATTCTTCT
>NW_003852436.1:10986942-10990065 GCF_000181295.1 Otolemur garnettii | reverse complement strand
TCTTATTTTTATAAAGTATAATACAACAATCTACATTTATTCAAATACAGTTAAATCATCTTCTTCTGGAACCTGACAGGGGGAGCCAACCTTGTTGGTGGGGCTGGTGCTAGTGATGCATGAACTCCATTCCCCTAGCCGTTCACACTTGTGCAATAGGATGTCTGTGACCATGGTTACCATAGGGGCACCCGTGCCAATGGCTCAAGGAGCTGTGGCAGATGAAAGGTATTCCAGTCTTCTTTACTGCTCCACGCTGAAATGCAGGGCTTGGCTATGCAGATATGCTGCATAGCCACATCCATCACTAGGTCTTATTATCGGGGTAGGACTTATTTTTAACAAATGCGTAGAAATCCTGCTAGGGCTTATTTTTTGGGTAGGTCTTATTTTCGGGGAAACACGGTTATGTCCACAACAATGGAGTATTGTGAGGTAATTAAAAGGAAGTAGACCTGTTATCTAATACATGGATGAGCCTTTGAGATACTATTAGGTGAAAAATGAAAGGTACAAGATGATATTCAAAGTATTTTAGCTACTGTTTGTGTTAAATGTCAAATGCAATGTGTTTAGAAAGATGTATAAAAAGCTAGTAAGATTGTCTTTTATGGGTAGACAGGAGAGGATGAGGGACCCTGCTCCTCACTGTATACTTTGATCCCTTTTGAATTGCAGGTGATAATGCAAGTATTACCTTTAACAAAATGGTTACTTAGTGAATAATCTTTTCTAAACAGCTCAAGATAAGCCTAATTAGGCTGAAAGAAACTCAGAGAGTTCTCTCTTTACTACAGAGAGAACTGTCCACCCACTGGACCTCAGCATTGCCATGAGTAGAAATTTTAACAACAATAAAAGTGATTTTCTGAACAGTTATATTATTCAAAGTTACAAGTAAAAGCTAATTATTATAAATAAATATGTCTGAATTAGATAAATTCAAAAACATATCTGCATTATTTCCTTTCACATAGAATCCAAAAAGTTTTAATGTTGCTTGTTTTGTTTGGCAGAGCTGTTATTTCAGCTTGATCTTCTAACTTTTTTCTTGTGATTGAATTTATTTTGTTGGTTTTTTTTTTTTTTTCCAAAGTTAAATTGGTTTTTTTTTTGTAACAAGTCAAACAGTTTAGAGATTTTAGTAAAAAAAAAAAAAAAAATTAATCTCTCTCCAGTCCGAACAAATGCTCACAGTAACCATTGTGAACAAACTTTATAGCCTTCTGTGCCTTTGGGCATGTCAAACCAAAGCTTGCAAACAGTGGACTTTTCCCCAAAATTGTTGTTATGCTATAACTGTTACTCAGCAAGGGTCTTTTTTCGTTCAACACTGAAATGTATCACTTCTTTTCAGGGTAATAGGTCTAATCCACCGTTTCCTTATACCTGCCTAGTATTCCGTAGCATGAGTCAGTGTTGAGTCAATGTTCCTCCTGTTGGTGGACATTCAGGTTGTCTCCATTGATTTTAATTTTGGGGTATTTGTTTTTGGTTTCGGTTACTACATAAAATGCTGCAGTAAATACTTTTGTAAACATTTTACCCATATTAGTACTTCTGTTTCTGAAGAATAATTTCCAAAATTAAGACTACGGGATCAAGGTTTTTGAACTGTAAACATTTTAACTAGTACTAATGATCTAGTTTCCTACCTGGCAGTGCCAGAATTCTCAAACATGAAGTGCCACCCTTACTGTATCTGTTGCCCACTTAATCACTTCTGTTGGATAAACCCTTCTCACGATGTAAGATGTGAACTTCATAGTATGTAGCTATAGAGAGACTTGCACACAATCATCAAGATGAGAAACAGGCCTCTGGCTCCACCTTCTCCTTGGAGTGATGTTGTTTATCCTCCCCACTAAGCTGCATGCCTGGCATGAATCACAGCCCGGGCAACATGCAGACAGAAAGGCAGATGCAGAGCCCCTGACTCGGAGAGCTCAGCTGAGAGGTCATTAAACAGACCATTCCTGCCACGTACCCCACAGTGCTGCAACACTGAGACTTCCTTGCCTCACTGTATGGAGAAAGAAATTTTTTCCCAGAATAATTACACATGATCTGAGAGTCAGTTGCTAAAGAGCAGCTAATGGTACTAAAAATAAAGGACAAAAAAAAAAAAAAGAGAGAAAGAGAGGGTAGCAGGACACTTTAAACACTTAAGTTGTACCTATGCTACTTCCATATAAATTCTTCCAGTTAAAAAAAAGTCTGGCCCCTTTAACACAACTGGTGAAATCTGCCCACTCTGTGCAGGATGTGGGGCAGGGTTTCCTGAGGCCAGTACTCCAAAAGCAAGCACGATTTGGGGGCTGCTCCCTATGGCCAGGCTCTCAGGGGTACCCACTGGTCCCCTTTCTCTTTTCCCTGCCGCCCTCGTGCATGCCCTGCCCTCACTCCTGCAATGCGTGTAGGTGGTATACTGGATCAGAATTTTATTTGAGCTGTGAAACAGTTTAACTCCTTCTGTGCTCAAGATTTTCTTCCCCCTTTACTACCAACACAAAAAACATCAACTAAAATCCTATGCTAATAACTAACAGATTATAGATACCAGAAGCCACTGTTACATCAGAAATACCACTTGAAAGGTCGGACACAGCGAATAAGTGTCAGAAGAACTAGTAGAATACATCCAGTCCAGTGTTGGACGGACAAGTGGTATCATCAGTGCAGCACTCCTGTTCCATTCTGCAACCTGCTTCCCTTCTGCCCCTACCTGAGGTTCCGCACCTTGCTCTTTTTCCATTTTCAGCGGTACTTCTCCTCTTTTAATGTGCCACATGAATTGCTTATCTATTATATTTATTGTTTATGGTCCCACTTCTCTGCGGGCATGTAAGTTCCATGAAGACAGAGTTCTTGCTTCTTCACTGATATATTTCCATCATCTAGAATAGTGTTTGACATGTAGCAGGCCGTCAATATTGAATGAACAAAAGTGAAACAACATCAAATTACAAAGAATTGATATGAAATAATCCTAGTTTTGTTTTTTCAGAATATTTATATAATAATAATACATGTCATTTATAGAAAAATATGTAGACAGTATACCAAATTTTAGACATTAATACTTGAGAAATGAGATTACAAGAGGTGTTTCTTTGTTTGTTT
>NW_003852436.1:10973917-10979109 GCF_000181295.1 Otolemur garnettii | reverse complement strand
AAGGGTCTCCAACAGCACAATTGGAGCCAGGGATCCACACTCCTACCCACCAGACTCAGTCTATACTGTTATCTGCTTTTCTGCTCACAGGTCCAGGGGCCATGCCCTGCCCACAGGTCTCAGTCCACACCCAGCTAGCCTCTGCTTGCCAGATCAGTTGGAGTCAGGGGACCATGCCCCTGCCTGCCAATCTCAGTCTACTGCCTGGCAAGTCTCTGTTTACAGGCTCTGTTAGAGTCAGGGTCCCACACTCTGCCCATAAGTCTCTGTCCTCACCCAGTAAGTCTCTGATCACCAGCCCTGCTGGAGACAGAGGACCTCGCTATAGCCTCAGGTCTTGGTTCACACCCAGTAAGCCATTGCCCAAGGGTTCTCTTGAAATCAGGGGATCAAGCCCTTGCTCTCAGGTCTCAGTCCATGTCTAACAAGCCTCTGCTTGCAGGCCCAGCAGGGGCTGGGGACCAGCCCTGTCTGCCAAACTCAGTCCACATGAAGCAACCGCCTTCCTGCTGTGGGTACCGTCAGAGCTGGGAGTTCTGCACTCCGTCCCGCCAGATAGCCCTAACCAAGGGTCAACACCACCACTGGCTGGGCATAGTCCTAACCAGAGGACTGCTTCTCCTCCCACCTAGTGTCCCTTTCTTCTCACACCCTCTTTCTTCCCTGTTAGTCACAGATTCCATCCTGATGGTTGACGGTCTACACTATGCTTAGATCTCTCAGGACAAGACCAAACACTTTGTGCTCTGCAGGGGGCATAACTTCAGATCACCATTCGAGGGGGAAAGGGTGGACTGGGTAGGAGTTGTGGGGGGAAATATCTGTTCAATTTTATGCCTGGCGGGGTGGTGTCTAGGTTCATAAGTGGGACCTCCCTGGAGAAAGAGACCTGGAGTTTAGCAGCTCTCTCCAGCGAGGTAAAATGAGAGTTCTTTTGTTCCCTGCTTGTTCACAGATAGCCTGCAGCAGGCCTCCTACTTGGGGGAAGAGTCTCCCGTCCTCTCATCGGTAGGCTTTGTACCTATAATTTGTTTTCTTGAAGGCTCTTCCTTGGAGTTACAGCTTCCCGAACTTTCTTGTCTCCGGTCTCTACCTTTGGCTTTGTAGAGTCCGATTCTGTGCAGTTCTTCTTCCTCTGCTCAGGAGCCACTGCTGAGGGTTGCTACCAGTCGGCCATCTTCCCAGAATCTCCAAGCGCATTCTATTTTTATTTATTTATTTTTAGGTTTCCCATCTTTTAAAAGATGTTATAGTCATTTTTCTAAACCACTAAAAAGAATATTTACATTAAAGAAAAGGACTGTTTCTTTCAGTGAAAAGGTTTATACCTCTGTTTATGTTTAAAATACTTTCCTTAAACATATACTGTCCATTTAAAATAAATCAGTTAAGGCTGCGTGTGGTAACTCAAACCTGTAAACAAGCACTCTGAGAGACCAAGGCAGGACGATTACTTGAGCTCAGGAGTTCAGGACCAGCCTGAGCAAGACTGATCCCCATCTCTACTAAAAATAGAAAAGATTAGCCAGGCCTGGGGGCTGCCTATAGTCTCAGCTACTAGGGAGGCTGAGGCAGGAGGATTGCTTGAGCCTAGGACTTTGCAGCTGCTGTTAGCAAGGATGACACACTCGGGGTGTGATTCTACACTCTAGGGGGTGATAGAGTGAGACTCTGTCTCAAAACAAGTTAGTAAATACAAAATGAAATAAATCAGTTAAGATGGAGAAATTCTGATTCATACATCGTTGCCCCAAAATTAAATATTTGAAGAGATATGACCTATTTTACTTCTGGAATCAAATGTTTTTCATTTTTGTGTTGCTGAAGTGTAATTTTACTAAAATAGTGAATTTCAGACTTCTGAGTACCTTCCCTGTGCCAGGCAGGGTACTGGAAGGATGAGGGCCATTGGTGGGCCCCATGAGTCAGTGCTCTGGTGCAGGCACAGGGGAAGAAAGAATGAAAGTCTTTCTTGTCTGGGGGGTCTGGGAGGCTTAGCAATGCAGGAAAGACTGTCTCCTCATTGTAGTTGCCCCTCATTTTCTAGTGGACTCTTATGAAATGATTACTCTCCCCTGAGAGATAGCTTCTACATAATTCAAGATCGTCTTGGATTGCTCTCATCAGAGAAGAAAAGCTGCATGAATTATTTACAGAGCACTAGGTTATTTCCTTTTATGAGGTCCAACTTTGTTTTTGTCACTGCAAACTGAGATTCTGTTTATCTATGAGTAGTTTTCCCTTGGGCATGAAAAATATGACTCTTAAAATATGAATGAGGTTTTTTGTTTGAGTCCGTGTTAACTAAAACATGCAAAATCAACTATGTTTTCCATTAGATCCCTTTCAGCTCCCCACAAAAGCAGAACCAACAAAAGAAGGAGCAGTTCAACCAGCACCCACCAGGAAGCCTACTGTGATTCGAATTCCAGCCAAACCAGGAAAATGTAAGCGCTTCCGTGTCTTCTTTATTTGCTTCCTAAGAGCCTGAAAGAAATATATACTGCTTATCAATGCCTCCTTTTGAAATTCGTACAATCTGTCAATTATTACTCATAGTCAAGGTCACTTGAAAACAAATTGTTTTTCCATCTTTCTTTGGAGAATTACTATAATAAATCTGAATCTTAGTCTGAAAGAATAGAGGGAGACTAGGAAACTCAGAACAATTGTAGTATCCCATGTTAGTGCCTCTGGTAAAGATTTTGTGGCAAAGTAATCAAACTAATAGCAAATAAAAGTGTATTATGTCTATCCAGGAGTACGTTATTTAAGTCAACATCATCTTAGTGTAGCTGTGTGTGAATTGTGTAAAGAGCAGTAACTAAAAATGTCGGACAATGTACAAAAGTTGTTTTTAAACTAGTGTAACCTTACATTTTAATTTACTTCCTTGATTTTTTGCTTACTTGATTTTTTTAATGGTACAATGAATGAAATTCTATATGAGCTTTAATAAGTACTTCAAAAGGAAATCTGATGTTTATTGTAAGGAAGAACTCAAATGGGCCCAGAACTATTTATTTAAATCCCCAGATTATTAAAATGTGTGAGCAAAAGTGTGTGTGCGTGCGTGTGTGTGTGCACGTGTGTGTGTGTGTGCACGCACACATGGACACACAGTGGGTTCCAGAGCATTGCTTGGAGTGATCCCGCAGCTTTCTCCCTGGGCCTCTAATTTCATGTATTCCTGCAATGCCTAGCAGCCGTGGCCCAGATGTGTGCTTGCTTTTGTCGAACAAAAGATCTACCCACTCCATTCGTCCTAACAGCAGAGCAAGTGTCTCGTTTTTTCACATAGAGCTCTCAGGACTCTTCTACAGGTATACCCATTATTTTAGGCAGTTGGTTTTTCTATGAAGTACTATCCAAGAGGATGAGATTGGTTTTAGTCTTTGCTTGATGGTTTTGTTAGGGCTCTCAGCCAAGTAGTGAGAAAGTTGGATTGAATTGCTGTGAAGAGGAGGAGAAAAGGTCAAGAGTACCAAATTCTGGTGGGTTCTAATTTCTTAGGAGATCATACTTAGTTTTTTTGTTTTTTTTTTAACTTTATTTTTGTTTTCGTATGTTTTTTTCCTTTTCTTTTTTTCTTGATGGTTTTTATTTTAGTGTTAGAATAGGTGCTATATTTCTTTTGATGGTGTTCTATAGCCTATAGATCAGTAAAATCATAGCTCATTGGGTTGCTTGCCTGGTTGCTACTAGCTAAATCTATTCTGTGTTTTAACAGGCACAGTGAGATATAATGACAGATATTGCCAGAGCTCATGTGGATTTTAAGTAATGCAACTTTTATACAAATTTGCTAAAACAAATGTTTAAATTTATTCTGTTGTCCGTGTTCCATAGATCGCCTCTAAGTTTGATGATTCACTAGGAGGACTCAACCTATAGTTAACGTTCATGGCTATTATTTATTACAAAAGTAGAATATGTGAGGCAAAAACAGCAAAGGGAAAAAGTCAAATAGGGTGAAGTCTGGAGGAAATAGGGTGAAAATTTCCAAGTCTTCTGCTAGGACAGTCACACAGAATGTACTTGATTCTTCCAGCAATAAGTTGTGATAACATATGCAAAACGTGAGCTGGGGAAGCTCATTAGAGACTCCAAGCCCAGAGTTTTTACTGGGGGTTGGCCACATAGGCAGTCCCAGAATTTTTAATATGTACCAAAATTCCAGATTCCCAGAAGGAAAGCAGGTGTTCAGCATAAACTATATTCTTGTATTTTATCAATTCGGGGAAAGGTGGGAACCATCCCAAAGTCCAAGTTCTCAGATGTCAGCCAAGGACCAATCTTATAAACATGCTTTTCTAAGGATATGTAGTTTATTTCAGGCCTGCTATGTTTATTTTTTATGCCTACCTGTAAACTGGATTAGTAACTCTGAAATCCTGAAAAGCATATGCTGAGGAAAGATCTTTATTTTCCTGAAAAACCTCTAGGAACTACTATTTGGACCCTACTGCCAGGTGGAAGAGATTTGAAATGACAAAATGATAAATGACAAAATAACTCTAGAGAGTTATTTCTATTTTTACATATATATATATATATATATATATTCTTATAGTTTACCAATTTGTATATTTCTATGGGAGGCCAGAAATCCACTGTGGGAGGCCAGGATTGCTTGAGGTCAGCAGTTCAAGACCAGCCTGAACAAGATCAAGACCCCATCTCTACCAAAAATAGAAAAAATTAGCTGGGCATGGTACCTCTTGCCTGTAGTCCCAGCTACCTAAGTGGCTGAGGCAGGAGGATTGCTTGAGCCCAGGAGTTTAAGGTTGCTGTGGGCTATGATGATGTCACTGCATTCTACCTGCACTGCACTCTACAGAGCAAAACTCTGTCTCAAAAAAAACAAAGAAAAGATTCCCTGGAATTTTATTATTACAGTTATTAAGCAATGCATATATGTGGTGGAGGAAAAAGAATGAGATGTTTGGTATCTGAAGAACTTGGAATGGGCAAGGGAAGAAGAGATTAGCTTTGTGGTACAAAAATCCTTGATCTTGGCTCGGCGCCTGTGGCTCAAGTGGCTAAGGCACCAGCCACATACACCCAAGGTGGCAGGTTCGAATCCAGCCTGGGCCCGCCAAACAATGATGGCTGCAACCAAAAAATAGCCGGGCGTTGTGGCGGGCACCTGTGGTCCCAGCTACTTGAGAGGCTGAAGCAGGAGACTCGCT
>NW_003852436.1:10955543-10973796 GCF_000181295.1 Otolemur garnettii | reverse complement strand
GATCTTCTTTGAACCTGTCAACTCATTCTCTCCCTCAGGACCTGTTTCTTCTGACTAGCTCATCTTTTTCCCAGATATCTGCATGGCTCCCTCCCTCACCATTCCTTCTGGTATTTCCTCAGATGCCACCTTCCCAGGGAGACCTTCCTTGACTACACTGTTTAAAGTTGGAAATCTCTTCCCTGCACACCCACACCCATACATGCTCTCTTTCTCCCTTCCTGCCAGTAGGCCATTTCCTCTCTACTATCGTGCTAACTACTTTGTACCCTTAGATATTGTCACAATAATATTATATCCTAAATGATTCATTATTTCCTTGTAAGAATAAGGAAATTGCAGCACAGAGAAAGTCTTCAACGTGGTGACTGCGTTGAATAGTCTCGTGTACGTCTTAATTCCCAGAGCAGCCCCTGCCTCTCACTAAGAAAGCTTGCCTGTCTCTAAATCATTGTTTTCCTAGTAGCTGGCCTCGGTATCTTCCTCCCTTTCAAAGTGTTTTCTTGTGTAAAACAGAAACCTGACAAATCATCCTCTTGTTACAGGTTTTTCATGTGAAATGAAAGTAGAGGATGTTCATTTGAAAAAAAGAATCCCCATCTCTGTTCAGTGCCCAAACTGAATAGTATAAAAGGCAGCTGGCTTTAGCCTCCTTCAGTATGTTACAGTCATCCTCTCTCCAAGTATTTTTTTGCACATAGATTTTAATTTGCTGTCACTAATTAAATCTGGTCATCTTTGTTTTCTTCTTTTAAAAATAAGTTGGGTGTACACTATCACTGAGATAAAGATGTGGTTTGAATATACTGCTTGTTTAATTGAGGGTAATTAAGTTCATAAATCTGGAGCTAATGAATTAGAAAACATTTAATTACATATTTGGGGTGGGATACAGCCAAAATATGAAGAAGCAGTGTCCTTTTTTTTTGTTAAGACAGGGTCTTACTCTGTTCCCCTGGATCAAGTGTCAAGGGGCGTCATCCTAGCTAACAACAACCTTAAACTCTTGGGCTCAAGTAATCCTCTTGCCTCAGCTTCCCAAGTACCTAGGACTACAGGTACTCACTACAGCATCTGGCTAGTATTTTTTTTTTTCCGTTTTTAGTAGAGAAGGGGTCTCACTCTTTCTCAGGCTGGTCTTGAACCGCTAAGGTCAAGAGATCCACCCACCCTGGCCTCCCAGAATGCTAGAATTATAGGTGTGAGCCAGAGAGCCACCACACCCAGCTTTTTTTTTTTTCAGACAGAGTCTCAAAAGGTAGAGTGCAGTGGCATCATCATAGCTCATGTAAAACCTCAAACTCTTGGGCTCAAGTGATCCTCCTGCCTCAGCCTCCTGAGTAGCTGGGACTACAGGAATGCAGCACCATCCCAGCCAACTTTTTCTATTTTTGGCAGAGGTGGGGTCTCATTCTTGCTCAGACTGCTGACCTCAAACAGCCTCCTGGAGTGCTAAGATTATAGGCATGAACCACAGCACTAGGCCAAGAAGCAGAATTCTTTATTAGAATGAGCTTTGGGGTTCAAAACCCTGGATCTGACAATTATCAGCTTTAATACCTTGGGTAGCTTATTTATTTTCTTGTTAGCTTCAGTTTCTTCATCTGTAAACTAGATAGGATATCATCTTAGTGCAGTGCTGTCCAGTAGAACTTCATGCAAAGATAGAAATGTTCCCATTCTGTACTGGTAGCCACTAGCCCTGGGTGAATGTTGAGTACTTGAAATATGGCTAGTGCAACTGAGGAATTGAAATTTTAATTTAATTTAATTAATATTTAAGTTTACATTGCCATATATGACTACTAGCTAGTGGACTGGACAGATCTAACCCGTAAATATTGGTTGGAGAAAAGTATGTACATATAGTGCCTAACTTAATACCAGAAAGTGCTGGTTGCTGTCGTATTTATTTAGTATTATTCTCACTCTCTGAAAAATATATAGTAAAATTAACTAATGCCAACTAACACATTGACTTTCTGAGGTTTTCTGGGAACTCTTTCTCATTTGCTTAATTATGTATTCTCTGTGTAGCTTTGTTATGATAGCCACTTTTCTAAGAAACCAAGCTGCAATCGTTCTAGTTTTTGGAATTCTAAAGACTAGAAATTAGTCATTAATTAATGCCATTTTTTGCAGGTTTACAGGAGGATCCACAAAGCCCACCTCCTCTCCCTGCTGAAAAACCCATTGGAAACACTCACACTGTGGTATCTGGAAAACTCAGTAATGTTGACAGAACTAGAAACTTGGTAAGGAGTCATTATAAGTTGTGTTAGAAGACTGAGCTACACAGTAATTTTAAATTCTTAGCTGATATCTAACTTATTTTACTCCAGGTTGGATTAAAAAAAAAAACCTTTATTAGAAACCATGTACTTATTTACTGTGAAAATATTGTAATTCTCTAAAGGAATTTCTTAGGCATAGATTTGAGTTTTAGGACCTAAAAAATTTACAATATTTGAAAAGTTCTTGTAGAGAGATTAGTCCAATTCATTGTTCTTCATTATAAAATAATTTATCCTATGCCGATGTAATGACATTGCCTTTTTTTTTTTTTTTTTTTTTGGCCGGGGCTGGGTTTGAACCTGCCACCTCTGGCATATGGGGCCGGCACCCTACCCTTTTGAGCCACAGGCACCTCCCCGACATTGCCTTTTAAATGACACTAATAATGAGGGGGTTATTAAAAATGTCTAAAAAACTGTAAGTATTTGTGGGAATAAATGTAGTCAGATTGTCAGTTTTTATTTAAAATACCCAATAAGTGACAGACTTTTTAAGGTAATTACCATAAGAATTTTTTAATCTGAAATTTAAGAAAAATGTTATTTTATAAATTTTAAAATATAGCATCTTACTATGCACTTGTTAAGATGATAGTCAGGTTTGGTGCCTATGGCTCAAGTGGCTAAGGTGCCAGCCACATACACCTAAGGTGGAGGGTTCGAATCCAGCCCAGGCCCGCCAAAAACAACAATGACGGCTGCAACAAAAAATAGCCGGGTGTTGTGGTGGGCACCTGTGTCCCAGCTACTTGGGAGGCTGAGGCAGGAGACTTGCTTGAGCCCAGGAGTTGGAGGTTGCTGTGAGCTGTGATGTCACAGCACTCTACCCAGGGGGACAGCTTGAGGTTGTCTCAAAAAAAAAGATGATAGTCAAAGAATTTTTTGTTTATATGATTTTTTATTTCAACCTCAGTACTATTCTCTCATATATTTTTTTTAACTTTCCATATGGTAAATGATCTTTTAGGCTTATTTTAACAGAAATCAATTCTTAAAGTCTTTGAACCAAATTTTCAGTTCAAATCTTGTAATAGTTTTATATTGTACACTACCTATGCTTATACAGGCAAACTCACTTAATCATCTAGTGAAGAAAAATTTCTTTGAAGGAGACATTAAATTAAATTAGCCAGTATCAAATTAATGAGATTTTCCTGAAGAATGAGTTAACATTTAGTGATCATTTGGATTTTCAAAGTACTTAGTAATAAATTTGTATCAAAACTAGGTCAAGAAGGCCAGGTGTGATTTGCTCACGCCTGTAATCCTAGTACTCTGGGAGGCCAAGGCTGGTGGATCACCTGAGCCCACAGGTTTGAGACCAGCCTGAGCCAGAGCAAGACCTCGTCTCTAAAAATAGCCAGGCGTTGTGGCAGGTATCTGTATTCTCAGCTACTTGGGAGGCTGAGGCAAGAAAGTCACTTGAGCCCAAGAGTCTGAGGTTACTGTGAACTATGATGCCACAGCACTCTACCCAGGGCAACAAAGTGAGACTCTGTCTCAAAAAAAAAAAAAAAAAAACTAAAACAAAACTGGATCAAGAAAGCCCAAAGGAAATATGATAGTAGGGCCCTTAGCATCCCATTGTTGAACAGGAAAATCCCAAATTTCCGTAGAGGAAAGGTTGTTTGAGGAGACTACTGGCTTCTCCTCTGTTTTATAAAAGGAGTGAGAGAGTGATGAGTAAGTAAACATACCATTTTCTAAGTGATGAGATGGACCTTGTGAACTATAAAGCTCTATTGAAATGTTAGGTATTATTATGTTTAATGTGAATCAGTCCATAAGGAACTCCCATATTTTAGAAAAATAAGAAAAAGAAATTAAAATAAACCATCTGGAAGATACTGTATTTATCATTGTGTTGGTATCTCACATGGACAACATGGGGGAAATCCTGTCTGCACTGTTTACAGAGGGAGTCAGAGCATTCTGTACTGAACTGAAATAAATGCATACTATTAATAGCACACTGAGTCTGAAGGAAAAAGGGGCGAGGAAACAGACCACAGGTTAAATGACTGCCCGAAGTCACACGTGTAGTTTTTTTGGGTCCTAAAACTCAAATCTGTGCCTAAGAAACTCCTTTTGAGAATTATCATTAATGAATTTTAGACCAGAATTCATAAAGACTAAAGATGTGGATGGACACTGCTCCAGTGTAGTGACTATGGGGATAGGAATGATCTTTGCAAATTGACTCCTGGCCAACGCCCAGGACAAAAACCCTTTACTATGTCTCCTGCCATGAGTGGTAGGGAACTTTCTCAGGATAAGACGGCTGCAGTTATCAGACCTCACTCTCTTCATTTAAGTGATGAGGAACCCCAGTGTGAAAAAATACTAGGAACCATTCTGTCGGTGGGAGCAAACACTTCTGTGTGCCCTGTCCCCCCAACATAAGGCTTCCAAGGCATACCCAGGAGACTGTCAAGCTGTAGGGGAGGAGAGTCCAGGGCTGCTGCACAGTATGCCGAAGGAATTAAAGATAGAGTGTAGAAGCTCCCCACGAGAACACACACGCTCAAGTGACTTTCTTGCCTCAGCCTCCCAAGTAGCTGAGAATACAGATACCTGCCATGTGAAGAAAGAAGCTGATTCTGAATTCTGGACGTAAGAAGTGGTACAAGGTATTGGAGAAAGAAAAGAAGAAACATCTGTAGGGGTTGCTCACAGGCGTTTATTCAGACAGACAAGAGTGTGTCTTGGGGGAAATACGGCAAAAAACTGGGGCATTATTTTGAAATTAGAATAGGCTTCCAGTGCACATAAATGAAAAGATGGAATCTGCAGAGACAGTACAAGTAGGAAGACCAGCCTTTCCAGGAACTAAAATGTTTATCCAAACACATCAAAAGCCAAAGTTCAGGGATGTCAGAGCTAGAGAAAAACTAGTGAAAAGCAGATTCAACGAGGCTTCAAGTTATGAGAGGAGGACTGAAGAGGAGGAAACCCCTAATCAATGATCTTTCAAAGTCTGTCCACAGAATCCGGGCACAAACCCAGACGTGAGCAAACACTGAAACAGTTTGTGCAGGAGCTTTTCTCAGTATTTGGATTCTGTCAGACATGGCAGTGCCTTTCAAGATGTGCCTAACACCCCTTAGGAATTGGCATATACTATTTTTTTTTCTGATTTAAAATTTCCACATTATAGACAATTGAGAAATTAAAAAAGATTTCCCATAAAAATACCACAACCCAGGGAAAACTGCAACTAATATTTAATACAAAATTTGGATCATATGCTATATATTTTATACAGTACATCATCTGTACCTTTTCACGTCAAATTTATACATCTATGTTTTTTAAATTGTTTCTTAATTATTAAGGTATTCAACAACTATAGTTCTAAGAAAAATAAGTTTCTCTTTATCCGCTAGAGTTTGTTTATTTTAATTTTAAAGGTGGCCAAGGAAACGAGTGCATTTTAAAAGTATTATAGCACTATTTGTCAGGAAGAAATACAGGCAGCAGTATATTTATAAGGCATGGATTATATTCTGGAATATTACAGAGTTTATGAGCTGGTGACTTACCTCACTACATTAACTGAACTCATTAGTGAAGCCAAGTTTTAAGGGCAAGCCTAATTTATTTTTAAAAATGAGATTTTAGAAGATTGAAACATGCTTAAATCATCTCATTTATTGGCAATTAATCATTTGGTATTTAAGGGAAAGCTGTACGTATTCAATATAAATTAAAAATCATGAAAGTGGGCAGTGCCCGTAGCTCAGTGAGTAGGGCGCCAGCCACATACATTGAGACTGGCAGGTTTGAGCCCAGCCTGGGCCTGCTGAACAACAATGACAACTGGAACCAAAAAAAAAGAGCCAGGCATTGCAGCAGGCCCCTGAAGTCCCAGCTACCTGGGAGGCTGAGGCAAGAGAATCACTTAAGCACAAGAGTTTAAGGTTGCTGTGAGCTGTGATGCTACAGCACTCTACCAAAGGGTGACATAGTGAGACTCTGTCTCAAAAAAAAAAAAAAATTAAAAGTAAAAACTAAAAATCACGACAGTGAGTTTTAGCTTGTTTATAACATAAGAAGGAGTAAACCAGTCTGAATTAGACCAGAGACTCCCAGGCTATTATAAAACTTCCTTTACCAAAAATAAGGCAGTGTGATTTTAAAGAACTAGCATTTTTATGCCCTTATGAGGTCTTGGTGAAATATTATTTCCTGGGTGTCAGTGTTGAAAACTTAGAAAATAGAAAAGGTTTAAAAAAAAATCAGAATTAGAAGAATTTGGTGAGGACTTGCCCCCACTCTCCCTAAGAAAAACAACTATATTTTTCGCTTTGAGATCCTTTAACTTCTCACTCAACAGAAGATCTGAACATATTTTCCATGTGTTATACTCATTTCCTAGTCTTTGGGCTGTCACACATACAGAAAACCTACTTAAACAACGTAGTTTGAATCCTTTCCCTACAGAAATCTTCCCATAATTCCACACTTCCAATTTTTCTCATCTACTGATGGAATAAAACATTCCAGCTCCACCTGTGTTTTATTTTTCACATTATTCTCCTTTACTCTTTACCGCCTTGCTACAAAACTCTTCTTACCCCATCCCCACGCCTTTACTAGAGTGGCATAAGCACTCTTCTTTCTTGGACCTTTTGATCGCTCCTCACCTGCCTTCCCTTCAGGCCATTCCTTAAACTTTCATGTTCCCACCTCCTCGTAGATCAAAACCCACTGAAAAATGTTGAAACCATCCAGTGATCAGATAAGAACTGCCCGTTTAAAGGGAAACAAACTAATAGGCACCTCATTTTTTATGTGTTTCAACTTAGAAGTACTACATTTCTTACATGTGATCATGGGGTAAATAAAGACTATATATTTTGGCTCAGCGCCTGTGGCTCAAGTGGCTAAGGCGCCAGCCACATACACCTAAGGTGGCGGGTTCAAATCCAGCCCAGGCCCGTCAAAACAACAATGACAGCTGCAACCAAAAAATAGCTGGGCGTTGTGGCGGGCACCTGTGGTCCCAGCTACTTGGGAGGCTGAGGCAGGAGACTGGCTTGAGCCCAGGAGATGGAGGTTGCTGTGAGCTGTGATACTGCAGCACTCTACCCAGAGGGATAACTTGAGACTCTGTCCTAATAAAAAAGACTATATATTTTTTTAATTCCCTTCAGTGCCTGGTTAAATTGTTACCATGCTGACTGTCATGATTTAAACATCATCCCTAATGTCTCATGAGTCTACTAGGTGTATAGCCTGTGGTCTACAACGGGAGATCCTTGAGTTTCTTCCTCGCAGTGTTTCCTTTTTTTTTTTTGGCCACGGCTGGGTTTGAACCCCTCACCTCTGGCATATGGGGCCGGCACCCTACTCCATAGGCGCCACCCCCTCTCAGTGTTTTCACTTGTATTAGGACACAGATAATTTGTGTAGGAGTGAGTTAATATTATTAAGACTGAAAATGTTAAGCTACTTTCTATAACTCCAGTACATTTACATTTATAGACCCCTCCAAAAAGTCGTCCAGAATTTCCTTGACAAGCTCTTGTTTCAGATTAACTAACAAAAGCATTCTCTAATACTTGCAGGAATCCACCCACGCTGGTCATGTAGGGAGTGTTATGCGAGGACCTCCAAGGCTGCCACCAAGGTAAGTAAGTGTGTGAAAAGTTAGAGAAAAACTAACTCAAAGACCCAGAATTCTTTTCTGTCAGCAAAACTAAGTGTTGTTGGCTCTAGATCTTCTTTTAGAGATACAATAATGTCACAAATTCAGCCTGGCCACTGGCCCACAATTTGCTTCTGACAGTAGGCTGTGAGAATCTCTGCTCCTATTTTAACACAGTCTAAAAACTGATAGCGCAAAAATAAATAAATAAAAGCTAGTAGAGCACAAACATGGATCTATATTACTTTTCCTGAAACAAATGAGTAAGACTCCTTCCCGAACTTAAAACAACTCCACCCTCACAGCAAAGAGAGACAAGCCTCCTGGTTTTGGCGTTTCCCAGAGAGATAGGCTTTGTGAGCTCAGAAGTGACCTACCTCCCGAGTTTCCAGGGTATTAGAACAAAAGGCTATCATGGTAGCAGAAGACATCACGATGTTAAAAACTATTTCTTTTGTCAGGATTAAAGTAAGGCTTTGAAAGTAACAGTTGTCTTATCTCATTTTCAGAACTGGCTTTGTTGATATTAATTTAAATCGGTGTTCTAATAGGAATTCCTATAACATGAATATTGGGGGATTTTGATGTTTCTTTTCTAATCATGTGCAAGACCCCTGCACATACACCTAACATCTCATTATAAGCTTTCATCTCAGACGTTAGTAGAAAGTGCTTAGCTCCCTGAAATAGTCATGGTATATTTAAGAGCAAATGGGGCCTTAGAGAGCTCATGATAGTAAATGCTTGTTTGTCTTGAACTAATGAATCTCTAGTGCAAGATAAGAGGAAGCTGGAACATCATGGCATTTCCTCTAATAGCACAGCATTTAATGCAGGGGTCGTTTGCTCTAAAATAGCATACCTTGCATGTTTTAAATTGTGTTACTGGAAGGTGCGTGTCTGTGTGTTTGTGTCTGTGCCTTTCTGTAAGAGGACAGAACAGAATCTAATACTGAGCAGAATGCTGACTCATGGCTACCACATTGACTTTCAGACCTGTAAATGGAAAAACCATTCCAGCTCAACAGCCTTCTCCCAAGGTGCCCCCTGGGAGACCACCTCCCCCCAGAATTTCTGCAACCAGAACATCAAATAAAAAACTGCCTTTTAATCGGTCCTCATCTGACATGGATCTTCAGAAAAAAAAAGGTCACTCAGCATCTGGACTCTCAAAAGCCAAGAGCCAAGTCTTTAAAAATCAAGATCCGGTGCTACCCCCTCGCCCCAAACCTGGACACCCTCTGTACAGCAAATACATGGTAAATTTGGGTTGTAAAAATGTTTGTGGTCAAGAGACTTGTCCTAAGGTATATATAAGATTCCTTAGAAAAAGATGGTGAAACAATTGTCCCTTGTCCCTAAGAGTGCTTTAGATAAGTAGGCCAAAATAAAGCCTAGATCTTTAAATAGTTGAGCTTTATTATTGGGAGGAATGTAAGGAAAGAGGAAGCAAGTCAGGCAAGGATTATGACTTGCTGTCTGTCTTGACCAAAAAGGAACTCTGAAAAATCTGACCTAGAAGGTTATGCTGATAGGAGTAACTCTGACAGATTACATCTTTGAATATATATCTCATCTATATTTTGATATGGTTTAGTTTATACCTTCTTTTCATGTATGTATGTATGTATGTATTTATTTATTTATTTTTGAGACATAGTCTTACTCTGTTGCCCTGAGTAGAGTGCTGTCACAGCATAGCTCACAGCAACCTCAAACTCCTGGGTTCAAGTGATCCTCCTGCCTCAGCCTCCCGAGTAGCTGGGACTATAGGCATGCAGCACAATGCCCAGCCAACCTTTTCTATTTTTGGCGGAGGTGGGGTCTCAATCTTACTCAGGTTTATCTAGAACTACTAACCTATAGCAATCTTCTCACTTCAGCCTCCCAGAGTGCTAGGATTATAGATATGAGCCTGACCTCTTTTTTTAATTTTCAATTATTATGAGTATATAATAGTTATATACATTTATAGGGAACATGTGATGTTTTGATACAGTGTCTAATGATCAAATCACAGTTTATATCTCATAGATACTTTGCACACTGAATAAAATTTAAAATGAAGCAGAAAGAAAGTTCTTATTCAAATGGGTGGTTATTCCCTCATTTTCTCCTTGTGTAGACCTAATCATAATGGTCCATTTAATATTTACCAGTTAGAAGTTTGCGTCAATAATCAAGATAGTTAAGGTATTAATTTTTTTCTCTTTGAATGTTTTTCTCATCAAATGACCTAAACCTTTGTCTCTATTTCCCACAGTTTAGAAACAAAGTTGATCTGCTCTCTTCTTTGGTCAGGTTAACCTGAACAAATCTAAAACAAAAAAAGCGATAAGGAAATCAGGACTGCCTGCACTTTTTAAACAATGGTATGACAGAGCACCTCCTGATAAGAACAACAGTTAGTAATTTTATTTTGTTTTCATGCTTCCATCATTGAGCTAGAAGTGTTTTTTTTTTTTTAAAGCCATTCAGAGTTTTCAAAAAATCCTCCTTAGAGAAGGGTAAAGGCAGATAAGAAGGAAGTTGTATATTTATATTCATTTAAACTGATGAAATTCTAATTGCTGAAACCCATGGGTGTTCTTTAGGAGCAGTTACATGATAAATAACAACAGTGGCTGCCGTGTATTGAGTATTAATTATGAGCCAGGTATTGTTCAAAGCAGTTTACATATAGTAAATAACTCATGTATTCCTCATACCTACCTCCTGAGGCAGATATGATTGTTATCACCATTATACAGATGCGGAAAATAAGACAGAGATACGGAGTAACTTGTCCAAGGTCACAATGCTAGTTAATGTTTGGGATCAAGATGTGAACACAGGTCTCCTGGCTGTGACCCCTGGCTTCTAATCATTATACCAAATGATGAAAATAATATCACTAGTTGTAGTCTCTCCATGGTTTAATCATTCTATGTTAAGGGGGAACCAGATTATGCTTAAGGTGCTTAGAATACTTGTATGATGTCAAAGCATTTTAAAAACTGAAAGAAATTAATACCTTCAAAATGGTGGTATATTTAGCGTGGTATGTCTCATTAAACAATTCCTTAAGTCTCCCATTTTTTCCACTTTTTCCTTCCCATTAAATTGCAAGCCAGGAATTTGGGTACACTGGGGGCTTTGAGACTCTGACAAGAGATTCTGGAAAGCGGCACCACCCAGTCCAGCCTTTCAGGGCCACACCCTTGCACTTGGCATCTTTGCTTCTGGGTGATCCAAGGGCCCAGGCAGTCTCCCTCCCATGTTAGAAGCCAGCTTGTGTGCTTGCATTTCCTCGGTGTACAGACCCTCTCACCTGCACTCATCAGCTAAAATTCACCAGAGCAGGGAACAGAGGCCCCTGGTCGAAGTGAGTTTCAGATGTAAAATCCATTCTGAGATCAGACAGAGCTGAGTGGGCCAGGAAGTTTCTGAGGTCAGGCTGTGAAATAGCTTTAAGTAGACACTTGGTATCAGAGAGACTGGATGGTGAGATTCAAGGTAAATGGAAGCAGTCAGGGAGTAGTAGATGGAGGGCTCTGATTACCAAAGAGCCTTCAGAAGGCAACCACACTGAGAGCCCTGAATGAAAGACTTCAGTGTGTCATCAGCCCTGAGGTCAGGTACTAGTATCCGTCCTTCAGACCCCCAGGGTTCTTGGTGGACCTTGCCCTGTAGAATGGAACTTCCTGGTTGATGTTGTTAAAGGAAACTTTAGGCCACATTCGGTGCTGGTAGTTTTTTGGGCTCATCTCCAACTCCCAGGAGTTTTTAGTATCCAGAAGAAATGGCAGGCCTCACTGGATCTAGAGCAGTAAGAAGCCAGAAAAGAGTTTAACAGCTGGAGAAACTGCCCTGTAGGGACACACACCAAATCCTCAATGATTGGCAATTTAGGAGGAGGTGATTTGATTGTGAATAATCCTTTTATTGGTTTACATTTAAGCTGTCTGTGCCTCATGGAATTGCCAAGGAAGATATTGTCTCACAAAACCCCGGAGATCTCTCTTGTAAGGTAAAAAAGAGCTCTGTCTTTACAGACTAATGTAGAAAATCGCTGGCCTCTGTCACTGCTATTACACATTATTAAATGCTTTATGCTCCAAATATTAAAATGTGAAAGAAGTAATAATGTTTTATTAAATAATAATTGCTTCAGAGAGTGGTATTGTATCTTACAGCGTGGGGATGTACTTGTGATGCTGAAGCAGGCAGAAAATAATTACTTGGAATGCCAAAAGGGAGAAGATACTGGCAGAGTTCACCTGTCTCAGATGACGATTATTACTCCACTCGATGAACATCTTAGGAGCCGACCAAACGTAAGGAATGAATGTTGTACAGCCCTCGTATCACATATGGTAGCACATTTCATACAACTATTAATTATATCCATCCTCAGGTTTTTATTAGCACATTTATTTCAACCAGGGTAAAAATTACATTGGTATGTTATTCCAGTTTTAAATAAGTTACTTTTAAGAGATGTGCCACTGCCCTACTAATGACTTTGATACCCAGAGCAGTGTGTGTCGTGCCATCTTCATCTTGTACTGACTTGAAGCAACTAGAACACTCAGTCGTTTATTTTCAACTGTGAGAGCTGCTTGTTTTTCAAAGATAAAACATGTTTACCAAAGTGCCAGAGATTAGCTTTCTAGCAGAATGGATGTCTGACATTAAAAATCACACCCCACCCCCTGCCCTTTTTTCTGAGACAAGAGTCTCACTCTGTTGCCCAGGGTAGAGTGCCATGGTGTCAGCCTAGCTAGCAAAACCTCAGACTCCTGTCCGAGTTCAGGAGATCCTCCTGTCTCAGCCTTCTAAGTAGCTAGGACGACAGGCACCTGCTACAATGCCCGGCTAATTTTTTCTATTTTTAGGAGGGACAGAGTCTCACTCTTACTCAGGCTGGTCTTGAAATCCTGAGTTCAAGCGTTCCACCCTTCTTGGCCTCCCAGAGTGCTGGGATTATAACCCTGAGCCACCATACCCAAACAAAAAAAAAAAGCATTCCCCCTTTAAGATTTAAGCTTAATTTTTTTTTAATTTAAGCTTAATGTTAACTTCATTTCTCTGATTGTAGCTCAGAAAACAATGAAATGTAACCCAGCAACCTCAAGTTACAATTTAAGCCAAACAAATTTGTGGAACCTGAGACTCAACAGTGATTATGGAAGGTCATTTGTTTTGTGAGAAAAATGCTGTTGAGCTGGTGTGGTGGCTCCTGCCTGTAATCTCAGCTTGCACAGCTGAGGTGGCAGGATTGCTTGAGGCCAGGAGTTTGAGACCAGCCTGGGTCATATAGCAAAACACCGTCTCAAAAAAAAAATTTTGAACGAGAAAGAAAAAAGAAAACTGCTGTGGGGGTATATTTCTAAAAGTGCATTTTAAATTACCCAGTTAAATTTTTGCTATCTGGGCTTGGCGCCTGTGGCTCAAGTGGCTAAGGCGCCAGCCACATACACCTAAGGTGGCAAGTTCGAATCCCCAGCCCGGGCCCGCCAAAGAACAATGATGGCTGCAACCAAAAAATGGCCAGGCGTTGTGGCGGGCGCCTGTGGTCCCAGCTACTTGGGAGGCTGAGGCAGGAGACTCGCTTGAGCCCAGGAGTTGGAGGTTGCTGTGAGTGTGATGCCATGGCACTCTACCCAGGGGGATAGCTTGAGGCTCCAAAAAAAAAAAAAATTTCGCTATCTGTTAGTTAATACGGCAAATAGAAAAATATCCATCAATTACTCAAGCCAAGTAAAAGTATTTGGTTTGCCTTTTATCTTAGTTTTTATAATCTAGTCCATGTTTTTTTCTTCTTAGAAAGCAGTTAATCTTTTGAAGTTTGGTAAGAAACTATAAGTTTCTATTTTGGAGAGCAACGAAGATAGATGTTAAGCTAGTTGCAGCTGGCATGTGAAAATTCTAATTTTAGTTCACACAGGGACGGTTCTTCCATGACTCATCTTCTCTGTGTTTTGATGTAACATTTTCTGTCATAGCTGTCCTTCCCTCTTTCAGACACACTGGTAGTAACAGTGGGAGTTACACTGCCCAAAATCTGTCTTTTGTGAAAAATAGAAGTCAAAAATTTGGAAGTTATTCTTTTATAATGGTCCAGAACTTTTTTCTACTTTAAACATCACCTTCTCATCTTGTACTGTAGATGTGCAGAAAGTTGGCCTCTGCTGGCCAACTATCGGTGATAATGAAATGAATCCGCCTTTATGCTTCTGGGTTCATGGCGATCATTACATTTTTTTAGAAAAATAAAATTTGCCTAGTTGAAAGCCTAATTTTAAGGTAAATATCTTTGAAAATGTGTTATTCTTTCCCCTAACTTGGTAAACAGAAAATACTAAACATAAACTAGTTGTAGTTGAATCTGTCAGATAATGGGAAGAGTAAGAGAGGTTGTTGCCTAGAGTGCGGCTGACAGCCCCGACCCTGGGTTTCAGTTCCCTTTCCACCACCTTAGGTAGGGTGGGATGGGGGTTGAGATTAAATCTTGCTCTGTTGCCTGGGTAAAGTGCAGTGGCACAATCATAGCTCACAGCAACCTCAACCTGCTGGGCTCAAGGGCTTCTCCTTCCACAGCCTCCTGAGTTGCTAGGACTACAGCTGCCCACCGTCATGCGTGGGTAATTTTTCTATTTTTGATAGAGATAGTCTTGCGCTTGCTAGGCTGGTCTCCAACTCTTGGCCTCAAGTAATGCTCCCTCCTTTGCCCCCCAGAGTACTAGGACTGTAGGCATGAGCCACTGTGCTCCATCTAAACTTCATGTTTTAATGTGTAAAATAAGTATAACTCCTCACAAAGTTGACTTTAGAGCTGATGTACCCTATGATTCCATTTGTGTAGAAGTCCAGAATAGGTACGTCCGTAGAGACACAAGGTAGATTAGTGGTTGCCTGGGACTGAGAGGAGAGCAAATGAGGAGTAAGCGGCTCTTAAAGGATAGGAATTTCTTTTGGGTACAATAAAAATGTTCTACACTTAGATTGTGGTGATTGTACAATTCTGTGAATATACGTAAACCATATACACTTTAAATGGGTGAATTTTTTTACGTGTAAATTGTATCTAAAGGATTTTAACAAATTAAATGAGTTAGTGCATATAACACAGTGAGCAGCACACAGCAAATGAACAATAAGTATTAGCTCTTCTTACTGTTGCAAAACCATTTGTGTTAGGGCGGCACCTGTGACTCAGTGAGTAGAGACCAGCCTCATATACCAAGAGTGGCAGGTTCAAACCCAGCCCCGGCCAAACTGCAACAAAAAAATAGCCAGGCGTTGGCATTGGGTGGGCTCCTGTAGTCCCAGCTACTCGGGAGGCTGAGGCAAGAGTATCGCCTACACCCAAGAGTTGGAGGTTGCTGTGAGCTGTGACACTGTAGCACTCTACCAAGGGTAACAAAGTGAGACTCTGTCTCTAAAAAATAATAATAATAAAAATTAAAAAAAAACTATTTGTGTTGGCAATTGTAATCACATCAGAAAAGATTTTTTAACTATATTAGATTTACCTACTAGATATGTACCTTAAGGGTGTGATTTGAATTATACACTGACTCTCTGGGTAATCCTATCCAACCTGTTCCTCTTTGTTGTTGTTGCTGTTGTTGTTTTGAGACATAGTCTCACTCTTTTGCCCCAGGGAGAGTGCCATGGAGTCATCATAGCTCATAGTAACCTCAGACTCCTGGGCTCAGGCAATCCTCCTGCCTCACCCTTCCAAAGTAGCTTGATACTACAGGCACCTGCCACAAAACCCTGCTAATTGTTCTATTTTTAGTTAGGGATGGGAGTCTCACTCTTGCTCAGGCTGATCTTGAACTCCTGGCCTCCCACTCCACTTCCCAAAGTGCTAGGATCACATGCGTGAGCCGCTGCACCCAGTCTAGCCTGTTCCTCTTGCACTTTACCTGCTGATTCAGATTCATGAGCAGCGTTGCCAAGGATATCCGTACATTGAAGGCAGAGAAGGGAAACTAACTGGGAGGCATACATCGTCATCCTCTCCCTCCCAGGTTTGGTTATGTTTAGATTTCTGATCTGTTTAGAAATTCATGTTTGTGTTTAGCCTGAGTTAGTCTCTGACTTCACTTCTTCCTGATGGATAGCCATCAAGTCTAATACCATTTATTGAATAGTCATTCGCCACAGATATAAATTGGAAAAAAATAAAAATCTTACATATATACATATAGTAAACTAGGTACATAACAATTTTTAAAAGTCGCTCCAGACCTAAAATATCTCACAGTTCCTTTTCCGAAATTCCATATTGGTCTTTTACGTTGAGAAAAGTGTTCAGCTATCCATGAGATAAATGTTTGCATTACCTTTTTAAGCTAATACATTAATAATAAGCTGCATTAGCCATTACCATCTTGACTGTCAACATTCTATTTCAATCCATCTAACTTGAGAGAATACTGTTTGGTATTATGGGTGCCTTTTGGTTAAAAGAGGAGGCAAGACTCAGAAAAACTTGGAACGAAAGTACAGCCTGGTGAAAATGGAGAAAGCATAGTCTGATCAACCAGTGCAGAGTGACCAGGGCAAGGGCAGAGGTATGGAAGTGTCAGGATATCCCGAAGGGGACAAGAGTTGCTAGAGGAGGTGAAAAGACCAGAAGGGGCACAAAAATCTGCCTTTATTTATTTCACCAGTGTTAAAGAATTTTAAGTTATGACTCTAAATAATATCCTTTAGTTGAATTTGACTATGATAATGATGTGGGTAAGCCTGTCTCTTTGTAAAGAATTGATCATATGAAGAACTTAATAGGGTGGTACCTGTGGCTCAGGGAGTAGGGTACCGGCCCCATATACCAAGGGTGGCGGATTCAAACCTTCAAGCCCAGCCAAACTGCAACAAAAAAATAGCCGGGCGTTGTGGCAGGCACCTGTAGTCTCAGCTGCTTGGGAGGCTGAGGCAAGAGAATCGCCTAAGCCCAGGAGTTAGAGGTTGCTGTGAGCTGTGTGACGCCACAGCAATCTACCGAGCGCCATAAAGTAAGACTCTGTCTCTACAAAAACAAACAAACAAACAAACAAACAAAAAACTTTAATAATAACAACTGGTTGTCAGTAAGAAAAAGTCCTTCTACTTCTTTAGTCAACCTAGGCAATTGGCGAGGCAAAAGACAGAGAGACTATTAGAGTCTTCTTGCTAATTTATCTAGAATTACTGTTGAAGAAGCCATTCAGATTAAATACAAAATGCAAGCCAGACAAGGGAGGTAGCATTGTTTTTATTTTTATTTTTATTTTTGGGGGAGTGGTGCCATTGCTGGGTTTGAACCTGCCACCTCCAGCATATGGGGCTGGTACCCTCCCCTTTTGAGCCACAGGTGCCGCCCAGCATTGTTTTAAATTAGAGAAAGCTTTCAGTTAAGTGGTAGTAAATGAAATAGATTTTACTTTTTGTGAATTACACTTATGTGGAAAGTCATTAACTGTTTTCATTAGAAAAGGCAAGAACATAAGTCTCAGAACTTCTTTCTCCTATGCCAGTGAAGATACTATTTTTAAGGCTCCATTCTTAAGGTTTTAGTCCTGATCCAAAGTTTAAGGAAAAAACTACCCTCTAAAGGGAAGAGGTCAAAACCACTACTTCAGGGTATGGTAGGCACTGTTTAAAAACAAAGTTAAGCAGTTCCCTTTTGCTTTACTTTGTCAGTTAAAATGAAAACAAAAACAAAACAAAACCTGCTAGGGGATATTATAATTAAGCATTATTTTTGTCTTCCCTCGGCAAGGACATATTCTTTTTCAACTTGATAATGATTCCCTTGTTTGGCTCAACTGTGCGGTTTGCATCTTGAACTCATAACGTAATTGTGTCAAGAGGACTCTAATGAGGGAAAAAAATTGGTCTCAGAGTGAATAATAAATTCCCATCTATCCCGCACACTTCGTTCACAACCCTGTTTTCCCCAGAAGGATCCAAGCCGTGGTCAGAAGGCTTTAGACAGCAGCACTCCTCATGCCGTTGTTCTTCATGATTTTCCAGCAGGTAAGGATACGAACAATAAGGTGGGAGAGCCATAGGATCCAGGAGCAAGGCATCCTCCCTGGGACCTCCTCCTTCATGTTCTTTGCCTTTTCTTCTCCTAGACTGGAGAGGTTATCTTACCCAACACTCTGACCTTCAGGAAGGGTTAATTACACCCAGTCATTCCAGAAGCTTGGTTGAGTACCTTTGCCTTTGAAAATCCCTGAGAAAGGTTCGGTGCTTGTGGCTCAAGTGGCTAAGGTGCCAGCCACATACACCTAAGGTGGCGGGTTCTAATCCAGCCCAGGCCCGCCAA
>NW_003852436.1:10953368-10955042 GCF_000181295.1 Otolemur garnettii | reverse complement strand
AAAAAAAACCAATGAGCAATAGCAAATGGCTTACCAGTTGCTAACTTAACTCTTTCAAAATAGTGGGTAGTAATTAACAATTGTAATAAAGTTAATTCTAACTTAAAAGTGAAGTTCTTTTGTCATAAGAGTTGTCAGCCGTTACTTACCTGTGAGATCAAAATGGAAATGTTTCTGTAATCACTTTTTAAATACCTTTATATTCAGGGCTACAAATAAACTTCAGATTAATTTATAATCCACTTTCATCCAGATTTATTTACATCACTTGATAGACTGATTTTTTTTTTTAACTTTTAATTTATTATTTATTTATTTTGAGACAGAGTCTCACTATGTCGCCCTCAGTAGAGTGCCATGGTGTCACAGCGCACAGCAACATCAAACTCTTGGGCTTAAGTGATTCTCTTGCCTCAGCCTCCCAAGAAGCTTGGGCTATAGGCACCTGCCACAATGTCCAGCTATGTTCCTGTTCCAGTTGTTTAGCTGTTGTTTAGCTGGCCTGGGACGGGTTTGAACCCACCACCTTCAGTGTATGTGGCTGGCGCTGGTTGTAACCATTGGGCTACAGGTGCCAAGCCCTAATTTTTATTTTATTGTGTGTAAATTCACTTGCTAAAGATCTGTGTTACTCCCTTAGTTAATATTTGAAACTGAAATTGCTTCAAGCGTGATTGAAAATAATGATATTATACCGTGTCTATAAAGGCCTTCCATTGTTCATTGTGTATTCAGCAAGGGGGTTGTATTGGCACAGTAGGAATCATTGGCCAGCATAATGTTTTTTTAACTGTTTCCCATCAATCAATGCATGGTAAATATATCTAATTTGGTGTTTAAAAACAGAGCTGATAACAACAATATCCAAAAAAAAAAAGAATAGTAATTTTTAAGTCAATTTGATTGGTATAATCTGTTCTGACAATCAGTAGAAAATACTACCTCAGTGTACAAAACTAAATGCTACTTTGTGATCTGATCAAATCTGCAACGAGGATAAATTTATCATACATAACTATAATTTTATATTACAGAGCAAGTTGATGATTTGAACCTCACTTCTGGAGAAATTGTTTATCTTTTGGAAAAGATAGATGCAGATTGGTACAGAGGGAGCTGTAGAAACCAGATTGGCATGTTTCCTGCCAACTATGTCAAAGTAATTGTAAGTAGGGCTGTGTTGTTTTTATTGGTCATAATCTCAGTGGTTCTGGGTGACTCATAGGTTGGAAAAAAATGACCAGAAGCCTAGATTCTTTGGTGGTTTTTGTTCTCTCCCTTCCATTGATTCATTTGGCACTTGACACATTTAAAAATAAAGATTTGTTCAACTAGGTAGTTATTACTGTTATATTATGGGGTTTTGGAACATAATGCCTAAATGCTATCTGAAATCCTGAAGTGAAAGACCAGCACTGCTGGTCAACTGGCCAATCTGCTGTTCTTAGGAGGTTGTTAAGAATATATGTTAACCTTTGAGACATTTAGTAAATGTGAATTAAATGTTCTCTAAAGTTATGGTACCATTTCTCTTCTTCTTTCTTTTTTTTTTTTTAAGAGACAGGAGTCTCACTTTGTTACCCTTGGTAGAGTGCTGCGGTATCACAGCTCACAGCAACCTCCAGCTCTTGGGCTTAGGCAATTCTCTTGCCTCAGCCTCCTGAGTAGCTGGGA
>NW_003852436.1:10948719-10952891 GCF_000181295.1 Otolemur garnettii | reverse complement strand
TCTTTTATCTTTTCCATTCACATTTATCTCCATCTTTTAAAAAATTCAATTTGGGAATACTAAAACACTTTGTTGTAAATGGTGGTTCATTCATTAATGATTTCTCACATAATTTCTAATTTGATGGGGGAAATTATATTAAAGCATCAGAATTTTGTACACCCTTGTGGCCTACCTTACTAAAACATACCCGTACGTTGGACCTTTGTGGGCCAAGCCCAGGTGGCCATAAAACATTGGGGTGAAATCAGCCTGCCCCTATAGTCATGCATCAGAGCAGTATGATTCAGTTGCTGATACAGCTTATTGATACTCTGAAATACCAATGAAGTTAGCCTGAAAAGTTCAGCATTAACAGCTTATTTGGAGGGAAAAAAAGCAAATAATTTTCCATTACATCAGAAATTTAGAAAACAAGTCTAGTAGCAAATCTGTATTTTTCGAATAGAAGTGAGTTTGAGTCTCCTGGATAGAAATGTAGGTCTTAAAAATTGTCAAAAGAAAAAAAAATTGTCCAGTGTATACATGTATATGCCCTGATTCTTTGAAGAAATTCACCCATGTTCTTAATATTACTAAATTAATATTAAGAATAATGTTTTTGTTATTAGCACTCTTCCTCATTTTTCTTCGGTCTAATAAAGCAGTACTTTAAAAAGTACAATTACCACACTGAAATCAATCACTGAATTTGCCACATTATTGGTAAAATCATTATTTCTAAGCCCATGAGTTTAAAAAATCTTTAGAATTCATCAAGACGGGCCCTGATTTATTTAATATAAATCTCAGAGCCTTCAGTAGTTTCAGATTATGGCCAAATATTTTATTACAACCCTTTCCTGGGCCTTGCACATGAGATATTGTATAAAGAGCTGGCCACTTAGTAGATGCTCCCTAAGTACCAGTTCCTTCCTTTCTTCCTTATTCACATTGAAGGGAAAAGAATATTACAGAGTTATAGATATGGAAATAATCTGTGAGTTTGGCTGACATTTTTATTTGGGGGTCAGGGAAGTATTGAAGAGTCCTACCACTACATGGAGTAATAGCTGTAGAAGGGCTGTTGTGTGACCACATGAACACTTGATGCCTGGTTTGTTTCTTAAGTTCTTCAGCTGTAATTTTTAACTTGGAGAACATGAGATAGAGAAACTAAGTCAGAAGTAGAATGATATTAATGTGCTCATTCCAGCAAATAAGAGAAGTATTAAATGGCTACTCAAGGAAAGCTACATCACAAGTTACACATTTTTTTCAAAACCCAAATTCAGGATTTCTTTCCATTTAGCATTAATGGTACACTGCTCAAGTTTAACATGTTGCTAAACTGGATGGTTGATTTTAATCATGTATTTCCTAATCACTTAACCTTAAATTTATCTTATTAAAAGTCTGAAAAATGGCCAGGCAAGGTGCATTACATCTGTAATCCTAGCATTCTGGGAGGCCAAAGAAGGCGGACTGCTTGAGCTCAGGAGTTCAAGACCAGCCTGAGCAAGAGCAAGACCTCATCTCTAAGACTAGCCAGGTGTTGTGGTGGGTGCCTGTAGTCCCACCTACTCAGAAGGGCAGAGGCAAGAGGATCCCTTGAGTCAAAGAGTTTGAAGTTGCTGTGAGCTGTGGCGCCATGGCACTCTACTCAGGATGACAAAGTGAGACTGTGTCTCAAAAACAAATAAAAAGTAAAAATCTGAAAAAAATATGTTACTTGATTTTGTCTTTACCAGGTTGATATTCCAGAAGGAGGAAATGGGAAAAGAGAAACAGTTCCATCTCATTGTGTTAAGTAAGTTTATTTGTTTTCTTTTGCACAAAATACAAAGGAGGCAACCGTTTATATCATGAAGAATTACCAAGGAACACTTACAAAAAAGTGTGACTATTCAGATTCTAAGTGTGTCTTTTTAATTTAGTTTATGAAGAAAACTTGTTTAAAAAGCAATAGTGTATTAAAATTCTGATGAAATGGATACAAGGGACACTCCATAAGTTTTGAGCTACACAGAAATTAAGAAACGTAAAATCATTTTGATTACTATATTTTCTCAAAACATTCTGCGCATTTTTGCATTCTTATAAACTATTTTTGAAAATGTATTTTCTTCAAGAGCTGAAAACTTAATTTCGTAGGCTTAAGCAACTTTTTTAGGTCTGAAGAACATTTTCCTGCACATGCAATTTTTTATTATAGGGAATAGGAAATAATCACTTGGGGCCAGGTCAAGACTGTAGAGTGGATGAATTATAAGTTTAACTTCTGTGGACTCCCAGAACTGAATGGTGATGTTGGCTGTGTGGGCGGATGAATTGTCATGGTGCAAGATGGTCCCCTGAAGTCTAGTCCTTGGCTGCTGTTCTTGAAGCTTCCTGAAAACTTTGGGTAGGCATATTGTTGTGTACCACTGAGCAGTGACAGTCCTTTGTTCCTCCAGAGGAACAGTTGCAACATGGTGGCTTTTGGAGGAGAAAGTTGCCGCCATTTTCTTTCCAACACATTGGGGCACTTCACTTTGGTGGGTTTTCATCAAGAAAAATCCACACTGCTGACTGATGTTTATTCTCTGCCTCAAACTGGTAAATTCAGATTTTGTCACCAGTGTCGATGTCAAAAACATATCTAGACTTGCCTCCAGGAACCTGACCAGCATTTCTTCACACCATTCAACCCGGATGTGTTTTGCTCCTCTCAAAGGGTGAGGCACCCATAGGATGACACATCCCTGGCTTGAAGATAATCATGCAGGATTTTGGATACTGCCAGTGTTTCAGTGTGCCTTGCCACTTCAGTGCCCTTAAATGTCCCTTAAATGTTTACATGAGCAGTATTTTCCACAGTGGTGAGGTTTTCCTCAGTTACTGTAGTCACTCCTCTCCTCGTCTTTCAGTGAAGTTTGGCCTCTTTTAAAACTGTTGAAACCACTGAAAAATTGTGCAGGAAGGAGTAAGATCCCTAAAAGCCCCTTGCAAATGCTCACCCATTTAGCCCACTTTTGAAATCTTAGTAAATCATTACGAGAAAGTGCTGCCTTCCCAGCTCCATAGCTGGTGCCATCTGAGTGCCATGAGGACAGAAACAAATGCAATGCAATAAGCCCAGCAAGTGGAAACTCGCATGGGTGAACCAGAAAGGACGCTGCTGTTGACTGTATTTCTTGGAAGTGAAATAATAGACTATACTGTCTCAAAACTTTTGTAGTGACTTCCATAGAAGCAGACATAAGCCACTCTCAGTATAAGAAATATAGATAGTAGCAACAGAGCAGAATCTGTCCTGAAGCTTCCCACAGCCTAACCTTAATGCCAGCAGAGATGATGTCATTGTCCAGTGCATTTTATCTTGACCTTTTAGTGTTTATCTACCAACAAGTTTTCAAACAGTTCGAATAATTTTGTCATGGGAAATATTTTATAGAAATACAAATCGTGAATGGACACAGTGGCTCATATCTATAATCCTAACACTCTTGGGAGGCCAAGGTGGGCGGATCTCTTGAGCTCAGAAGTTGGAGACCAACCTGAGCAGGAGCAAGAACCCATCTCTACTAAAAATGGAAAAATTATGTCCACAGCTATACCACCCTGAATGTACTGGATCTTGGCTAAAAAATGGAAAAAATTAGCCAGGCATTGTGATGGGTGGTTATGGTCCCAGCTACTTGGGAGGCTGAGGCAAGAGGATTTCTTTAACCCAGAAGTCTGAGTTTGCTATGAGCTAGGCCAATGCCATAGCACCCTAGCCTGGGTGACAGAGTGAGACTGTCTCAGAAAAAAAAAAAAGGAAGAAAGAAAGAAATAGAAATACGTATCCTACAAAAACTAATGGGCATTTTGTATTGTTCTGTTTTTAAGAGGAACTAGAGGAAACTGAAAAAAATTAAGTTGAAGGAATCTTCCTTTCTTCATGAGAAACTTTCCATGAATGTACTAACATGTGCCCTTTTATGTGTCATTGTGATTCCTTTGTGATTTCAAACATTGCCACAATGCAACTTTATGTTCTAGTTAAATGAGCAAATTAATAGACTTCAGTACATGCTGAAGACTGTAATGAGGAGATGCTCCCAGAGGGCTTTAGAAAATATCAAAGGTTATCACAAATAAGGAGACTTCTGATGGTACAGCAGTTCAATTAGTTCAGGTTCAGCTCCTCTCCTATTTTTTTTTTTTTT
>NW_003852436.1:10943176-10947847 GCF_000181295.1 Otolemur garnettii | reverse complement strand
AAAAAAAAAAAGTGAAAATTCATTTTTATTTTATTTTTGAGACAGAGTCTTACTCTGTCACCCCCACTAGAATGCAGTAACATCACCCTAGCTCACTGCAACCTCAAACTCCCAGGCTCACGTAATCTTCCTGCCTAGGTTTTCCAAGTAGCTGGGACTATAGGCACCTACCACAACACCTGGCTTTTTTCTTTTTCTTTTTTTTGAGACAGAGTCTCACTCTGTCACCCTTGATGGAGTGCCGTAGCATCATACCTCGCAGCAACTTCAAATTCCTGGGTTCAAGAGATCCTCTCGCCTCACCCTCCTGAGTAGCTGGGACTATAGGCACCCACCACAATTCCCAGCTAGTTTGTTGGGTTTGTTTGTTTGTTTGTTTCTATTTTTATAGAGACAAGTCTTACTCTTACTCAGTTTAGTCTCAAACTCTTAAGTTCAAGCAATCCACCCACCTCAGCCTACCAGAGTTCTGGGATTACAGGTGTGAACCACCATGTACCCACTTAATTTTTTCTATGTACCCGACTTAATTTTTTCTACTTTTAGTAGAGATTGTGTCTTACTCTTGCTGAAGCAGGTCTTGAACTCTTGACCTAAAATGACTCTCCCACCTTGGCCTCCTAGAATGCTAAGATTGCAGGCATGAGACACTGTGCCCAGCCCTAAAATATTTTTTAAAGCAATAGAATTAGGAATAAGATTATGTATTATGATATACCAAGTTTCTGTTTTCTTCAAACCTTCTCCTAGTTTTTCAGGCCAACTCACTGATTGATTTAGCACTTACTAGCATTTACTCTATCCAGCTGATGCCCATTGCATTCTTCCCAGATTTTTTTGGGGGGTGTGTGTGTCTGTATGTAGAGACAGTCTCATTCTGTCACCCTGAGTAGAGTGCTGTGGCGTCACACAGCTCACATCAACCTCCAGCTCCTGGGCTTAGGCGATTCTCTTGCCTCAGCCTCCCAAGTAGCTAGTACTACAAGCACCCTCCATAATACCCAGCTATTTTTTTTGTTGCAATTTGGCCGGGGCCGGGTTTGAACTCCCCACCCTTGGCCCCCTACCCACTGAGCCACAGGCACTGTCCATCTTCCCTGATTCTTTTTTTTTTTTTTTTGAGACAGAGCCTCAAGCTGCCCCCCTGTGTAGAGTGCTGTGGCATCACAGCTCATAGCAATCTCCAACTCCTGGGCTCAAGCAAGTCTCCTGCCTCAGCCTCCCAAGTAGCTGGGACCACAGGCGCCCGCCACAATGCCTGGCTATTTTTTGGTTGCAGCCATCATTGTTGTTTGGCAGGCCTGGGCTGGATTCAAACCAACCACCTTAGGTGTACATGGCTGGCGCCTTAGCCACTTGAGCCACAGGCGCCAAGCCCTTCCCTGATTCTTGATCAGGAAGTTTCCTATCTTGCCCTGAGATTCTCAGAATTAGCACCCCTAACTCTGTGCCCTTATGATTGGAAGGTACAGCCTGGCCCGTGAATTGCAGTGGCCCAACGACACAAATACATGGAGATGAGGGAAATTCTGTAATGAATTACTAAGATGATCAAAAGATATGGCAATGTAAACTAACCACCTAGCTGCTTATCTGGATTTCTTTACAAACTCTATAACCTTGAGCTTTAGCCTTTTGGGGTGAGTAAGTTCATACCTAAAACGTAAGCACTGTCATTTAAAAGTGTAACTTACTCATTCTCAAGGAAAAATTTAACTTAGCCTAGTATCTTGTTCCGTAAGAACAGAACAAATGTATGTTGAAAGACTGAATGATTTTAAAGTATTTTAAAAGTACTCTCTATTTTAACCCGCAAAATGTGTTCTTTGTTCAGGAGCCCAAGATGTGTTGCACGGTTTGAATATGTTGGCGACCAAAAGGATGAGTTAAGTTTCTTAGAGGGAGAAATTATCATTCTCAAAGAGTATGTGAACGATGAATGGGCCAGAGGAGAACTTGGAGACAGAAGTGGGATATTCCCCCTTAACTTTGTGGAAATTATTGAGGATTATCCCATCTCTGGTGCAAATGTTTTAAGTGAGTATGGTTAATATGATGTTTTTATTATGTCATGTCCTGATTCAAATAAAGCAAGTAGTGGGATTATACTTAAACTGAAAAATAATCCATATTGCCATCCTCCTGTTTAGGGTGGAAATAAAAATGATTTTAAAATGGTAATTCATGTGGGATAGTCATTACTTTGGTTATATCTCAAAGAGCTGGTTTTGGTGTTTGAAGTAATTAGTATTATCTTCATATAAGAAATACAAAGACTTTTAAATAGAAATATGAATTCTAGAGCTGTGCTCCCAAACCCCTAGACGGTGGCCTGGTTAGGAACTGGCTGTCAGCATCACTGCCTGGGCTCTGCTTCCTGTCCCATCCCCCTGCCCACCCCATGAAACTGGTGCCTGGTACCAAAAGGGTTCTGGTCTGTGGCCTGTTAGGAATTGGGCTGCACAGTGGGAGGTGTGCAGTGGGTGGGCACATGAAGCTTCATCTGTATTTACAGCAGCTCCCCATGGCTCACATCATTGCCTGAGCTCTGCTACTGGGCCCCTCCCTTCCCCCTGTATCTGGAAAAATTGTCTTCTATGAAATTGTCCCCTCATGCCAAAAAGTTAGGGACCACTGCCATACAGGTATAACTAATGTGCATCCTTCCTCACTTTACATTTAGGTGAACAAGCTCAGAGAGGCCACTACGGGTCTAGCTAGGTAACATTGCCAACACGTGGAGAGACTGGTCTGAAGTCTCAGACTTTTTCACTCCCACCCCCGACCTAACAGTTCATTTCTAATTTATTTCTAATACTATGTGGTCTTTACATCTGACTTTTGACTTTTTTTTTTTTTTTTTTAATGTAGGCACAAAGGTACCAATGAAAACCAAAAAAGAAGATTCTGGCTCAAATTCTCAGGTAGGCTGCTTAGAAAGGTAACTGTATTGACAGCCAGATTTAAACTCTGAGAGGAATACATATTCAATTATAAGTATTAAAGTCATAAGTATCAAAAGAAAACAGTATGAAATCCTGTTTCAGTTCATATAGTAGTTGTTTACAAGACATTAAATTGTTAGCTGGTTTGCCTATTTTTTGTTTAGAGTTTATGTAGAGACACGTGGACCCTGATAGAAAATGAGGAAAGAGACAGAACTGGAGAATTCACAGAAGAGATACTGATACATTAGTGGCTAATATTTTTAAACATATTTAATCTCACTAGTGATCAGGGATATGTATAATAAAGCAGCAGAGCAGCAGTAAGGTAACATTTAGTCTGTCCCGTTAACAAAGATTCCATGCAGCTCAACTAGTAGTTATAAGCTTGTGACTATTAAAAAAGGAGAAAGTACGCATGATTTGGCATCCTAAGGAAAGGATAAAAAATGCAACAAGATTTTAGTCACAAAGGTGGTCATAGTGGTGATGGTATAATAAGAAAAAATTAAAATCAACCTAAATATGACCATAATTGGAAGGATGTTCTGAAGACATGAAAAACTAGATTTATAAAGGAAATGTCATGAGAGAAAAACGTATTTTATAGGGAAAGAGGATATAAAATTGAATATGTAGCATAAAAAGACTAGAAGGAATTACATTTAAATTGTGAACATTAAATTGTTTCCAGGTGGTTAAGGTTATCTACGTCATTGGTTTTTCTCCCACTTCTTCATAAATTTCTAAACTTTCCAAATGTTTAGGAACATTTGTATTATTTTTTAATGGGAAAGAGAAAAAAGCTGGGCTAAAAATTTCACTTTGTATTTTATGACTCTCTAAATGTTTAAAGGTAGTGGGAATAGGGTGACTTGCCTGGTTTCTTGTGACATATTTAGAAGAGTGAGCCTGTGGAGGTTATTGTGTCTATTGTAATTGGGCTCTGTGTCTCTTAATTTTTTCATCCCCACCCACTGATCAGTCAAACAAGAAAGAAACTGACAAGTTTTCCAAAAGGAAAAGTTTAGACGGTTGCCTGCTTTGTTTGAAAGTGATAGGTTCCATTCTTAGGATTGGTTACTCAAATGCATGAGCAAGAGAGCTGAGATTAGGGTTTTTAGTTTGTTTGGGGTTTAAGATTTATAAGCATCAGTTATTGAGAACTTCAGATGTGCAGGCACTATGCCAAGTGTTCTACAGGCCTTATCTCATTTAATCCTCATAGCAGCCCTAAGGTGAAGCTAGGGCTCAGAAGAGAAGTGTCTCCCCAGTGTACAGTTAGGAACATGGCAGACCTGCCTGAGCTTCTTTAACATAGAGTTCACACCTGATTTGGCAGAAATACTCTCCACAGAGGAAAACCTTCCTCTGATGTTGGGGTAGAATCTTTCTTATCGGAGCATGCTGCCATATTAACTGACCACATTGGGGTTGTTATCCTGCCGACCTTAAAGTTAACTGTGCTTCATAAAATTAAAAGTATGAATTAATTTTTTAAAAGTATGAATTCATGAAGTCCTCTGCCGTAGAATCTGACAGTCTGAATCAAGTGAAGACCTGGGAATTAACAGACTGCCCATTCTTTTTTTTAAGACAGAGCCTCGGCTCGGCGCCTATAGCTCAACCGGCTAGGGCGCCAGCCACGTACACCTAAGGTGGCGGGTTCGAATCCCCAGCCCGGACCCGCCAAACAACAATGATGGCTGCAACCAAAAAATAGCCG
>NW_003852436.1:10942256-10943058 GCF_000181295.1 Otolemur garnettii | reverse complement strand
AAAAAAAAAAAGACAGAGCCTCAAGCTATAGCCCTGGGTATAGTGCCATGGTGTCACAGCTCACAGCAACCTCAAACTCCTGGGCTTAAGGGTGTCTCTTGCCTCAGCTTCCCAAGTAGCTGGGACAACAGGCACCCGCCACAACACCTGGCTATTTTTTGGTTGTAATTGTCATTGTTTGGCAGGCCTAGGCTGGATTCAAACCTACGAGCTCTGGTGTTTGTGGCTGACGCCTTAGCTGCTTGAGCTACAGGCACCACCCAGACTACCATTCTTATCCTTCCTAATTTAGAAAAAGAAGAGCTTCACTGAAAGATAGATATTTTTCAGAATTTCTCATAGTGTCATAAAAACTATGCATAAATTTTTTTATGCTTTTACCAAATTTTTTAATGTAAATATCATAGATCATAATAAGAAAAAAATTTTTGCTTAAGCATGAGATATCCCTTAGAAGTTCAGCAGAAAAGTCACCAATCTTATCTTAATTGTCATTTATTAATAGAATTATATTTTAAGAAAAAAATTATTAGAAACTTACTTCTGAAACTTGATAGCAACATAAAGTTATTTAAGGATGTCTTTGGGACTCAGCACCTATAGCTCAGCGACTAGGGTGTAAGCCACATACATTAGAAGTGGCGGGTTCGAATCCAGCCCAAGCCTGCCAAACAATGACAAACTACAGCCAAAAAGTAGCCAGGCATTGTGGCAGGCACTTGTAGGCTCAGCTACTTGGGAGTCTGAGGCAAAAGAATCGCTTAAGCCCAAGAGTTTGAGATTGCTGTGAGCTGTGATGCCG
>NW_003852436.1:10939069-10940809 GCF_000181295.1 Otolemur garnettii | reverse complement strand
TAGGTCAGAAACAGAGTAGGTCAAAACTCCTGTGCTAATCCGTAGTGGTGTCCTGCCTTTGAATAGCCACTCTACTATAACCTGGGCAACATAATGAGATCCCATCTCTTAAAATAGTAATAACAAAATTTTAATAACTATATCAGTTTCTTTTTTTTTTTCTTCAAATGAAGAGATCTTAGACACTGATTCTAAGAGAAGAGATTAGAGAAAGTAAATAGGGCAAATTAGGGCTGATAATTTATGTTATCAACCAGGTATTCAGGTACTTATAAAAACTTTGGCTTAATAACCCCATAATCCCTAAAATAATTCCTTGTTCCTTGGCCTTATAACATCAGGTCTCAGTAACATAGAAGTTTTATTTGTAGCTCTAGTAAAGGATGAGCCTTTATAAGGCACTTGTAGCCTGCTACTGACATGTCTTTGAAATCAGTGGAGAAATTAGATGGCATTATAGCCTCTGATTATCTGATTATAATTACAGCCTCATAAGGCACTGAATTCTCATCCACAGTGGCACTGAGCAGAGCTTTGGGGAAATAGTCCCAAAAGGTTGAGCTATTTTACAAAGGGCTTTTTTCTTTCCCTGAAGCCTAAAATGTAATCTTAATCTTAATGCACCAAAGAAATGCCTCTTATTTTTTCTTAAAGTAAAAACAAAACATTTTTTATGATTCTGTTTCCCCAGTCCACAGTGGGACCGTGGTCAGAGGCAAGCTCCCAAGGTAGTGTTTTGGGACTATACTAGAGGAAGGAAGGTGGTTTTAGTAGTCACTGCTGTCAGAAGAGCCTGCGTCAGACAGTGGTAAATTCCCTATCAATGACAGTACTCAGTCAGAGGCAAGGATGCTAGGGAAAGGTAAAGTATCAAAGAGTGCTTGGACAAGGTGCAGTGACGCAGTGAGTGCCAGACAAGGTCATTGGTCTGAATACCTGAATTAGGTGTCTGTGGGCTTTGGGGGATTAGAGCACTTGCTGAAATATCTTAGTATAAGGTACTAACTTCCCATTTTGTGATAGAGTTTTCCTTTATTCTGAATGATAGGATATTCTTTTATCCTTTTTATATTAAAATGTCACTTATATTTAAGATATTATTAGTAAACAAGATATTTTTTTCTTACGCTTTAACTATGCAAAATTAAAAGTTGGTAACTCTCTATCAGTTCGTTGTTTTCTTTGGGAGACAGATTCTCGCTTTGTCCCCCTCAGTAGAGTGCTATGGCATCATAGCTCACAGCAACTTCAAACTCTTGATCTCCTTACCTCAGCTTCCCTAGTACCTGGAACTACAGGTGCCCTCCACAATGCCCGGCTATTTTTAGAGAGCCAGACGCTGTGGCTCAGGCTGGTCTCAAACTCGTGAGCTCAGGCAATCCATCCGCCTCAGCCTCCCAGAGTGCTGGGATTACAGGTGTGAGCCACCGTGCCAGGCCTTTTTTTTTTTTTAATGTCTTAATTCTTTAAAAGTTTGGAAACTGTTGCCTTGTCCTTTTCAGTCTTGGGAATCATTGTTTCAAAATGTATTACATTTATTTTTATGTAAAATATTACTGCAAGTGAAAAATCAACATTCTTTTAGATTTATTTTGACCTTCATTTAAGTTATGTCAGTGTAAACAATAGAATTCACAGGATCCTGCAGAAAAATAGGTTGTCTTCATTTTATAAATGACTGACTGTAAGATGGTTCTCTTGCTTCTTTGTTAAGGGATTCTCCACTGCTTTCAGTGTGAT
>NW_003852436.1:10938241-10938730 GCF_000181295.1 Otolemur garnettii | reverse complement strand
GCCCTCTGGAAACTGACATGGTATGTAGATATGGCCAGACCTAAGAAAAATAGCTGTGTTCTAATTTAGGAACCAAAAGGAACTTATTTATAATAGAAACTTTGAATTGTTGGAGTTGTTACAGATTTTAGCAGAATAGACTAATTTATGACACCTGATAGTGAGCAAGTTTCCTTTCCATTTTCCATAATGAAAACCCTTAAATCAAACCTTCTTTTCCCCAGGTGGTAATGTACTAGGGCTATAAATAAATCCATTTAGAATGTTAAAAATATTCTTAAAAGTACCCAGTGTCATCTTGGATCATTGTTGAATCTTAAACACAGATTCTAAGAAATAGTTAGAAACTGGAAAGAGCAAGATAGTTCATCTTTAGCGTCCTTCATCTGCTAAAGGAATTATAATTTGCAAAGGAGTAAGACGTACAGCCACTTAGACTAACCTGATGAGGATAAATCAGTGTATTAAGGTCAAGCTGTTTAAGATAGG
>NW_003852436.1:10932029-10937517 GCF_000181295.1 Otolemur garnettii | reverse complement strand
TGAGCTCAGGCAATCCACCCTCCTCGGCCTCCCAGAGTGCTAGGATTATAGGCGTGAGCCACTGTGCTCGGCCCATGAAGCCTTTTTTCATTGCTGTATTCTATGTGCCCAACACTTAGTGGGTACCCACTAAATAATTGTTAGATGAGAAATACACTTATATGATAGCTGTTATTCTTATTTATTTCAGAGGGATTTTAAGTTGGGAATGGTGAATTTGGGATACAGAAAATATAAGCAGGAAAATAAATTGCAGCAAGGCTGACAATGGCCAAGGAATGGATTTTGAGGAAATGGATTTTGGCGTCTATATCTAATGATACAGATTTGCATACAAGCAAGTGGCATCCTTAGATACAGATCATCTTTGTAGTGTATCGTTTAATCCTTTTGGCAAATGATGATAAATGAGTTATGTAAGAGAAGGTTATTTATGCTTTTCTGGGTAGGCTGCGACGTACCATGTTTATACTCAACAGAAACCAATAATTATTTTCAATTCCTGTCTTTTTACAGGCTGGAGATATAATAACAGAGCTGGTATCTGTAGATGATGACTGGATGAGTGGAGAACTAAGGGGAAAATCTGGAATATTTCCCAAAAACTATGTTCAGTTTCTACAAGTCAGCTAAAAGTGAAGCTTGACCGTGTTCCATGACACATGAACTCAACTTGAACTATCACTTTGACTATCAGATATGTTTTTGCACTATTTTTTTTAACTGAAAAAGAAATATCTAAGTTGTACATGGTACACTAGAATTTTCTGAAAGCAAAAACCTTGTAGATTTTATAGTTAGCTTTCGTTACAGGAGACACAGGCACATGGAAACTGATGAGCTAGGATTCTACCAAGGAGAATATCTAGCAGGATTAGCAAGGATTAGCAGGGAAAGTGTCTGGTGACGTGGTAGCACGGGGAGGCTCACAAGCAAAAGTTGCACTTGGACATCTGTTTTAATCAGCAGAAATGAATTAACTGTGCTGCTTCATTTTTTACTATTAAAAGAAGATGTTTGACATTCTACATGGTGTAACTATCAGGACGTGGTCGGTAATCCAAGTTTCATTTTTTATATTCAAATTAATTCTTACAGTTTGAGTGCATTAGCCTTATCACCAGAGCAAGTCCTTCCTTCAGGAGAGACTTTATTGATTAGTGGAGCATTTTAAGCACTGAGTGAAATCACTTCATGTTCACCAAATGCTTCTTGTGTTACTGTGTTTTCCATTTGTCCAAGGATTTGAAGGTGGTCAAAATGTGATGTATCTTACCTACTCAAGAACCAAAACCATCCCTAAAATGCCTTGCTAATACAACTAACCCTCCTGTATACATGCTATACTTATTTCTTTTCTCAATTTATACTTTGTTAACAGAGTTGTTATAAAGCACATTTTCTGAATCTTCAATCATTCCTTTGACAATTACTGGTATCCAAAGGAAAATTCATTTTCTTTGTATTACCCCAGTAATATATAAAAGCTGTGTTTTGTTATAGGCATGCATTATGGATTACAAATAATATCTTAGAGTACAGAATAGCTATTAAGATGGAAAACAATGCCAAACCCCAAAGTTCATTTTTTTGCAATATAATCAGAATGAAAATTTAAGAGGACTGATGAATGGTACTTTTTTTGTTTTATTGTTTCTCTAGCTCATCCCTGCACAATTATTAGAGTAAATTTAAAAAAAAAAAAAAAAAACTTTCCTGCTATCCATTGTTAAACATTCTAAGCTTAAGATAAAAGCGGTTCTTTACATGACTAAATCAATTACACTTTATGGGCTGATGCCGAATAGGTTGAAGACAATCTTGTAGATCGATCAACAGAATACTATTTTATTGGAAACATAAAACACTTTCCCACCGATGTTCATAACTTTCTTCTATTTTGAGAAGAGTTTCAAATGCTGGACCAGTTTTTAGCTTTTATTGTTTTTTCCCATTGTCTAAAAAGTTAGGTAACCAGTGTTTACACCATTATGTGAGTGCCACGTGGAATTCTTCTATAAGGAAGGCAGTATTTATCCACTCTGTCTTTGACTAAAGTTCATCTTCCAGTTATGTGGTTACATTTGGTTTTGGAGCATGAGAACTGCTTTTTCTATATGTTTTGGGTAAAGCAGAGATTAGAAAGAAAATTCTTGTCAAATTTCATTCAAAAGTGATTTTATGAGGAATGCATGACTTTAAAGCAGTATCTAAACTTAATTCTCAATTGCAGCAAACTATCCAACAGCAAGAAGGGGACATGGACTGGAGCACGAGGTATATATATTTGTCTGTGTAATTTTAACATCTTATATAGTAGATTCTGAAAACCTATTTTTATTGGAGAAAAATATCCCCCTCACATTTTGGCCTCTGTCAGCAGAATGATAAGTGCAATAGTTGTAAATCTACTTGACACTATAATAAACTGAACTGAACTTTCCAAGTCCCTTTTTCCTCGTATAATTCTGAGTTTTTTAGTATGGAGATGGTTTCTTATTTATATCTCCGGTCCTTTGTGCCACTCAGGTTCAGTATTGATTGGTTGGGTGGGTGGGTGAGTGGATAACATTTGTATATAACAATACTATGTTGGATCCCCTCAATTCTTTCCTTTTTAGTTTGTGGACAAAAATCTATAATTGAAACAAAGTTCATAGTTTTATGTCATTTCATTCTGTCATGCCCTATTTTTTTTTTTTGAAACAAAGTCTCCCTTTGGTTGAGTGCTGTGGTGTCATAGCTCACGGCAAACTTAAACTCATAAGTTCACATGATCCTCTTGCCTCAGCCTCCTGAGTAGGTAGGACTACAAACACCCCCCACAATGCCCAGCTAATTTTTCTGCTTTTTTAGTGGAAGTGGGGTCTCGCTCTTGCTCAGGCTGGTCTTGAGCTCCTGAGCTCAGGCAGTCTACCCTTCTTGGCCTCCCAGAGTGCTAGGATTACAGTATGAGCCACTGCATCCAGCTATCATGCTTTATTTTTTGCTTGCCATTTATTACCCACTGAACTGACAGGAAGCAAAAATAAAATATATAGACTTTCATAGGTACTTTCTTGTTCTGTGTATTGATTGAATTCAATGCAAGATCCAACTGTGTTTAAAGAGAAATATAATTTTATACTCATTGAATTTCATAGGGGAGCAATAGGAATGTGTTCTGGTTTTTGTTTTGTTTTGTTTTTGTCTTGTTTTTCCCCAAGAGTTTTAGGTTAAAACCTGATACTGTTCAGTCAGGCACAATGGTACTCTATCCAGGACAGAGTGAGGCTCTGTCTCAAAAAAACAAAAACCTGGTATCATTCACCTAAGCCGCCTCAAACTAGAATCTTTGAATGTGCTTTCTTTGTTGGGTTAAAACTAAAGAACCCATTTATTATATTGTTCTTATTTTGAACATTAAAAGAAAAGACAGCTTTTTTTTTTCTTTTTTTTTTTTTGAGCAAGTCTCACTGTGTTCCCCCTCAGTAGGGTGCTATAGCTCACAGCAACCTCAAATTCCTGGGCTTAAGCGATTCTTTTCCCTCAGCCTCCCAAGTAGCCAGGACTATAGGCACCTGCCACAATGCCTGGCTATTTTTTGTTGCAGTTGTCATTGTTGTTTTTAGCTGGCCCAGGTCAGGTTCGAACCTGCCGGGCTCAGTGCTTGTGGCTGGCGCCCTGTAACCACTGTGCTATGGGCGCCAGGTGGACAGAATTTTTTTTTTAAGTTAGAAAAGTTTTAGGCCGGATGTGGTGGCTCACGCCTATAATCCTAGCAGTCTGGGAGGCTGAGGTGGGTTGATCACCTGAGCTCACAAGTTGAAGACCAGACTGAGCCAGAGTGAGACCTTGTCTCTAAAAATAGCCAGGCATTGTTGCAGGTGCCTGTAGTCCCAGCTACTTTGGGAGGCTGAGGCAAGAGAATCTCTTAAGCCCAGGAGTTTGAGGTTGCTATGAGCTATGACGCCCTGGCATCCTACCAAGGGCAACAAAGTGAGACTCTTGTCTTAAAAAAGGAAAAGAAAATTTTATTATTCTTCTCTTCCTTGCCCCACTCTTCCTGAAAGCATATTTCTTTAAAAGATGCCCATTTATGTGGCTGAAAAGTAATGGAATATGTCTGTTTTTGTGCCATGAAAATCACAGGGTATGAATACAGTCTGTCACATTTACAATGAAAAAAATCAGTGCATTTCTCAAAATTTATTGTTAGAACTGACATTTGGAAAAAAGTATTTTTCTGTAAGATTGTAAATCAGTGCTCTCAACCATCATTGTTGAGTTTTGTTTTTTTGCTTTTTCTGTTGTTTAGCAGAGCCAGGCCAGGTTGGAACCTGCCACCCCCTGTGCATGGAGCCAGCACTGTAACTACTAAGCTAAAGGTGGCCTTTACTCAGTTTCTTAAGCTTAGATAAATATACCTAGAGAAAATAGTAATAAGATACATGGACTAATTACAAGGGACTATATTCACATATGATTCATGATTTAATGCCATGTTGAATGCCATTGAGTGAATTCTTTGTTGTTGTAGTTTGGCCGGGGCCGGGTTTGAACCCACCACCCTTGGTATATGGGGCTGGTGCCCTACCCACTGAGCCACTGGTGCCGCCCCATTGAGTAAATTCTTAACTGAACTTTTTCAGAACTAATGGGAAATCATTTTCTAACCTATGTGCCTTTTTACTTCACAGTAACTATAGAAGGAAAAAAAAATACAAGTCCAGATTCAGGACAACACCACCATCTAGGGGCCTCTCCCTTAATTGCAAGTTCGTCTTAAACCTCAGAAGAATACTTGGACTCCAGAGCTCAATTTGCAGAGAGGTTAAATGACTTGCCTAAAGTCGCATTTTGGTGGAGTCTAAAGTAAAACCTGACTGTCCTGATTCCCAATCCAGTACTTTTTCCATTTGTTAGGGCAGTGTGATACATTTATTTTCATCAATTAAACAAGTATAACATCTGTTTTATTGGCCTATAAAGGTTACAACTTCTCATATAATACTTATGATAAGAATTTCATGACTAAGCACAGTGTGGCTCATCCCTATAATCCCAGCACTTGGGAGGCAGAGGCAGGTGGGTTATCTGAGCTCACAAGTTCAAAACCAGCCTGAGCAAGAGCGAGACCCTGTCTCTAAAAATAGCTGGGCGTTGTGGTGGGAGCCTATAGTCCCAGCTACTTAGGAGGCTGAGGCAAGAGAATCACTTGGCCCAAGAGTTGAGATTGCTGTGAGCTGTGATGTCATGGCCCTCTGCCCAGGGTTACAGCTTGAAACTCTGTCTCAAAAAAAAAAATAGAAAAAGCTGGCTCAACTCCCATAGCTCAGTCATTAGGGCACCCGCCACATACACTGGGGTTGGCGGTTCATACCTGGCCTGGGCCTGCTAAACAACAAAAACAACAACAACAACAAAATATATAGCTGGGCATTGTGGCGGGTGCCTGTAGTCCCAGCTACTTGGGAGGCTGAGGCAAGAGAATCGCTTAAGCCCAAGA
>NW_003852436.1:10918831-10931930 GCF_000181295.1 Otolemur garnettii | reverse complement strand
GAAAAAGTTTACCAGCATTGTGGTGGGCACCTATAGTCTCAGCTACTTGGGAGGCTGAGGCAGGAGGATTGCTTGAGCCCAGGAGTTTAAGGTTGCTGTGAGCTATGGTGATGCCACTGCATTCTACCCAGGGGGATAGAGCAAGACCCTGTCTCAAGAAAAAAAGAAGAAAAAATGTCCTGTCAGCTTCTCACTTTTAATGTACGTAATTTATATTGCTGTTACCTAGAAATTCAACCTTGAACAGATCCACTAATGGGGATTCCTTTTTCTGTTAAATGGTGAATATTCAAATGCTTGGAACATCAGTTCTTGTAAAAGTGTGTCTGTAGGGTGTGATCTTCGCAACAGCATAGGGATCTTAATCCTAGGTTCTCATACAAATGGAGCACAAAGGGTGCTGAGACTAAGGGCTAAAGGTGGGAGACTGAACAAATGCAGACCACCAGGCACTACTACTCCTTTCATCAGCTCTGACCTGCTCTTGTGCCGGGGGTCTCATCAGGCCTGTGTCTGCCTTCCTCCTGAATAGGCCAGAGAATTCGTGTAAACAGCCTTCCTACAGCAACTCCCTACTCCAGGTGGCCAGACAGGAGCTCCCCACCAGTGGAGCACATTGACACAGAGGCAAAGTTAACTGGTGCTGGGGCAGCCATAGTTGCTGCTAAGCGGCTGGCATTGGAAGAGGTTTTGACAGCTTGATCTTTGGCTATGCCAGGAACCCATCTCAAGCAGCAGCTCTTCTCCTATGCTGTTCTGGGCTTTGCCCTGAGAACATGGGGCTCTTCTGTTTGATGGTCACCTTCCTCATCCTCTTAGCTGTGTGAGGCTCCACAGGGCCACCTACCTGTCCCGCTCCTGAGACTCTATGCCGTTCCTGGTGCTGGAGTGTGCTGTACTTTACCATTAAGGACAGCATTTCTCTCTTTGAAAAACAAACAAACATATGTAGCACAAAACACTGTTTTTATTATTTTGGAGTCTAATAGATTAACCCAAGCACTGTTAAACTAACATGTTTACATTTCAGCGTTTGGGATGCTTTCTGGATATTTTAAGAGAATCATAATTACATGTATATACAGCTACAAATGAGGCTACTACTACTACAAACTCAATGAAATATTCTTTAGAATATGACTTAAATTCATAACTCAAAGGAATATTACCTACTGGGTGTCATCTACTTTTAACAAAAATTGACTGACAATCTTAATACCTACTTTTGGCCTACATTTAGTTCTTGAAAGTTAAAAGGAACAGACCAGACACAGTGGCTCATGCCTATAATCTCAGCACTCTGGGAATTCAAGGCAAGAGGATCACTTGAGGCCAGGAATTCTCAAGACCAGCTAGGGCAACATAGCAAGACCTCCATCTCTACAAAAAGTTGTTTTTTGTTTCTTTTTTTTAATTAGCACAGTGGCACAAACCTAGAGTCCCAGTTACTAGGGAGACTGAGTGGGGAGGATGGCTTAAGTCCAGAGTTTAAGGCTGCAGTGTGATAAGATTGTGCCACTGCATTCTAGCCTGAGTAACAGGGTGAGACTCGGTCTCAAAAAAAGGTTAAAATTTCAGTTTAAAACAAAAAGGAGCAGCTACATTTGTTTCTCTGGTCATGTTGTTGAAGTACTACTGGGTAGAGCCATGACTGAAAGACCATCAAGACCCACCACATTGGCTCATCTCCCATAACTCAGTGGTTAAGGTGCCAGCCACGTATACTGGGCTGGTGGGTTCACACCGGGCCCGGGCCAGGTAAACAACAATGACAACTACAATAAAAATAGCAGGTCGTCATGGCAGGCACCTACAGTCCCAGCTACTTGGGAGGCTGAGGCAAGAGAATTGCTTAAGCCCAAGAGTTAGAGGTTTCTGTGAGCTGTGACATCATGGCACTGTACGCAGGGCAACAGCTTGAGACTCTTGTCTCAAAAAAAAAAAAAAAAGACCCACCACATGGTCCTCCAGCTTCCCAAGTAGCCAACATCTAAAGAGCAGAATTGTTGCTTCCAAAGGGCCTCAGAGCATTTGGCTAATCCTCTGCTGGAAACACTGGTGTCTTCTCTTTAGAGATATAAAAATGTCAAAGCTATTAAAACATAAACATACTGTGATGAGGGTCATCTAATCTATCAGTGTATGCAGAGCATTCTAGAGTCAGGTGAACAGAGGCCAGGTTAGACAGGTTTGGTTGAGCTGCCAAAGGCCCAGACGTCCACTGCAGCGAGGGGGCTGGGCTCCAGCTTGGAAAGCAGCACACAAATGGAGCACTAGGACACAGTATCTGAGAACCACCCACCAAGTGGGAAAGCTGCCAGGTGCAGCTGTGTCAGGTTGCTCCTTCTGAGGGGGATGGGTGACTTCTATATCTCCTTATAGTGGATAGCCACAGAAATGGGACTGCTTTATGGAGAAAATGAAGGTGATTATGAGTCTTACAAGAAGCTTGGGAAGATGAAAATTGGGATCATATTATCAAATACAAGGTGTGAAAATTAAGTTCGTGAACTCATTCTTTAAAAAGTACTATGGGTGGTGCTTGTGGCTCAAAGGAGTAGGGTGCCAGCCCTATATACTGGAGGTGGTGGGTTCAAACCCAGCCCCTGCCAAAAACTGCAAAAAAAGAAAAATACTAAATACCTCACTGAATATGCCTATGGTTGCTTTCAAGGTACTCTCCTTGGGAAGCTATGCGCGATGTCAGTGCCTAGTCCAGCTTCAAAGCAATTTTGGAACTGTTTTTCTGGAATGGCCCTCAGAACTGTCATTATATTATCTTTAATGCCTTGAATGTCATCAAAATGTCTTCCTTTCAGTATTTCCTGTATCTTTGAGTAAAGAAAAGAGTCACTGGGAGCCAGATCCGGTGAGTAGGGAGAGGGTTCCAATACAGTTCTTTTGTTTACTGGCTAAAAACTCCCTCATAGACAGTGCTGTGTGAGCTGGCACATTGTCAGGAGGCAAGAGCCATGAGTTGTAGGTGAAAAGTTCAGGTTGTTTTCATCTCACTTTTTCACACAGCCTTTTTAGCACTTCCAAATAATAAACTTGATTGTCTAGTTGGTACAAATTCATAATGAACCATCCCTTCCATATCCGAAAAGGTTAGCAACATCATTTTAAATCTTGATTTGGACTGGCACAATTGACTGATTTCCACTGTGCACTTTGATACTTTGTTTAGGGTCATCTTGGTACATACACCTACGTGTTTCATCACCAGCGGTAACATGGCCCAAAATATCATCTTGCCTCTCCAAAAGGTCTGGGCAAACTTCCACTTTCCATTGTTTTTTGTACATTGATGAGCTCATTCAGGACCATTTTTGCACACACCTTGCACCTGCCAAGATTTTCAGTTAAGGAATTCTTACTTATTGATGTGTATTTGGTCTACTATGCTTCTCACAGCCAGCTGATGATTTTGATGCACAATTCAACAAAGTTTTGCAATGTTTTCATCAATTCCGCTCTTTACTAGACTCCCTGACCTCTCTTCATCAATGATGGCTTCCCTCCCCCCCAGAAAAACATTTAATCCATTTGTACACTGCTGTTTTCTTCATGGCATTATCCCCATAAACTTGTACTAACACGTCCCTAATTTCGCTTTCACTCTTGCCAAGTTTAACAGGAAATTTAATGTTTGTTCATTACTCTAATTCAAGCTCCAACATTCTTTCAGTGGCACACAAAAGGCACAACGGTAATGAACGTTACTCAGAAGACACTACCACACATCGACATGAGCACAGCTATAAGATTCTGATATACCAAGATTGTGAACCCTTACTGAGTTATTTGTACAGGGCTGCCAATGCAAATGCACCATGGAAAATTTGGGAACTTAGTTGGTAGACCTTACTTTTATAATTAGGTTTGGTTCCAGACCCAAGTGGATGTGAAGGGGTGTGTTCAGTGTGTGGAAAGCATACCTCAGAGTGAGAGAGACAATCAAATGCAGCAAGTCCATGACCTAGCTGGCTAGACCCATTTTTCAAATTGAGTCATTATTTACTTGAAATGCATAGATAGGTAGATCACTATGAAAGTTTTGAGACTGTTATGGTCCATTCTTTAACTTCCAAGAAACAGTCAGCAGTATCCTTTCTGATTCACCTGTGTGAATTTCAACTTGCTCAGCTTACCAGTGTTGCTGGGAGGGCTTCAGTTGTTTCCATCTGGGTGGATTTCGTGTTTCTTGATTTTTGTGTATCTCAAAACTTTTGTAATGACCCACATACTAAGTAAACAGTGCTGAGTTTTAGAGCCAGGTGTGAGTAATCTCCACTCTGGGAGGCCAAGGTGGGTGGATTGCTTGAGTTCAGAGGTTCAAGACCAGCCTGAACAAGAGTGAGACCCCTTCTCTACTATAAACAGAAAAACTAGCCATTGTGGCAGGCGCCTGTAGTCCCAGCTACTCAGGCTAAGGCAAGAGGATCACTTAAGCCCAAGAGTTTAAGGTTGCTGTGAACTATGACATCATGGCACTCTACTCAGGGCAACAGAGTGAGACTCTGTCTCAAAAAAATGAAGTAAAAATTCTGAGTTTTGATAATTATATGTATTCATATACCACCAATCAGTGTAAGAACATTTCCATCACTGCAGGAAGTTTTTTCACACCCTTTTCTAGTTAACAACTACATCTCTTTTCTTCTCAGAGGCATTCCCTGTTCTGATTTCTATTATTGCAGATTAGTTCTGCCTGTTCTTGAATTTCATAAAAATGGATTCTACAGTATCTATGCTTTCCTTCTGACTTCTTTTGCTCAAGTAACTTCTGTGACTTATCCATGTTGTTTTATCAGTAGTTCACTCCCTTTTAATACCGAGTAGTATTTATACATATGAATGTACCATAGTTTATCCATTATTCTGTTGGGGTTTTTCCAATTTTTAGCTATTGTGAATAAAGCTGGTATGAACTTTTTCAAGTAAGTGTTTTTGTGGAATAGCATTTCATTTCTCTTGGATTCAAACCTAGGAATAAAATGTTAACTCATAGTAAATATGCTTAATTTTATAAGAAACTGCCTGTTTTCCAAAATCACACCCTTTTACACTTCACCAGCAGTGTTTGAGAGCTGCTCCATGTCCTTACCAACATTTGGTTTTATTAGTCTATTGGTATTGTTAGTTTTAGCCACTGTAGTGAATTTACATTTTCTTTTGACAGAACAATTACAGTATCAGACTTCCAGGACCTGACATTTGCAATAATTTTTCTACCTTGACTCCATAAATGATCTTAGCAAATGGAAGCTCATTACCCTTCATAGCTGTCAGTTGCATTGCCTATCATAACATTCCATCCAACAGAGAATTACTCATTAAATTGGTGTGCCTGGGTATTTAACGATATAAATTTAGAGGTGTGTTGTGAAAGTCAATCTGAATGGAACAGCAACATTGTAACTTAAAATGTGTCAATAGGCGTGAGATGCCATTAGTTGCCCTGAGAGTGGACCACAGATCCGATGAAGTCAATCTGTCAGGAGCAAATGGGGCTAAAGTCTTGTGTTATGTGGCCTCATTCACTTCAGGACAAATGGGCTGGCTCAGCACCTGTGGCTCAAGTGGCTAAGGCGCTAGGCACATACACCTAAGGTGGCAGGTTCGAATCCAGTCTGGGCCTGCCAAACAGCAATGACGGCTGCAACCAAAAAGCAGCCAAACAGCAATGACGGCTGCCCGCGTTGTGGAGGGCACCTGTAGTCCCAGCTACTTGGGAGGCTGAGGCAGGAGACTCGCTTGAGCCTAGGAGTTGGAGGTTGCTGTGAGCTGTGATGCTACAGCACTCACCCAGGGGGACAGCTTGAGGCTCTGTCTCAAAAAAAAAAAAAGACAAATGGGCTGACTTTTGGCAGGAGTCATGAAGTCTGGCACGCAAGAAAGTTCTTTACTATGTGCCTTGTCCATGATGGCAGACATGTCACCATTGTGGGGACTATCCAGGTGATGCCAACTTGATCCACAGCCTGATTCCACCAGGTCTTGATACTGGATTTTTGACTTTGGATTTCCAGGCTCTTTGTCTCGACGATTTGAATGAATCAATGGACCACAGGATGGACAGTAAGTTAGGTTTTATTTACAGAGGTATTATTACAGCTCTTAGAAAGAGCCAAACCTTGCAGAGCAGGATAAAATAGGTTTTAAAGTGTCACAGCTCTTACAAAGAGCCAAACCTCCTTGCAGGGTAGGATGCAAGTGTTACAGCTTTTACAAAGAGCCAAACTTCCCTGCAGAGCAGGATATAAGTGTTAGAACTCTTACAAAGAGCCAGACTTCCTTGCAGAGCAGGGTGTAAGTGTTACAGCTCTTACAAAGAGCCAAACTTCCTTGCAGAGCAGGGTATAATTGTTACAGCTCTTCCTCTTTCTCCCTCAAGGTCTGTGACAGTCTGCTGAGGTCTTTGCTCTCCTGTTCCATCTTCTTCAAAGGTCTGCAATGATCTGCTAAAGTCTTGCTCTTCTGCTCTATCTTCCTTGACAGATCTATGATGATCTGCAATGATCTGCCCCTAGGCTCTTTACTCAGGGGTTTATATAGGGGCAATTGTCCAATGAGCTGAAAGCTGAGCTGATTGGTCTATTTTTAGGAGAAAATAGACCAATCAAGAGCAGGATTGAAAATGGACCAATCAGGATGCACTGGAGGAATCAGCAGGGGGTCTGGTCTTTTTTGCTACTGGAGCCTCCCCTCGGAGAGGAAAGCTCCCTCTGCTTGCTCCAGCCTGTTGGTCTAAGGCAGAGCCAGCAGGTCCTCTAGCGCTGCTCTACTGGAGCCTCTGGTGGGAGAGGAAAGCTCCCTCTGCTTGCTCCAGCCTGCCGGTTCCTTGCCGGCTGCTGCCGCCAAGACAGAGGTGGCAGGTCCCCCAGCCCCGCTCGGCTGAGGTGCTACTTTTCTGGTATCAGTCTTACTAGAGAAGTGGCCCTGCCATGGTCATTTCTACAGGAGTGACTGAGAAGGTACAATCAGCAGTTATATTTTCATAGTTAGAGCCCTAAAATGGTGTCTTTACTCTTTCTTTCAAGCACACCTGATGGTTAGCAAAAATATGACGAGGTTCATCAAAAGAATAAGTTCTCGTAACTTTGTTGTTGTTTGTTGTTTTGCAGTTTTTGGCCAGGGCTGGGTTATGAACCCACCACCTCCAGTATATGGGGCTGGTACCCTACTCCTTGAGCCACAGGTGCCACCTTATGAGAGTTCTGCCCAGCTGAGCAGTGACCACATTCTCTTTAGTTCTGCATAGCTGGTGCACAGGTCGGACAGCAACAGCAGCACAACAGATACTCAACTCAGTGTTCAGTAAAATTTGGATTTAGTCAGAAGGCCATGGATCAGAGGTCCCATGTGCTCCCAGGGCTGCAGGTTCCCCACTGCGCTGCAAAGGCCCAGGGAGGCAGCAGGTGCAGGTCTGCTTCAGGAGGTGAAATGGGAGAAAAAAGTTTTCCATGAGGTCCACTACGTGGAAAATCAGGATGATGCAAAGGCTGCTGTATTCAGAACACAGTATTTTTGGCCAGCAAGGCCTGATATGTAGTGAGGCATATACTGTCTCTAGTACCTCCAGTAAAGTATGGAGCCTTTTTTACGTGGTGAATGGTTAAAGACAGCATTAAACCCTGAATCCATCCTCACCCCAAGAAACTTCTTGGTGAATAGGCCCCTGAATTTATTGCAGTTTATCAAACACCCATTGGTGGAGGTGTGATGAAACCCCACTCAAGACCTGACATTGAGAATTCTGAGTTGGCAAAAAACAGAACATCTTTCTTTCATATAGTGAAAACTTTGGACATCAGAGACTACAAACATGTGAACACACACCCTGGTGACAAATAGCTTAGGAGTTTGTTCCATTAACACCATTGTAAACATACCAGTGTCCTAAATGGGAGAATTCCCTCTGAAACTTTTGAGCATTCAGTGCACAAGCATGTACACATCAAACTCATATTTAGCAGTGGAAGATGTAACAACAGTACACTGAGTTGGCTTAGAGGGCTTCACACGTAATTACTGTATTGATAAAATGTTGATAAAGTTTTCAGAGATAATGTCTCACTCTGTTTCCCCAGGCTAGAGTGGCCTGGCTTCAGCCTAGCTCACAAGTTACCTCAAACTCCCTCAGCCTCAAGAGTAGTTCCCAGCACAATGCCCAGCTAATTTTTATATTTTTAGTAGAGACAGGGTCTCACTCTTGCTTAGGCTGGTCTCAAATTCCTGAGCTTTACCCAGCCTCCCAGAGTGCTAGCATTACAGCCATTGTGCCTGGCTGTCTTCATAGAATGAATACTACATTGTCTCTATTCAGAGGTGTAGATGAGAGCTTGTCAGTTACTGTCTATCTTACTAAATGTTGTCCAGCCTGAAAGGATTAAGAGAAAAACTGATGTATCATTTATGTAACTCAATTCCTGGTCCCCATCCCCACTGACTTCTTTAGGCTCAACTCTCGTCCACCCTGGGGAGGAAGCCCCTGCCATTTGGGACTTAAGTCTATGTCTAAACCAGCCTTTAGTAGAAAATATTAAGGCATTTGCTTCTTCACTGAGGGACATTAACGGCAAACAGTATTCATTTCTTTATTCAAGAAGCATTGCACTCCTAGGCACTGAGGGTACAGCAGTGAATCAGATCACTCTCCAACCCCTCCAAAAGCACTGGCCTCACACAGCTTTTCTGATAGACAAAAGTGAATGTTAACTATGGAGAAAAAAATAAGAGTGCAGGAGAGTAGGGTACAATTTTTTTTCCTTGAAGACAGTCTTACTTTGTCACCCCCTATAGAATGCCATGGCACATAGCTCAGAGCAACCTCAGACTCCTGGGCTCAAGCGATTCTCTTGCCTTAGTCTCCCAAGTAGCTAGATTTTAGGTGGCTGCCACGATGCCCACTTATTTTAAGTAGTGTCCCACTCTAGCTTAGGCTGGTCTTGAACTCATAAGCTCAGGCAAACCACCCGCCTCAGCCTCCCAGAGTGGTAAGAGTACAATTTTAAAAGAATGAAACCTATTACTAGGGTCTACAGAGGACGTTAGAATAGACATTTAAAGGACTTAAAGGAGTAAGCCCTGTGGCCACCTAAGGGAATAATATTCCGAGTAAAAAAAAAAACAAGGCTAAAAGATAGTTTGGCTGGAAGAGTAAGCAGAGAATGAAGAGACAAGTCCAAGTCAAGGACTTGAACTAACCATCAAAAATAGGCTTCCATGAGAGAAGTCACAGATAGTTAATTCAAGTGGTTATGGTGGCTTGCTCCAAAGTAATAGCAATGGCATTTGATATTGGAAAGAACTGGTTCAACTCCAGATGTATTTTGGATAAACTACAAATAGTCAAGGATAACCAGAACTTTAGCTTATGCAACCAAAGGGCGGAGGGCAGTATCAAGATCAGGAGTACCATTTCCTAGAGGTCTTGTTGCCCACACAGGAATGCAGCAGCATGATCATAGCTCACTAGGCCTCCAACACCTGGGCTCAAGGAACCCTTACACCTAAGTCTCTGGAGTAGTTGGGAACACAGATGTGAGCCACACTTGGCCCCCCCCAAATTATCATCTTATGTAAAATGCTAATGACATCCAAGTTGAATACCAAGTAGACAGTTGGATGTAGACATACTAAGGAAACGTATGGGCTAGAAATATAAAATTCTCTACCATTTTATTTAAAGCTAAGAAAGTATCTAGTGAAGAGCATAAACATTTCCAAGGATCAAACCCTAGGACCTTCCAAAGCTGATTCAAGGTCCATCCAAGAGAAAGCTTGGAAGACTTAAATACAGGAAGAAATCAACTAAGTGTCACTATTACAAGTCAAATAAAATGAAGATTGCAAATGGATCACTGGATTCACCAACAAAATCGCTGGTAATTTTCAACATAGCTTTTTTGGAGTGGTGTGGGAGAAAAGCTTAACTGAAGCAAAGGCACACAAAATACAAAAAATTAAAATTCAAAGAATGTAGACAAGATACCTGTGGCTCACCCCTGTAATCCTAGCACTCTTTAGAGAAGCTGAGGTAGGTGGATTGCTTGAGTAAGAGCAAGACTTGATCTCTACTAAAAATAGGAAAAACTAATCTGGCGTAGTGGCACACACCTGTAGCCCCAGCTAACTTAGGAGGCTGAGGCAAGAGGATCACCTGAGCCCAGGAGTTTGCAATTGCTGTGAACTATAACGTGGGGCTTCACCCAGGGCGACAGACTCCGCCCCCCCCCCAAAACCACACAAGTAAAATCATACAAGAACATGAAAAAAATCCCTTTGAGCTTTGCTATAGCACCTGAGAGTCTGTGGAAGGCTATAGAAGTATTTTCAGTTTATAGGCTGGTGCAAGGACAGGTAGGAGCAACAGCTTGATTAAACCAGGTATGGGATCTAACACTCAACGGAAAGGTTGTCTTCACACAATTCATTTAGGGATCTGACTAAGCCAGAAAAATACAAGCACTCACACAGAAGGGTAATATATCAATTTTGTTACCAATTATGGGAAATAAAGTCATCAGCTGAGCAAGGAATGAGAAATTGGAAGGTTTGAGGTGAAGATTCAAAATGGGTGACTAGAGGTGGGCAACAGCACATGCCCAACTGGTAATAGACTAGCAACCAGTTTCTCTTGACAAATTTAGCTGCAGTATAGGTGCAAAGTAGTATGTTTATATCCATTTATCTATGCAATTTGCTAAAAAATAGCTGGAGGCAAAAGGTATAATTTAGAGTAATAAAAAAACCCTAAAAGCCAGTGGGCTCTTCCCTTTCTATTACTCAGTTCAACACACTGGTTCTCCAAATAGTAGTAATCTCTGGATCATCAGCATCACCTAAAAACTTCTTAGAAATGCAAACTTTCAGGCCTCCCCCAGAACTACTGAATCAGAAACTCCAAGGTCAGAGCCCAACAGGCCTTCCAGATGATTTGAGAACCATCAAAATGTTAAAGCATATAGTAAAGCATTTCACCTTTCATGAACCATTTATATAAACACTTCCAGATCACTACAGCTTAAAATCGTGAACAGGAGCCCTTTTCAACTACTTAATAAAATCTACACAATAGGACAGAAAAGTTTACTATCATATCATAGTGTCTGATTCTTGATTCTGTCAAGACTATTTAAAAAGAATGTTCAGGGAAAAAAATCACAAATAGGATTCTTTATTTGTCATTATTAAAAGCCTGAATTTTAGACGGATTCTTGGACTGGTGGTTCATATCCATCAGCTCGTTCAACTTTAGCACCTGTCTCGTCCCCAGTAGCTTTTCCAGAACTACTACCTTCACCATGAAGCTCCATGAGTTTTCCCACTAAAAGGAAGAAAAAACTTTATTAGTTATAGCATTGTATCTTGAAACAATTGCCTTCAATCCCACAGTCATGACAGGGAGAAAAAAAGACTGATACAAAGGTCAAGAGAAAAAAACACCCCTCCACAATGTATCTGGCTCCACATTTTTTTCTTTAAGGAATTCTACAATTTGTTACTTACACTCAAACTTGGGTTTCTTCAGCATTTTTACTTTTCTAACGAAGACATCATGGAGAGGATAAATAGACTGGCATGCCTTTTCTATGTCTTTTCCAATGCTATCTGGAATCCTGAAAACAGCCAATAATGCCAGAAATTAATATTTCTTGAAAAGTCCTCATTCTCAGTTGTAAGGAGATAAGCCATTCCCTTTAAACAGAAGCCTTAGAATAAACTACACACAATAACACCTACCTCCTTATCCCACACAAGCCCTCATGTAATAGTCTGGCCTTACTTTTTTCATTACACCCTCTTAGCCTACTATGTAATGCATGGGAATATCAGAAAAATGTAAGTTATCATCGGACATCATCTGGGACCGAAACTTTTTTCATCACTTATGCCCATGCATTTAATCACGCAAGGTTTTGTCTATTCAGCATTTGCTTTTTGGTATTTTTTTCAGTGTTATTTTTTAATTAAAGCTAACACATTTTCTATGCAAGTCTATCTGCTATGAGATAGCATCATCCAAAAAATATATATATATAGTCATTATATTCCATTTACTGACACACGTTAACACTCATGTACAGTGATATGGCCCCACCCTGTACCACATGCTTTCTCTCATCAGAGGGATCATCAAATATTCAGAGTCCTATTGTGTGAGGAAGGAAAGAAACACTTACAATTTATTGACAACTTCTTTCAAGTCGTTTGTCTGCACCTCTCTGGTCATGATTTCCATCATTTTCTTCCGGATTTGGCGAACCTGTTGGTGCTGGGCATAAGAGGTCTTCCGTATCTGATTGTTGCGTTTTTTAGTAAAACCAACACAGAACAGACGAAGCAAATAACCATCGGTAGTCTTAACATCAACATGAGCTTCAATCATAGTCTAGGGAAAAAAGATACTGTTAGACATAACAGGTCTTAATATTATCCCTCAAGTTGTAATTCTGAAAAGCTGCAATGTCAAATATTCATTATGCAATATAAGTAGTCCAGTAAGTATCCGGTTTGTAGAATTACCTTCCTTAAAGTAAACTTACCAAGTTACTCCCAAATTCTATCCTTCACATCCAATTAATAAATACCAAGTCATCTCAACTGTCTTCCTTCCTCTCTAATCATCACTATCACTATCTCAACTGCAAGCACACCCACACCCTTTGCAGATGTAAACATATTACTTTTAACAGCCCACCCCATATCAATCTCACAATTACACCAGAGGAAAGAAAATAGGTTTTAAGAGAGATTCAACAATACTCTATTAGAATATCTACGCTTGTATTTTCATCTTTCCTTTTTTCTGGGAGACAGAGTCTCATTTGGTCATCCTTGGTAGAGTGCTGTGGCATCCAGCTCACAGTAACCTTAAACTCCTGGGCTTAAGCGATCCTCCTGCCTTAACCTCTTGAGTAGCTTGGGACTATAAGTACCCACCACAACTCCTGGCTATTTTTTAAAGAGATGAGGTCTCGCTCTGGCTCAGGCTGATCTTGAACTTGTAAGCTCAGGCAATCCTCCCAAGTGCTGGGATTACAGGCATGAACCACTGTGCCGGCTCGGCGCTTATAGCTCAACCGGCTAAGGC